>NW_022595244.1:12225751-12236881 GCF_009176505.1 Sitodiplosis mosellana | reverse complement strand
AAAACAATGGTCCAATTTTGAGAAATTTGAGGATTAAGTGATCATTCTACGCATTTGGCGACTAAATTTTATGACATTTCTGAAGCTCGATTCTGATTAAATGGTTTTTTGACGATTTTTTTAAGGTCATATCATTGTCTAATCGAGTTGTCTATACAATCAGTGCCCCAAGCTGTCATTTTAAAGTAAAAAAAAAAAACAATAATTATCAATGCCTTTTTTGCAAAATTGGCCAAAGTTTTGCAAAATTGGCTATATCTCAAAAACGGTGTGGAATTTTGCTCTTATTGTTGGGGCGAATTTTCGGTTCGAGTTAAGATAAAAACTATCAAAAATAAATAAAATGAGAAAAAATTGTTTTTGAGAGGTAAAAAGCAGGATTTTAACATGATATTTTGATTTTTTGTAAATTGAAAAATGCACCTATTTTCGTGGTGGGACTTCACGATTTGAACGCGTTGTTTTTTGAAATATCTCTTCATGGCAGAATATGCTAAAGATTGAAGAATAATTTTGATATATTAGTTTGGCAGATCGGGCATGGATTACGATAGGGATACTTTCTTGCGTCGCTGTTGAAACACCCTTTATTTGCGGCAGAGCGTGCTATGAGCTGATGTCAGCAGCACTAACTGATATCAGCTGCTGACGAGTATGCGTTGCGTTGTTTTAACGCATTTGCAGTGCAAAATTCATATTACTTTAGTGAAAGGGAAACGATCAATTCAAGAATAGAATGTGTATCGATAATTGAACGTTTCCATTTCACTAAAGGAATATGAATTTTGCACTGCAAATGCGTTAAAACGACGCAACGCATACTCGTCAGCAGCTGATATCAGCTCATAACACGCTCTGATTTGTGGATTTAATTTCGATTGTATTTTATTTCAATTTTTTTTGTGTTTCATTTCTTAATTATTTTCTTTCATCGTTTCGGCATCAATGCAAGGATAAACATGACGGAGTGGATTTGAGCGCAAACAAAGAACATTTAAACTGACACAACCAAATGGTTTGCTGTCAAACTTTGTCTTGCTCACACTGACTCGTTCGTGTACGAATTGCTGTTAGCGTAAAAGAGATGTTGTTCGCAGTAAACTTAGTTTAGATGTTCTTTCAACAAAATTTTGCCGTCATTCTGTAGCGGTGCCCTACAATTGCACACTCCGTACTTTGCGAGAATACAACCGTGTGCACTAAAATCTAGACTTTTGATTTTAGGATCAACAGTAACTTACTTGTTTGATCTGTTTGATGTTCAATGTCTGGAGCGCAAAAACAAACTGACCTTCGAAGTGATGTCACTTGCAATAAATACCAACTGCTTCGAATTGCAGTTGCTTGTTGGTGGTTGTGAGCAGCCAGTCAGATTCCTATCCTATATTCCCAGGATTGTTGTATATATTTAATATTCGCAAAAATATTGCTTCGCATTGCGTATGCCCTAATGGACAAACACTTTGCGCTCACGCTGTATGTATGTAATATACATACGTATTGTCTTATGTGTGTATACCTATACGGGTTGTGTGCGACGAAACTTTTGCGAGTGTTTGAATTAGATAGCAAATCCGCAGCAGATACCATGAATGTTAATTTGTGAGTGAAGAATCATTGTTGCTATAATTATAGAATGAAAATGAGCAAAAGGTCAATCGTATCTGTACCAAAACCTAGATAATTACCATATGCTTGGTTTGCGCTATGCCATCGTCAATGATAGACTTCTTCATTCAATTGAAAGCTGATTAAATAAAATATTGAGTTCCATTATTATTTTTTGATCATTTTTTTTTATTGACAAATATGATAATATTCGTACACGAACTGCATCTATACGTGAGATCGAGAGAAAAATTAGTGACCAATTGCCAAACAAGCAACTAAGATTTAGATTTAAAGAAAAACTGATTTGCATTTCGAAACTGATTTGCATTTTTTTTTCTTCACTTACTTTTCCCTCAATTGATAATCTCTAATTAAAAGATATATATTCGATTTGTTTGCGAATATTTTATGAAAATTTATTCATTTTATCGTAATCAAGATAAATTTCAAGACTCTAAACCAACATAATTTCCATTTTGTCTTTTTCATGTGAAGTGAAAAGTAATCTTACATATAAGTAGGATAGATTTATCGATAGCATTATTATTACTGTTTTTTTTTTCCTTCATTTTCTCTTCTAAGTCTCATTTCATAAATAGTTGTTGTTGTCTATAAAGTGTTTCTCATTGTAACATACTATCAGACTAAAATACAATTTGTGTAATGATCGTTGCGTATTGCAAAATGGTATTCTATTTATTTCTGGTGAAAAAAATGTCCTTAACTTTTAATACACTTAATGTTTTATCTTCTAATTTAGTCTACAAAATGTGTTTTGTATGAATCGTTGTTGATCGTTGTTGCTATTTTTATACGATACTAATAATACTTCGTTTGTGGACAACAACAATAAACAAAAATAAAATGAAAGAAATGAAATTTATTTTCTGGACAAAAAAATTATTGGCCTGAACTAATTAATGTCTATGAGTTAATGTTTCAGTTCGTGTCCCCAAATTATCCTCTATCATATGTGTGCTATGATGCTAAATGTGTCTCATCATTAACATTATCTTCATTCTGTTGATTTAAATCGATTGCTTGAGTTTCATCTGCAACAGCAGTAGCAGCTGCAGCAGTCGACAATGCCTCGTGTTAAGCCAAAATGACATCGTCGTCATCAATAATTTCGGTTGGTCTTTGGTTTTCAAGGCGTATTCGCTTTGCATCATGTGCACGACCGCTTCCATTTACACTGCTGCTCCGTTTCGATGCATAGTCTGGTAATAATTTTTGTAGACACTCATCAAAGAAATTATCCAGGAATTGTGCATTTTTGTAAATTTTCGAGTCCTCCTGTTGAATGGAAATAAACACAGAAATCGTGTTAGTGTCTAAATGTTAATAAATGCACATTTTCATGAGTTAAACTTACGCGATAGAAGAGGTAAACGTTGTCGAACAGTAATCGTACATCGTCAATAAATGAAGGGACATCTCGATACCGTTCCGGATTGATTGGATCTAATTTACTGCGAATAATGTCCAGTGTGATTGCACTACAAAAAAAAAGAGGAAAGAAAACAATCGAACCAACGTTAAAAATGTTGTAATCATAGAACATTTCATTTACCGAATGCTAAAAAGATAAAAAGTTAGACAAACACAAAGCAATTAAAATGTTAGATGCCTGATTAAAACGTTCGGGACAAAGGAAATGATTATTATTATTTGTTTTAGTAGCTAAATGTAAAGAAAAATGTTAAAATTATGTTATTTGTTGATAAGTTGCTAATAATTGATGTCATTCACATGTAAATATGCAGAATGAAGATGATAAGAAATGATTCTATTTGGAAATAATAAAATCGAGTACATACTTTTTGATAATCTCATAGTACGCATGATTTGTTTCGGGTTCTAAATCCCGAAAAACGGCGCTACGCTCATTTTGACAATACAATTCGAGGAGAATACGTTGTATGCGTTTATGTTCAGCAGGCGATAGCCCAGCGCTACGTTTATCGCCAATAACGGGCTCTGTAATATTACAATTGATTTTATATGACGTTTTTTCATCAACTTTAACGGTTATTGTATACGGTTTTGTTCGTTCACCTAATGGCATATCGTTGAAATTGTAACATAGCATACACTGCCACGGTTCATTTTCGTCGGGAAACGGATTTATTATCGGTATATGACAATGCTGATGGAATACTTTTGGGCATTTGTCGCAGCACATTAGCTCACCGCCATCTGAACACACGGCACACCAATCCTCATTCGGATCATCTTTGTGCTCAATTTTATCGGCTGCAAAATTCAAATCATTTTATCAATACAATTTGTTTCTTTTTCCATCCAATCAAATCTAGTGAAATTCTCAACACATTAATTGATTTTCTATTTTCAATATTATCAAATTTCTTACCATCGGCTGGAAGTAGAGAGTCACTTGAGCTAACTTGAGGTGATGTTGTCTTTCCACGTTGACCTTCCGGCAAAACTTGAACACCATTTGAATCCAATTTTGCAATTGTTGCCATCAGATCGTTGATATTATCGGCACACGCTTTGTCAATTGGATCATTGTACTCCTTTGAATTCTGTAAATAAATTTCGAATCGAGGTTAGCGTTTTTGCACACTCTCAAATGCAATTTTCATTGATCTTACATCATTTGTGCTTGGGCTGGGTGTTTTTGGATTTGTCGATGTTACCGGCGTCGGCGTTTGACTTTGGGCAACTTGAGGTTGCTTCAGCGTGTTCTGTGGCTTCAGTGAGATTTTAAATGAATTCTCATTCAAACGACCGTTTGAACAAAACTGCATGGAGAGTGGATTTTGGCTCGGTTGATTGTTGGTTGCTCCTATTGGTGAAAAAAAAGAACAAATTGATAAATAAATTTCGTTTACGTTATTTAGAGCGTTCTCTTTAGTGGACAAATATTCAAAATTACGTATACGAACCATTTGATGTTCGACCCGATTGTGGTATGTGCCATGAAGAGCCGGTTGTGCAATTTGTGGCTGGATTTAATGCAGGCGGATTATTCGGCGGAAAATTCAGTTGTTGCCCAAGAAAAAGATCATTCTGTTGACAAACACAAATTTATTAGGAAAAATACTTGAGAAATGTCAGAAAGAAAGTGAAAGCCAACGGACACTTACATTTTGCATCATTGGTCGCTGATTGATTTGATTTGTCAGCGTTGGCATCCCTTGCTGTGGATAGGTGGGAGGCATTACTGAGCGATTTTGTTGTTGTGACTGCATCATTTGTTGCTTGTGCATTTGCAATTGTTGCTGCAATTGCTGTTGTTGATGTTGTTGATGTTGATGTTGATGTGGTTGCTGCTGCTGTTGTTGTTGCTGTTGCTGCTGCTGTTGGCGTCTCTGTTGGACCAATTGTTGAGCATTAATGCCGGCAAAGTGTCCCATTTGCATGCCTTGTGCCGGTAAACCTTGTTGCTGTGTCATTTGTTGATTAAACAATGGACCAAATTCATTTCCGGTGCCGCATTGTATTGGTCCGATCGCTTGATTTGCTCCTCCTTGGGTTAAGAGACCGCGTAAGCTTATTTCTGATTTTTGTTTTTCATTTTCAATCAATTTACATTTGTTTTGTTTTGGATTTTGGTCAAAGTGTTGTTTTAGTGTTTATTGGGAAATGGTAATTGAGTCAAGAATTGTATTAGTATGCAGAAAACACCATTCACCGTGTATTAATCTAAAAGCGTACTACAAGATCTCAAAGATACACAAAAAAAAGAAAAGAATTCATTGATTTTTTGTCTTACCCATATTTTGTGGATGTGTCGATGAGCTAACGTGAGGTGTCATCTGACGGAATTGCGCCGGTCTCGGTGCCAAATTCGGGAAGCGACCTAATTTGAATAACACGATCGTATAATGAAAATGTTCAAATTCTATTTATTTATCATCATTGCTTACCAAAACCAGCCACATTTCCCATTGAATTATCTTGCTGGAATGGACGAGACATGTTGCAAGCTTGTTGCTGTGTTGATTGCTGTTGCTGCTGCTGCTGCTGTTGTTGCTGTTGCTGTTGCTGGAAATTTGGCTGCTGTTGTACAGGCGCTTGTGCATTACCACTACCAAACAAACTATTGCGCATATTTATTGAGCCAGGAATTTGCGGTGAACGAGAAGGTGGCGGCATATTTGATCGATGTGCAGGAATTGGTTGTGGCAATTGCGGTTGTGGTTGTGGCTGCGATAAAATTAAATTCGGCGAATTGATCGGCGGTTGAATTGGATTGACATTCGATGGTGATGGTTGCTGACGTACAGCATTCGGAACGGGTGACACCACCGGTGGATACTGTTTGCCATCAACGATAATTGTGCCGAGTTGTGAGATAACTTTTTGCAATTCTTGCACTTGATTCATTTGAACTTGAATGCGAACAGGGATCTCTGGATTTGGAATGTCGGCACGTTGACCTTTCACCTTTTGCAAATGTGATGTGAGTGTCTTTTTGCTAAACAGAACTGCACTATCGCTACCCTTCTCCAGTGCCAGCTTAACGAAACCAATACAGTGATCAGTATGGTTGGATAACGTTTGCAGAGCTTCTTTCTTTTCATTCAACACTTTAAGCTTGCCATCGCACACTTCACTCAGTCGTGTCACTAGCTGCTTTCCCCTCATATTCACTGTATTCGTGATTCGAACGACCATATTTGTAATTTCGGTGACCAATTCCTTTTTCTTATCGGCAATCAACTTCTGACGATCATCAATGACCTAACGAAAGAAAACAAATGATTAAATTATGGAAAATCCAATCGAATGTTTGTTTGTTTTTTGTCGTTAAAAAAAATATTTACTCACAGTCATTGCACTATTTAGCAGCACACGTTTGTATGTGATTTCATTCAATAACAAATCCAAAGCGGTTCTTGTTTCCGTTGCAATTTCGTTGGCAAATTTGTATTTGTGATCACGATGATCGACCAATTGACAATCTCGACATGTTAATTTATCGCACGTTTCACAGAACAGCGATAGTTTTTCCTAGGAGCACAGACACATTTCATTTTGAATGAATTTGTTGAAGGTCAATTTGATTGGAAAACAAGAAAAGAAACGAGTTTCACTGCATTTACCTGTGGATGAATGTGACACATGAGCATTTTCTCATCATTTACAGCCGATTGATTATCGGCTAATGCTTCTTCTTTCGATTTGATGGTGTGGTCTTTTGTAATTTTTAAACGTTGATGTGCTTGCACACAACTGTCACAGATGTACTCCGCGCATTCAACGCACCACGATGTAGCTGATGCATCATCGGTGCAACTACTGCATTTGATGGTCTAAAATCCAGAAATTTAAACTCTCATGTACTGTATTCGCAATGAAAAAAGCAAATTTTCAAATACGATATTGGTGTATAAAAAAGCATACCTTTGCATCAAGTTCAGATGACGCTTGTGCTTCGTCAGAATTTGCTTCGGACAATTCCATCAGAAATTGATCAGGTATGATGCCGTCATATGTGCTGGTTGTTTTACATATCTGTCATTTATCGATGAAAATAGAAATATTATTGCGACTTCAATGGAAAATTCAAAATCGATTGGTAACAAAAGATTTGAAAATTTCGCGCGAGTCTACTTACCGGGCAAACAACGATGGCCGGTTGGCCGCTATTAATTTCACTGAATTTAGCGGTGATACAAGCATTACAAGTCACATGTAAACACTCCAATAGCTTTGGATTATCTTTCGTACCCAAGATTTGGCTACAAAAAACACATTTTTTGTATCTGGTTTCATCGTTTGTGCTCGATTTGTCACTATCGCTCTAGAAACATCAACGAAAAGGATGACAGCAAAAAGGGAAGAGAAAAAAACATTGATAAGATATTTCGATTGTGATACGACGATATCAAAGACATTTTTAATGGGTTTTTAATTGAACGGCTTTGAAACTAGTAATCGGTTTTTAATTGAAGTTTCAACAACAGATCAAAAAAAAAGACGAAGCAAAGAAAAAAATAATGAGAAATCAAATGTTCGACCCTTTTTCTATTTGATTATGGCGTTTGAACACGGCTCTTTAAATTCAATGATAGATAACACATGTGCCTAACCTATTTTCCTTGCCATGCATGCCATGCAATTGCTTTTAAATTGCATGCAATGTTTTCACGGTGTATTTGATTTGTATCTGCAAATGTGGTTTTAAATGAAAACACAAAATCACACGCAAACAATGTGTGTACAATAAGCCGTAAATGAGAATGGATTTTTATCCTTAAATAGACTACCAAACGGAAATAGACGAAATCAAAAGTAGGTACTATTTCGATGGAGTGAAACATAAATGTGACAACATATAATTTGAGTGCTTTTTTTTCTCTGTTCACGTCTAAATAACGTTATCAGCGCTGTTTTTCGAGGCTGGAAAAAAAACTTATCGCAATAATTATATGTGCTGCTGTTGTTGTTGTTTTTTTCTTCTGACGTACAGTCTCACTTTCATCCATTTTTCACAGAGCGCTCGTTTCATCAACCGGAACTATTCGATTAAAATGACAGACACTTACAAAATTTGAATAGGAAATGACACATTACCACCCACCACATCCTGTCCCATCAAATATATCACATATTCATTTGGATTTTTCATTTACACTTTGCGCTGTACCTCGTTCAAAATCGCATAGATTTCTCTTTGTTCCTAAGCATTTAATTTAACACAAACATATTTCCAACTTGTAATTGTCACATGAAAAACAATCTATGCGCCCACAATACACTGTCTTAATCAAGCTCAAATTTTGAATGGAAAGTTTTCAATGAATCAAACAAAATAGCCCAAGGAGTTTGTTAATATTTTAAATCTCTTATCAGAGTATACCGCTAACATCTTTTGAATGTGGCATAGCAACTAAATATTTGAAAATCATTTATTGCACGCGAACTGATAGAAAATGATCTTCTTCTTTTTTTCAGAAATGTGAATGAGTACAGAAATAATTTTTCGGCCGTCATGGCTTATTTATTTTGCAAGATATTTTTAGAGGTTTATTGTAAAAAAAATTGCGCAATCAATTTGTGTTAATTTCATAACGTATTCGATTGAAAATTCACTTTTGATTCATGGTTCTTTTTTGGCTGTCGACGATAGCCTATCGTTTAGTAAGGATATTTGAGTACATGCTTGCGTATCAAAATATGTAAACAATTCTATGTGTTCAGTGTGCATCCATGACTAAATTACTGTAACAAATCGGTACAAGCATCTCATTATTACATGGCCAATCGATTGAAGTGTAGTTGAACCGTTGGATTTCTCCGTTTTGTGATAATTTCGCAAGAAATGTTCATCATCTTATGTGTAGCCTATTATTCACATGCTGATGTACAATGTGGGACAATTTGGTTATGTCTCATTTGTCTCAGGTCTTAATTTTGATCTTCCAACGGAACTTTTATCTCACGGCATTTGAAGTAATAGCTTAAAAATGCATTGCAATTATTATTCAGTATGAATTCAGTCATAATAATAACTGAATCAACAACTCAAAAATAAAAGAAAATTCTTTTACCAGAAGCCACATTTTTGCAATTAAAACCAAACGATATTTGAGTTGCAGCTAAAATGTAGAAATTATTTTTTGATAATATTCTTTTCCACGTGCCTAAACATTTGCATTGAATATTGCGAACGATACTTGGAAAGAACAACAATTTATTTTCAGTATAAGAATAACACTTTCAATTTTTTCAAAGTAAATATTAACTTCAATATTTTCATTTCACTTGTGCATTTCATATTCTTATTATAGTGATAAATATAATTTAAAAGTCATGATGCGTTTATTTTTTCGAATGGAAAAAATATTTAACACTCGGCATAAACACCAAGGAAAAAAAAATTCTTTTCGAGTGAAAAGTATTTTCGTTCAGTGCAGCAAACATTGTTTCATCGGCACGCGAATGCATAGCGTACACAGAACGTTCACCTTTGTTTGCTTTTTATTATCTGACTCGAGACAAGAATCGAATATTTTAAGATATTTGCTTTAGCGTTGTTTATTAAAAATGCATGTAAAAAATTAAGGCTCCATGATATGCACTGGAAACTCAAATATTGGAAATTAGTTTTATAACATAAGCCATGCATTTCGCCAATGTATGTATACATGTTACACGTGCCATCCAAACCAGACCATTTATTGCGTGTTCATCAAATACAAGTTTAAATATAGAAAAATCCTATTTTTTTTTGGATACATTTTATGACACAAAAAAATAAAAATGGCGACTTTTAGTGAGTATATATTGAGGTGGTTGGATGAATGGAAAGCAGAACAATTTGTGGTGTTGCAATCTCAAGATAGCAAGCATTCCCCGAAGTTGTGAAAAAGACTCTTGAAGAAAATGGCAAACTTTTTTGCAATCGTATTTGGCTTACTCGTGGAAGCCGTCATTCTTGTAAGTTAATTCTTTTTCGCAAGAAAACAAAAAAACAATTGCAACTAATTGGAACAATTTTTATTTTTATATTTCACAGCAAATGACGAACGGTCAATTGGACATCTTAAAAGGCATCTTAGGTAATAAAGGTGGACTTGGTAGTATCACAAGTGGCGGACTTGGTAGTATCACAAGTGGTGGACTTGGTAGCTTGACTAAAGCAATAAATCTTGGTGATATCCTTGAGCCAGGAGGCATAAATCTAGGCGCAGACATAGGTCCTGTCAACGAGGTGTTGTGTCTACTTGGGGTAACAGACCTCCGTTTATTAACTGAAGCGGGTCTTATTGCGGGACCCCTATTTGGTGACATATGCGATTGGTTTTATGATTTGCCCGCACAACAACAACGAAGATTCTCGCAAGAACCATATACCGAAGTTAATGTCCCTCCAAAACTTCAGAATATAAATATCAGACTTAACAGATGTGAATGTAAGTTTTTCATTTTTACAAAGTGAAAGAGAGTGTTTTTGTGTGTGTGTGTGTGTGTGTGTGTGTAGCCCATCTTTCACTTGTTTTGGAGTTAGCATATGATTTTTTGCGCTGGTGTTACAGCGATAAAATGCATTGTGTGTTGATACCGACCTTGCAAACTCTCATTATATTATCCAGAAGACGCTCTCAACAATTTGGATCCAAACCAATACACCAATACACAGCGCATTCCAGACTTGTTTTAATTTTTTTTCTTCATACTCTTCTCAATGCTTTTCTAATGGAAATACAGGTGAAAAAGGTTCTGGCGGAAACAAAGGCGGAAACAAAGGCGGAGACAAAGGCCCATGGACAAGTAATTTAATTTGTTTGATTGATTACTTAAGCAGTATATATTCTGTAAAATATTTTGAAACTGAACATTATTCATAGATAACTGCCCTCGTGGCTGTGTCCCAGACTTTTGGCTATATGGGCTAGACGATAATAAAGGTAAGTAATTTAGTTGAACAATATTTCTATTTTAACACTAACAAAATCAAATTCGAAATTTATACTTTAAAATTGAACAAAATCACATTATTCATAGGACCAAGAGGACCTCGGCACCCACCGCCACGAGGAG
>NW_022595244.1:12210139-12225741 GCF_009176505.1 Sitodiplosis mosellana | reverse complement strand
AGGACAAGACAACTGGGAATGTGATGAAAATGACGATGGTATGTCTGCTTTTATGCAAATTGTTTAGCTTATCGTTTTCGACATATTTTAAAATTGATCAAAATCAAATTATAATTATTCATAGGACCAATATTTCGCCCACCCGGGGGGTATCCACGATAGAAAATGCATCAAATGATACTTGAACACAATAGTTCGTTCGCCGGTGCCAATGAAGAAATGATAGCTGCTCCACGGATAATGGATTCCCTCTTTGTCTTTCAATCATATACGTATTAAATATAATCATATATCTTATATTTCTAATTGTAAACTGCACTTTTATCTAGATATTTGCACCTCAATTGAAATGATATTCTTCGCTCTATTTTGTATTTTCTTCCAATAAAATTAGATAAGTTGCAATCGAAATTTTCCTTTGAGTATATTTTCTGCTATCATTTCCATTCTACATCCAATTGCATGTGTTTTTTAAGCCGATATAGGTTATTAAAATGTCATCGCTTCATCGCCTTATTACTGTGTAAATGATTTATTCATTTTGTTATCGACTTCGATAAGGACAATAATACCAACGTAACAGTAATTTGATAGTCATGAATGTGCAAAAAAGCAGTTAATATGCACACTTAAAATCGCATAGACCAGACACTAACGCTATATAGCTCTATGCGATACAATATCTGTGCACGTAAAAGGAGCAAGATTGATGATGATTAGATTATATTATGCAAATTCAATTTAATGTCACCATGATAGCCAGTTTGTTATCAAATTAAAATGCATTTACCGTTCCAAAGTTCAAAGAGAGATATAATGGTTTAAGGCGATTAACGTCAGTTCTTATACAAAGCAATTAATTTTACCGTTGTAAACTATTTAAACCATATCATATTTTCTATTTCAAGGCTTATACATTCAAGCAATCAACGTTCGGCACGATGACGTATTTTGTGATTGTAATTCGCTAAGAAATGTCATCAAAAGTTCGTTGATTGCGTTGAAGAGACAGAGTGAGACACAGAGACACAGAGACAAAGAGAAAGACGAGTTTCTGTTGATTCTTCGCTTATCGCTATTGTTTACCACCGACTCGAATATATTTACAAAACAATATTTTCAATATTATATATGGATCCTGTGCGAGGGGTGCATGCATCGAACACATGCACTTTTGATAAGTGACTGCGTTTGAACAGTTGGTATCATATGGGCGGAATGCTTGTAGGTCTAAACATTGAATAAATATTTACACAGGCCGCCTATGCATATACAGTGCGATTGAAAACATATTTATGTATTATATGGATGAGAGAAAGCAAATGCAAAGATAAAATATAGAGGGATTCGTTGCGTTCAAGAAAATATGGTTTGAGTTTGCTTTTGATACAGTGTAGGTGCTTTGCGATCTTTGCGCAAATTTTTTTTTAACCTACACAATCCGTTCGGTCGTCCGTTCAGAAGTTTCTTTTCAAAGGCAATTGTAGTAAACGTTAATCAGTTAAACTAGTCTTCTTAAGCAAAGTTCATTTTATCGTTCGTCATTCATGCGACTTGACAAAGAACCTACTTACTACAATTCGTTGAAAATAAACGGTGTAATTAAATTGCAAACGCGAGAATGCGATTAAGAAGAAAAGCGCATGCATTTTTTATGTGTGCCCTGACATATAAAGCCCAAATGTTTGAATCACTTTCGTGTGGATGAAGATAGACATGTCTATAAGCTGACTGACTTTCGTATATTCCACGCTTTGATTCATAATTAATACACAACACTGCTACAAACCGAGTCATTCACCATAGCCTCGAGCATAACAAATTGTTTCAAGTATCGGAGTGCTTGTGTGAGTGAAAAACAATATAAAAAAAAGCAATAAAAGGTCTGTGCGCTAGTTCTAAAATAAGTTGTTGTTGCTGTTGGTTTGTTCGTTCTTGATGGTGGAGCACTTTCGCTCCAGTCCAAGCATTTCGTTCGCTATGACGGAAAGCGCATTCATGAAAAAATAATAACGTCGTTAAAAAGTGATTTGAAATCCTTTTGCTTCTTGTTTTCAATTGGCATACACGATTCAATCGAGTGCACATGACACAAGAATGATGTAAGTCCTTGAAATCGAATACAAAGTGGTACCGCTCATCATCAAAGTTTTATATTCAAAACGAATTTATTTCTTGAAAAATTAGTTTCTTTTTGTGTTTTTTAAAGTAGAAAATGAAATGAAAAGAAAACGCTCCGATCTTCTTCTGTGCACGGCAGCCAAATTCTTCCCACTTTTATTATAATGCTGTATGATGTATTTTGTCATAAAGCATTTTGATGCCGAAAACACGAAACGCCAACCTAGACGCAAGCACGCGAAATTGTTATATAGCTATCTGTGTCTGTCTACAGAAAGTGTAGGTATATAAATAGCCGAGGCAGCTGCACATCACCGAAATGAGCATGAAGAAAGAGCGGCGACAGTAACAACAACAACAGCATTGTAGCCAGTATTGTATAAATCTTATATGCGGACTCCCCTAAAAGCAATTGTTAAGCAATAGTGGTTTCGCCCAAAACTCATTAATGCGTGACAGAGACATCTGTATATGTACATAAAACAAGGCAAACATGTGTACATAGCACAAAACACACACACACACATACACATTTATCCATCATATATCTTATATTGCAAATATCAATATGTATATGCTTGCCTGCCCCGCACAATCCATTGCTATTTATTTTCTTCTTCTCGAAGAAAAAAAAAATGATTTGGCTTTAGATATTTTTCTTTCATCCGCTCTTTGAATTTATATTATCCCAGGTATGATTTTTTTGGCCTGGCATTTTTTCTATCTCTCATATGGGTAACAAGTATGAAAACAATGGGTTCAGCATGATAAGGCATTACATGCTAATGGCTTGTGTGTGTATTTGCAGACACAACAGGAATCAAATGCAAATAAAATTCGAGGCTAAAGTTTCTTGACTCGCTTTATGATTGCGATTTTATGGAATCGTGAATATAACACAGACCGTTTCATGCGCTTTTGTGAAAGTCGCTATATTTCATTTGTTGCCTGTTGTATTTCTTCTTTCTTGTATGGATTCAATAATCGAAAGCTGATGGTATTCTATTCCAAATGCTAACATTTTCCATTTTCTTATGCCCATTTAAATTTTGCACGTTGTTTTGTTCAGTAATTGAAAGTTATTATCTTAATTGAATCTTTGCGTTGGGAAAATTGCACATAGCATTTTTTTTCTGTTACAACGTCAGTTCATTACGTTCACGGCATATAAATTGCTGATCATTCGCTTCTGTACCCTTGGACTTTGCGAGAAAAATAATTTATTTGCACAAGTGGTGGCAAAAGCGCTGATGTGATTGATTTCATTAAAAAAAAAAATTGCGTCAGATCCGGCGATTTCTTCGCCTTTATATAAATCTAGAAATTGTATGAATGGCTACAGTCGATAGAGCCAAAGAAAGGACTTTACATTTAATTAAGAAAGGATTCCACGGCTTTTCTCTTGTGCAGCTGCCGGATTATGCAAAGCCGCTTTTACGGAAAGTGATAAATGAAGAGAAGAAAAAATAAGTCTTCTGCTTAGCAAAGAGCAGAAACCATAAAACGGAACAGTTATTGAGGATTTTGCAATGGGCAATAATGTGTTATTATTATTTAGCTGTTTGCTGACGCTTGTCTTTCGTTATGAGCTTCATAAATGGTACGAAATTTCTCAGAAGAAACATTCAATGACATTTTTATAGTTCGAATGTAACTCACATTACAATTGAAACATGTTTTTTTTCTACCTCTGTATGTAATGAATACTTTATGTAAATTGTAAAAAGAAAGAAAAAAAGTTAGATATTTCCGAAAAAAAAAATTGGATGCAAACAATCCATAACCAGAACTTTTTTGATGATTCCACTTTTTTTTCCTTTCGGAAAATGTGTGTTACTTGATAATTTCCGAGAAAAAAGAAATTCTAATGGCAAAACATTTTTCATCGGCATACAGAGATGCCATTGTGTTTTTGAGACAATTCTCACAGCAATCTTATTTACTTTGGTAATTCTATTGACGTTGGTAAAGCCTTTGATAAATGTTTGTGTGAGGTGTCATCAAACCTGACTGAATTTAGCGATCGAAATGATTATTTACCAGTTCCGCGAACAAACATGTATAATAATAGACAAACATAATTCATATGAAGTAGATGTGAAGAAGTAAATGCAACCCTTTTTTCGGTGCTCTTTATCATATATTCATTGAATGGCATGCACAATTATGGTGCTCTATCGAATCAAAAATTATATATAATTTAGATTTATTCTATGAATAATGTGCGCGTAACCGTTCACAAATAGGGGGCAAATTGAGCACGCACACACACACACACACAGAGAGAGAGAGAGAGAGAGAAATGAATTCACCTACAGACAAAAAACCCGACCTATAACTATGAATAAAACATATATTATTATATGTCGAAGCTACCACAATGACTACCAGCGGTATGTTCATATATGAACGACATCGGACTCCCCTCGAATCAGTTTACATCGGACACTCCGTCTCGAAAAAAAAACGGATTTATAATGGTTTCGCCTCATTGTTATGCAGCACACGCACATGTAACAATGATGAATTTTAATTAATGTGGCATCGTTTGCTAGACTACAACCGTATTTAACGTTCTCGCTACGGGTGATTTTCGTATAATAATTCAATCGAGGAGGCAATTTATTTGCGCTCGTTTTTTGTCTTTCTCTGTTTTTTTGCGTGGTATAAAAATGAGTATATTTTGGATTTCTATAGCCATTTGCTAGGAATAGGAACATATAATTTCCATGATTCTGCCAGTTCTCGCATTCATTGTCAAATAAAATTTCGAAACGTTTGCGGAATTTTAAAGTGTATTTTTAGAACTAGGAAAAGGACTCACGGTCATTTAACTACCTTCATACATGGGTGTGTATCATGCTATTTTCTTTATGCAATAACTTCGAAAATTATATGTCGTTGGAATTGTCTATGTTTGTCTGTATGCTTATCATGCATTTTAAAGAAGCTCTTTCCTGTTGTTTCAACACAAGGAGGATTTCCCCTTTTTTATCATTAATAATTATCGCAAACGGAAGTTCGAACAGAAGAAAAAAGAACTGTAATAAATACCCATTCATTTATTTTCATATTTCATTCACAATAGCCAAACATAGCGATTAGCACTATGAAAACAGAAACAACGATGAAATCACCAAACACATAGCTGATTCATAACCAGGGTATGTCATAGAAAGATTGTACTATATTCTGTAGAAATGTTTGGTTACAAGAAATATCTTATCGTATTCCATACAGTTCTAAATGAAATTCGGTTAAAATTCGTGGAAAAATGTGATTCACTGACTAATTTCGGAAAAATGTCCGTTTACTAGTACCAAGCATGTACGGCTATTCAGAAATAGTCAAAACACACATTACAGCAATGAAATCTATTGGTGTGGAGGCTCCAACCGAATTGAAGGCTCAGAAGAATTTCCCACGAAATAACATGTAAATGTGGAGAAAAGAAAGAGAAATAAATTAACTTCATTCAAAAAACTAGAGATGGCGCATATTAGTTCTTTACGCAAAAATAAGTCTACAATCCCATACAAGTACTATACGGTTGACTAGTACACTAAATCTCGAAAAATTCCTTAACAAGAATAAGTCATTGCCTTTTTCGAAGTTATCTACCTATCTAAAGTCATTTTTCAAACACGATCAGAATATAATTGGTGGAATAATTAAAATGCTTTAATGATGATTGCCCTCCATAAATAGGCCAATGGTTAATTGGCAATTATAGATCTAATTTTATAATCTAATGAGTATTAATTACCCTTTTTTTCATTCTCTTGTTGCTTTTATTGTACACGAACCGTTTAATTGGTGGTTCAATGTAAAAAAAAGTGACATGGGTTGAAAATGCGACCACTGGATCACGCAGACCACTCATTTTGAATGCAATTTAAATTGCCTTAGGTATACAGCCACCCCTGAGAGAGGAGTCCATATTTACATTTCATATCGGGATAGGACAAAATGGCCATTTCCTCAAAATACTGCTTTTCCGCATGACTTACATTATTAGCATGACAATTTGCCACTTGTACAGGAATGAAAGGCAGAGCATATGTTGTCCTTTGACTTTTCGAAACCATACGGATATTTTCCTGGAAAATTATAGTCAAATATTGGGTTATCCATTGGATGAAATTCGAAAATTCATTCATTTACGAAAGACTTTCGAACATGTTTCCACCAGTTTAGTTCCGAAAAAACCTCAAGGGAGGTGAAAACATAAGTTGAATTTACAAAAGAAGTAAGTGAAGATTGACGTCCATCTTTCTACTATCTTCTACTTCTCTTAATATAGTACCTAAAAAAACTATACTAATACCCTGGAGAGCTCAAGTGTTGACGAATTCATAACAATGCCAAACATGTTTTGTTCTAAATTTGTTCTATTCATGTGTTCTCTATTCATTCGCATTATGTGCATATTCTCTCAGTTTCATTAATGTATAATGTATTGTTTTTGAAGTGAACCATACAGTTTCCAAGAATTACAAAACACTCATCCACTTGATGGTGACGAACATGAGTCGATCCTTGCGTCGCCGAAATGTTGAGTGTCGAAAATACGCAAATGCGTGAAGTGTTCGAAAAAAATAGCAGATTGAAGCGTGAAAATTTATTTTGAACATGTGATTGCTAAATCCTTGGCTCAAATGTAATGACGCGATAAGTCATATCTTATCTGTGTTCGTTCTGTTCAATATTGTCTACGGATACGGTTCGACCGATTATGAGGTCCATAGGTTATTTATACTCATATCAAGAAAAAAGAAGAAGAACAAAAACAAGAACATTTCATGCAACAGAGTTCATTTCTCGCATAAAAGAAGAAACGAAAATTGATCGATTTTCTTATCGAAAAATTTTCTCGACCCCAATTTTATTGCATTTTTAATTGAATTTTATAAACAAATGGTTTACGTGGACCGAAAAGAAATTGAAATTGATATGGCGTAACACTCTATAATTGAAATGTTGTGCTGTTGTTCAAGAATGATATTTTCTTATATTATTAATGTGTAGCCTAAGTAAATTCGGGTCGAAATTCTTATAAACAATATTGCCGAATTTTTGTCTCTCTCTCTCTCTCTCTCTCTCTCTCTCTCTCCAATAAGACGTTCTTAATTAACAAAATTAATGCACAAACATTTCGAGCGATTTTGAAGGGGAATAAACAGTAAGAGTAGACCCACTCCGAATGAATGTATGCACTCGATCTCATTAACAATGATGTAGTTGGATCTTGTAGCAAAGCAACGATTTCGTTTTTTACTTTCACTTGGGAAAGAAAGTCAAACGGGCATGCTAGCTACATCAAGCCAATGTTGGAATGTAATTTTAAATAATAATTTGAAAGTTTTCTGCTGCATCGAGTGAAATGGATGCTAACAATTCAACAATTCGGTGCACGTTACAAATGTTTACAGCAATACCAATTTTTATGACACTTGAAGTACGAGCAAACAAAATGAGAAGGGCAATAAAATTGTAACCAGAAGAATGATGACTTGCGCAGTGAAAAGAATCACTATCAATGTTGACGCATTTTATGGCTTGATTTTATGCGCGTTAAACTTAAGAAACAAATATGAAATGCTGTTGCAAATTTGACCATAAAAAAACCGAAGAAATTTCTAAGCCTGTGTTATAAATACCCATAAAAGAGAAACAATTTAGGAAATTCGCAAAGTAAACGAATATCGAGGCGAAAAACTTCATTGAAGAAAAGAAAAAAAAGGTTAAATAAACACATTCCGATGAACAATGCCCGCTTTAAGTTATAAATTTTAATGAACAACGCACGTACAAGCGCACATAATGAGTATTTACATATATGTAACACCGTCGGTACCGCACGTATTACTCCAATATTTCGTCTATAATACGAAAAGCGCAAAAATAAATAACAGAGTTGGGACGAAGAGGGAAAGAAAAACAACCAAATTTCGAACATATCGTTAGCGTTCAACCGGAATGTATGCTTCGTATGTGAAAAGTGCACTTCATTTGTGTGCATATTGTTCACGAGAGAGTCCTAACAAAACACGGTAATTTCGTAATGGCAGCGTGCTCATAAAAGCGATGCGTAAGGATGTGGTTGTATGCATAATCGATTTTTTTAAAAATGGTTTCAAAGCCAGCTGCTATTTTTACAATGACCTCACAGATGTTCTACTTTATAAATAGATCTTGATAAAATGATATTGCATTATATCTCCTTGTTTTCTGTCTCTTACCTGTTTCTCGGCGCTATCGCACACGGGATTGTTCACTTCAACAGCATCGGAGCCATTGTTTGTCGTTGCACAGTTAATTCCATTGTTTTCGGCAATTGTTACATTTGCAACGCTGCCACCGCCACCGCCGCTGTCGTTAATACCGTTGCCAGTGTCAAGCATTTCTTGTTTGACCGTGCTCAACGGCAGAAATTCACTCTTGTCCATATTTTCCAGAGTTTCAATTAAATCCATTTTTCTTGTGTTTATTTCGGCTGCAATACTTCGTTCCAATAATTATCAATATCACAATTGAATCACTACGGCATGAGGGATCACTGAATAAAACCCATTGGCATTCTTCAATTCACTACTATTTCTCACTTTGTCTCGCTTGCACACATCACTTGATATTCACATGGGAATCATTCGAAATATGTACTTTCGAAAATTTATCTCTTTTCTATACGCGTTTTTTTGCAACGGAAAGGTTATCTCACACACCAAAAATGAAGAAAGAAGAAAAAAAAAAACTTTCACGATTTGTGTATTTATTCACGGATCTTTCCACATTCCATCAACTGGATTTCAGCAATAATATTAATAAATGGTTATTGCTGCTGCTGCTGCTGTTGCGATTGACGAACACTTAAATTCAACAGCTTCGTTGCCTTTTTGGCCATTAGATCGTTGTAATTGAAGTTAGAAACATTCACCACTGTAACACAATGTACGGAGGAATAGCGTCAAAAATTCCATCAAGGAATTTTCAAAAAGAAAAAAAAAGTTTTTTTCACTGCTTTATTTCACACACATTAACGAAATTTCGATGTATGAAAAACTGTAGAACATTAAATGCGGCTTTATGCTCACTATATTTGCAACATTGCCCGAAAATAAAGCCATAAAAAGTGTCAAACGAAAGACTCTTTTTTCTTTTCTTTTCACAAATACCCGAATATCGTCCGTCTCTTCACTTTCTCGTTGCTCGTCGAACTGAGGAGCAAAGCTTCGTGTGAGTACAAATCTGCATCAACAAGCGCTGCTAACAGTCACACACAGATTGAAATGTGCGGCGAATTGTACGAAAGAGACGAAACTACGACGCAAATGCATATGATGGCATTTGTTCGAGGGTATAGCGTGCACAAAGCGTGCCTTCACTGGCAAATGTGTGCGGCGTGTAAGTACAAAGTGCGGTGCTAGTGTTTGTATGGCATTTGTGCATGTGTATGAATTCGCTTCAAATGCTCTCCTAATTCAATTGTTTGTATGGTACCATTTTCCCATGTGTTTCAATTGCTAGTCGAATGAAAACCGATTTGAATGAAAAAGATGAAAAAAATGTGTTTTTCATTGACTCAACTTATTTGTTTTGAGATTGAAATATTTATTTTGTATCATATGTCTAGACAGTTATGATGATTGCTGTTACATTTAAATTCAGTCTTAAAATCTAATCGATAGAGTCAACATAATTAATCATCCTCGCCGTCGTCGTCGTCGTCGTCGCTAAGTGTAACCGTTTCGCGATTTTCATCAACAATTTGTACATCGTCCGAACTGTCGTCCATTTCAATTGCTTCGTCCTCATCGCTCAAAAGTGCTTCGAATCGAAGAAAGTCGTTCTCAATGCGAATGGCATTTTCCAAGTATTCCTTCCATTCCGCAGCCGTGCTTCTGTCCAAATGCGATCGAATTACTGCCTTAATTTTGTCAAGTGTTCGATCCTTTTCCGGTACGCCTTCGATTAATTTGGGAAAATCAATTCGATGCATGGGACTCAGCTCGGTGTGCAAACAGGGCAGATGGAGCACTTCGAAGCCGGCTTCTTCCATGGATTTCGTGGGGTCAACAAACGATTTCTTCACCACAATGCCAGCTTCACGATTTTGCCAACAAAAATCCAACATTTCCACGGAGTAAACGGTTTCGGAAATTGCACTCGCGCCAGGCATAAATGTGTTGAAGTTCTTCCAAATCCGTTCATACTTGAACGATGTCGGTATGGCACTGCCGAAAATTGATGGTTTAACTGGTGCGCTAAACATTTTTGGTTCAATGATCAGTACCGTATTTTTCGGTTGATTTCCTGATATGATTGTCAGCCACTCGACAAAATTTTCCGTCGTCCTCGAATCATTTTCAACGAATGCAAAGTTCAAAAGTCCCGTATGGTTGGCAGCAAAAAATACTGTCAATTCATCAGGCGGCGCCTGAGCCGTTTTCGACTTAATGCTAATGGTTACTTCACGAAAATAGACCATGTTCCGTTCGATTTGGCGCAATGATTGTATGCGTCGAATGTAGCGTAGCCGCGCCAATTTCTGTGAATGCATTTCGATGACAATTTCACGATTGTGCGGAACGGTTACGATGCAAAAACCCAAGCGATTTAACCAATTTTTCAGGCGTTCCGTTGTCAAATCAACACTCGTACACTGCGGATGCAAATGATTGTACAGTTTGCGTAGTGTCATGTCGGTTTGCTCACATTCATAGTAATTGTGTAAAATTGATCGAATGGCAAATCGTCGGCGAAACTTTTGAAACTCCAACTCGTCTTCAATGCGTTCACATTTCAGTTTGTCAATGAATTTTTCCCCTTGTGCCTTAATCACTTCGTCTAAACGCTCTACAATTGGTTCGTTTTTTGTTTCGATGGCTGCTTTTACCAGCGGTGAAAGCAATGCTATCAATGCTGAATCACTTATATTTGCCGGTTTGCTCGTTGATTTATGAATGGCTTCGAATAATTCGGCCACACACTCGTCCATATTGACAATAACCTGTCGCTTATGCGTTCGAATCATTTTGAATGGACAAAATACAAAATATCGACCAACACTCACTATGTTACAATGCTCTCTGACTGTGACTCCAAATGTTGTTGTTTTTTTACCAAAACAAACCAATTTGACAGCATTTTTTGACACACTCAAATCGCTCCAGTCGAATGTCGAAGCATAACCTCAGAAAAGTATTGACCGCTCGATTTGCGGCGATTTCAATCAATTTGAAATTTGAAAAAAATATTTTTATGAATCAACATGAAAATTATATTTATTTCCTTGTTTTAAAATTGTTTTTATAGTTTTTATTATTTTAAACATTAAAATATCAACATATTAAATCTGTTCAACACTTGGCGGAGATAAAAATGGAATAGTCCATGTTAACTCGATTTGGTTAAAAATCATCTGAATTCTGGCTGTTTAGCATTCATAATGGACAATATAAAGATTTGAAGATCTTCAAACGGAATGAATGAAAAAATCAAAGATCAAAATTAGCTCATTTCATTCTCTGGAAAGTACGGACGAAATTATGGTCAGTTTTGGCAGTTCTCACATTAAAAACTACCACAAAATCTTGTCACATGCAATTCCTAAATTAATTTAATTTTTTAAACGCATCTGGAACGTTGACATTAACACACGCGCCCGCCATTTTCGTACCATAATGCCCACGCCAGAAACGTCGGTCTCGGCCTCTATGGACAAAATGTATTTTTTTTATTCCTTGTCCATAGTTCTTGAATTCGTGCTTCACCTGGAATTTTATATGTTATGTTAAACAGATTGAATAACGATAATTCCATATGACACTTACGTTGAACCAAATATTCTGTCGATCTCCCTCTAAGACGTCTTCGAAGGTAAAATCATTAATTTGTACATCCGATTGACTCAATAAATACACTTGTACGGTATACTCTGCTGGACAATCATATCGGCAACTATACCATTCGCTAATCTGAAAATTAATCATGCAACGTTAGATGGAATAGAAATCACAAAGAGTAAACGAAAAGTTAGCAGCCGTACATAAAGTACTACATTTCTATTCGTTTGACGTAGGAGAATGTATGATTTTTGTTAGCCTTTTTTCAGGTGTGAGATAAGAAAATACAAACTCTTCGAGCCGAAAACAATTTTCTGCCATCTTATTTCAGTTATTCGTAATCAATGCTTGGAAAAAGGCTACAAGAAAAACATAGATTTAAAACTCACCTTAATCGATGGTTGCAAATGATCCAAAATATTGGCTGTGAATCCTTCTTTAATCAAATCAACCGTATAGTTTTTACAGCATTCGCCATAAGAGGTAACGAAGCAATGCTGTTTATTTTCAAATTCGGGCTCTGATGGAAGTGACGGTGCACCAATCGGAGGACACTCAATGGCCCAACGATTACCACGGTTCTGAGTGATTTGCCAGTGTTTGAAAGCATCTTCGCCAGAATGATTTTTCACCAAATTTCTGTCAAATAAATTGTTTGCGCAGATGGAATAAAAATCGCGTGATTTTAAATCGATATCCATGGGAATTTTACAGCCCGTTTTGATTTCAGCTTTCTTACGCCAAACGTAATCCATGATGATCTCGTTCCATTGTTTGCACACCAGTTGGCAATTCAACACAGTGTCTGCATCGATATAACACAAAATGCGCTGAATCAATTCCACTGGCAGGAGTATATCACTGAGAATTAATCCATTGTTACTGAGCTCAGCCGACTGTGAACTTTGCGAACGATTTTCAGTCATTTTTTTCATGGAAAAATCAAGTGTGTCCATAAGAATTGATGAGAGTCAATATTAATTAATTTGATTGGACGTTGTACCTAGGGGAATTACTCACTTTCCAAATGGTGTGAATCTGACGAATCTTATGAATCTTTTGTTTACTGAAATCCAATATGGCGACTGACAGTTCTGTCGCCATTTTCAATTTGGATTCACGAGATTCATCAGATTCATCATATTCATGACGATTCGTTCACAGTAATGTGTTGAATCTGAGTGAATCTTTTGAATCTGTGTGTAAACATAAGAATATTGTTTGAATTTGGAAAAAGACTTCAATCATACAAACTGCATTGAATGATAAATTCCCCTAGCGTTGTACTCTGTTTTTTTTTCTTTCACTTTTTAAATCTTTTTTCATGTAATTTATCACTACAATGAATGACTGAGTGTTTTCAATATTTGTCCAAAAATCAGTGTTCGGACAAAGATGATTATCTAGATAAGATAAAAGATAAGATAAGATAAGATGATATCTTTTATCTTATCTAGATTAATTTCAGAAAATCGATAAAATATCTTATCTTTATCTTATTTTTGCGTGTTATCTTATCTTTTTTTAAGATAAATTGAGATAATTGCAAAAATAATCAATTTGAAATTCCAAAGAGAGAAAAACAAGACCGCAAAGGGTCGCTTCGCTCCATTCTGCGTTCTTGAGATTTAAGTCACTTATTTTATTTTGTTGTTTCACAACAAACTACTTTTTTGCGTACTACATGAAATGTATTTCATCGAAGTAACTTTGCATTAATATATCATTAAAAGTCGTCCCTTTTAATTATAGTGTTATTAAAAGTATAGTAAGAAGGATATATATTTGCAACAAAGTAGGTACAGAAAAAAGAGATTCTCAGTTATCTCAATAATGCATTACAAGATCTTGGTTTAATTTCTGTTTGAAAGACACTGCCTCTGGTTTAAATTATTGGGTCTACAACTTAAAAAAGGCCGTTTTACAAAAGATGGCGCCAGCAGTGAATCCAGGCCAGAAATGTCATATCTGAAACGTCATATTTGAAGCTTAGGTATATGTCAACAACTCCTCATCATTACATTTGTGAATTTCTATCGGCATCGTAAATTTTACCCTGCGTGTTTATGTCGGTTTTTGGGCCAAATAAGCGTCATTTGCGGGAGCTGTTTTTTTTACACGGAAAAATTGTGGAAAAAAGATTATTCTTGTATCGGGTTCACACTGATTATGAAGAATGAACCCTTCTCGATAGACTCAAGCATAAAAAACCATATTTTGATTGACGTTATAGATGGCGCTGCAATCACTCCCTCGAAAATGCTCGAAATTGGGCAATTTGCCATATTTGCGGGGGGTGGGGCAGATATGGTGCATTGTGCGGAAAAAATTAGCCCAAGAATGACCTGTTTAAAATTGAATCAAGACTTCAAATGATACTCATATTGATGCTGCAGATTAAAAAGTCCAACCACATGCTAACAGCTTATTTCAGTATGTTTGGACACTCGATCTCCCGAGTTATATTTGAAGTAATGGTAAGGTTCAAAAAGCATCTTAGATTGACCAGTCTTAGGCTAATTTTCGACGAAAAATTCGAAAATGCAATCTTTTGTGGCCAAAAATGAGGCCCACTGCCTTGATTTGGGCAGTTGTGGTGAGATTGTGCGATTTTTTCACCTTCTTCTTCAATATTAGCCTCCCAAACGCCAAATTTGAACCATATGAATGAAACATGTTATATGCCACAAGAATTTAGACATCAAGCGCTACATTTTGGGAACACACCGCACCAGTGCTAGTGCCTTAGAAGCAGTTAAAAATGGTTGCATACTTGCAGGAGCATGATTTTTCAAACTGCCGACCTCGATTTGGGGCAGAAGGAAGGGTTTGATCAAGTTAAAATGTTCAACGCGTAAGTAGGATTTTCTACGAGATTTCCGAATATTATAGTGATTTGGGGCCAAAAGTGGGTTTCTGCCCTGTTTTGGCCCTCAAATAGTGATTTTCGGTGATTTTTCGACTTTTTTAGCCTCCCCCTCCCTTCCAAAGGGGAGGGCGACCCCAAACATTGTTATTTTTTGATTCGCTGGAGTCTGGCGAGAATTTTATCAGAACACTTCACCAGTGTCAGACCACCTATTTGGTGTGAAAAAAATAAGTAGTCGAAAAACCGTGAAAAAATGTTAAATGGTGAAAACACCGAATTTTTTTCTCGTAAAATATGAGGTGTCGGATAGTTAAGGAATATCGAAAAACTCAAGAATTTGAGGTGGGCCGAATTTTAATCCCAAAAATTGGAAAAAATAAAACCACGTCTAATTGATTTTTTTCACATTTTATACTTTGAACCCACTTTTCAGAGCTTGAATGAGCCCGGATGGGGTTGTCGTAGTGGACTTTTTTGTAGCCCCATCGATTATCTATCCAACCATGCATATAGTTTTGAAAGTTTGTACCATTTTTCATTTTTTTCAATATTTGGGTCACCCTAACTTTTCATCAGGTGGGGAGGGTCACCCTAATTTTTTGGCTTTGCGAGTTTTTGGCCATAAGAAGTTTATACACCAAGTTTGAGCGAAATCGGAGAGGTCATCTGCAATTTTTGTTACACTTGGTGTGGAATGGTCGATATATGGAAGCAATTATCTAAATTTATGTGAAGATAATTGAAGATAATCTTATCTTTTTTCTAAA
>NW_022595244.1:12128272-12210129 GCF_009176505.1 Sitodiplosis mosellana | reverse complement strand
TAAATTTATGTGAAGATAATTGAAGATAATCTTATCTTTTTTCTAAAAGATAAGATAAATATCTTATCTTTATCTAGATTAAAACACAAAAATTAGATCTTATCTATTTTTATCATAGATTTTGATTATCTAAATAAAACACTACCAAAAATACAGTACAGATTGAAAATGAAACGAAATGTCAAAACCGGCTATAAAGTCACAATGCTTTCTGACCGAGAGTCCAAATGTATTTAGCAAAACAAATCGATTTGACAGCAATTTATGATACAATCATTCCAGTCAAAGCATAACCTCACATTGATTTCGATTTGCGGAGATTTTGAGCCAGCAATTGAAATGATTTTTCGATTTGGAACAACATAAATTTGAGTTAAAATGAAAACACCATTAGGTTTCTTATCGTTTGATTCTCTTTAATTCAATTTCCATACATGTATCAGGCATAAATAGGGATTCTTATAAACAAAGAAAACGAAAACAATGATGCAGAAATGATACTAGTAGTATAGTTCTATCTAATACATGAATCGTTTTTGTGTACTTTTTTTTCTTGAATGTTTCAACATTGGGAAATGAGTTGAAATCGTAAATTCCTTTCCTAAAGAGACTATTTCCATTGTTAATTACACCCATTTTGAAATGAAATTGCATCAATTGCAGAATCAACAGAAAATGCAAACTACGTGTTGTTCATAACTTATTGACTAAACGATTGGTTGGTTCTGCGATGCGGCAATAGCAGCCGAATCAACGTCGCTCTCATGTTGTGGTTGGTATTTTGGTAGATTTGTTGGTTGGTTGATGTATTCTTTTTGTCTTTTTTTTGTTCTACTCCTTGTTGCTTAGTTTACTTTTGCTTTGTTATTGCTTAATTTACAAATTGCACTATAAAAATGACCAAAGTACAGAATGGCGAAGTAGACAGTGCTCAAATATGAGATTATCACAATGGTTAAAAATAGATCGAAAACAGCTGGTTTCACACTGTAACGGCAAATTTGGCACAATTACCGGCGGCATCATCATGAAAATAACAACGAATCGAAAGAATGGGTTTTTTATTAATAAAATGAAAACTATTTTAAGCCATTTATATTTGCTCTTACCTATAAATGTTCAGTACACCGTCTTGTCCGTCGTAGAACATAAAGTCTGGTTCACGCAAATCGGGCTTATCGTATGTGATTTTAACGTTTTTCAAATATTTTTCAAAGGCATTCTTAACATCATTATTGAACAAAGATGAACGTGTATAAAGCCAGGGTTGGACTGTTTCGCTTGTGATTGCCTGTTAATGAAAAGACAAAACCAATTATCAAAATGTTTGAAAAAAAGAAGAAACACTTGAGCTATTCATTGTGATAAATCGATATTGACTTACAATAGTTCCTGAGAAAATTTCGGTATATGGTTCGGTGGAGGGTTGGTCTCCATTTGTATCGCCGTTGACATTGCTAGCATTTCGATACACGTAGCTGGCGAGCGTTTCGGCAATAACTTTGGCATTTAGTCGAGCCACTTCGAGTGTTTTTTCGCGATTCTCTTCGAAGATGGTGGTACGTTGTGGGTCTTTGTATGATTTCAAATTCGATATGGTGAATGCTGGAATGCGTTTCATGCTGTAGCGTTCATGTTCCCAGGCGAGCTGTGCTTCGGCCAAATTGATTTTCTTATGTACACCTTCAACCGTATGATTTGCATAGCGTTGAGCATTTTGTTTCAACAATTTGTAGAATGTATTGATATGGGTTCCCTCTTTGGGTGGCTTCGACACTTGAATGAATAATTCATTCAAACCACTCTTGCCCAACGAATCCAAACACAAAACAAATTCCACATTTTGTAATGCGGCATTTTCGTCGACATTTGCATCCAACCATTTCTTTGTACCTTGGAAATTGACTAGATTTCCCGATTCGGTGAGTAAAAAGAGGAAACGATACTTTGGTGCCATGCCAATTGAATTGTGCACTTTGCTAAATGTATCCATGAGTGTGAAAAAAACGGCTGCATCTACATTGCTTAGCTGACTCTGCGGAGAGATGAAAATGTATTAGTCAATCTCGTACGTGAATCGACAAACGGAGAAACTACTTACATTTAATAGTCCAAAGTTATCGATATGAGCTGTTATTATGATCGTTGGTAGCTTGCTGTTGGCCGATAATGCATCGCTAGATGGATTTTTTGCTTGCAATATTGGATACAGTTCACCTTGAACGATTGGTATTTTTGACTGTTTATTTGGAGAATGATGAGCTCCGCTCACTTGAACCTAATTTCCAAGTAAAAATAACAACGAATTGATAGAATGACCTAGTTTAACATTTTACTCATTCAATACATGCCTGATATCCATTTGCTGAGATCGAGTTGACAATTTCGCTCAAGGCTGAATCACGTTTGCCAGCACCTTTAACATCAGCCAAATCATCTTGTTCATCGACTTTCAGTTTCGATATATCGCTGATGATATGATCCAGTTCGGTGTCAAATTTCGAAAAGTACACGGGTATTGAAATTTCCTGGGCTAACATCGCTTGCTCTAAACTTAAAACATGCTATAAATAGACAACGAAACGAAATTGAAATTATACCAAGGAAAAATTGGCACTTTAATTGAATTTGTTCATATTTAGGGGAATCCAATTATCACATATCGATCGTTGCACTACAAACGAATATCGACTGACCTGACGTTGCTCGGCGGTAAGTTCAGCCAAATTCTGTGGTAGCAACAGAATGAGACCACCGGCTTTGGCACGTATTTCACGGAATTGGTCGACGGTTAGATCTTGAAATCTATAAACGATGAAATGAAGACCATTTAGAAATCGGAACAATGCAATAATTTAATTAGACATTACCTTGACAAGACACAATGTCTAGAAGTTGACCAAGTGTACAATGATTTGGCTTCGAGATTAATGCTTGATGCACGGCATCCTAAAAACAAACCATAAATTTAGAACAGATTTTAATAGTTCATGTGTGAAAAGCACTGAAACCACCGTTCATTGTTTACAACTAGACGAGTTTTTGAATATTCAGCTTGAATTTTTCAAGTAGTTGCTTAACCTCAATCGGTCAAAGGGAATTCCATTCAAGCGATAATTAAGCAGAATAATAAAATGATATGCTACTAACCGTATGGAACTCCATGCAAGTCGTATTGTGACATTCGTTGCACATTGAATTCGCTACTAGCTAACACGGGATTTGACGAACAAATCACGAGAATGGGCAACGTTATTAAAATATAAATGGGTAGTCCGCCACGGAATAAATCGGCCAAATTGTCAGCGTCCTCGAACATTTTCACGTATTTTCGATTCGATGATTGTTTACTGAGTAATTTTCATTTAACCAGAATGAATTTGATGCCTTGAGAACGAAAGAAAAAATTGGGAATTTTAACTCGTTTTATCGAATTTTTGATGCTGAAATGAACGTGCAAATGATACGGAATTGAAGAATTGATTAAAAATGTGACACTACATACAAATACGAATGAGAGAGACGGAAAAAAATGGTATGCGTATACCAACACGCAGTCACCGTTCTAATGAGACGACGGCAATATGACACTTCGCCATACACCGAACTGAATTCAATTACTGCTCACAAACACATGCGCAACCAAAGCGACCGCTCAATACCGATAATACCGAACCGAACGTATTGTCCGACTGAAATTTCCCTAATGCATTTACATTTTAATGAATGTTAGAAACTGAAACAAACGGCTCCAATTTCAATTGCATGAACATGTCCATTAAATGAATGCTGGTGCAAAAACATTCAAGTTGAAGCATTAAAATGCGATTTGACAGCTCCGATGCGGTGTCACGAGACCATCCAGAAACACATACATAAGAATTTTTCGATGGGAATTTGACGATGATGTGCATTGGTGTTTGTAGTGTAGCCATCCAGGATGAAAACACTGTACAAAACACAAATTTTATCGCAAAGATTTCATTACGTGTTCCATCGAAACGTTTGATATTCATCGCATTTGTTTACGTTGAATAAGAGAGAATTTCGCTGTATACAAATATCGATTTTATTGTCAGATGGATTTGAATAGTATTTGGATTGTAGTTTTCTTTCAAATTGCATTTGTTGTCGGTCAAGAAACCGGATCAAATGAAGCCGGCAAATCCTCAAAACTGTTGACCGAAAAGGCTTGTAAGTTTGCAGGCTGACTTATTTCTATTGAATTTTCAATTTTGAAATAAACGAGATTTTTTTCGTTCAATGGACAGATGCCCAACTATTTCAAGAGCGAAGAAAAGAAAGCAAAAATCTGCTGCAAATCATTCGCAATGAAGGTGCTTACGAACGCAAATACAAATTGCTGGAAGGCGCTTATGAAAAACTCTTGAATGTAAGACAAACAATGATGGCTATTGTTCAAAACTAAACCGTTGTTTTCATCATTTAGATTCTTCAGCAAACAAAGAATATAATTCAAGGTGGCCGATATGATCCATTGGTTGACAAATTTCCACCACAAGATGTTCGTCTGTTTGATGCGATAACCGTGACTATGGAAAATACATGCCTGTTTGGTGAAGTTATTTTACACAATCCAGATATATCGTATCGTGTGCTCGACTCGCAATTGCTCGGCCCAGATTGGAAAGACCTAATCAATTGGTGCATAAAATACACACGAAAGTTTAATGATCGTATCATCGATGTCAAAAGTCAAGAGTTGCTGTGGCTCGTCGAACAAGAAATCAATCCAGAGAAACGTAGTGAAAACTTTACCAATCCATACCGAAATGCTGGTCAACAAAAAGACACAACCAAAAAGAAGAAAAAAGCAAAGAAAATCGAAAAAGGCCCACGCATGGTGACGCGTGATGAGTTTTAAAATGAAACTTTCCATTGTTTTTGCTTTTATTGAATTTATAAATAAATTTCACTTTTTTATTATCGAAAACTTAAAAGTATTGGTTTGTTTAAATGTCATAGAAATCGAATGTCGTTCTTCCTCATCGGCCTTCATTTGTGTTTGGTGCGATTTTCGGTTGAATCAATTTTCCATAGCCACCACGGCCCGAATCAAAATCGGTTCGATATTCGTCACGCACTTGGCCACCCGATTTGCCCCTTCCGTATTGCCGGCCTTCAATGAAACCAGCATCCCAATCAACACGCACAATACGATCATCCAAACGTGTTCCATTGATGTAACGCATCGCATTCTCGGCATCGTCACGAACGTAGTATTCGAGGAAGCAAAAACCGCACGGCGTCTTCTTGTATTTGTCCAAACCCATAATAATGCGACGGATGTCACCACATCGTGAGAACAGCTCGTGGATTTGCTCCTCTGTGGTATAAAACGACATGTTTCCAACGTAAAGCGTTGCCGTTATTTTCAGCAGCTTTTCTTGTTCACCGCGTGTACCCTATTCCATATTCGAAGGTCGAAATTTACGACGAGAAAAAAATGGCATACAAATCAATCAATTGAATGCATTGTTTGAGGTTAAATCGAGGATATGTTGTCAAATTTTCAAAAATTCTTACCTTAAAATGTTGGTCACGGTATGAACTGAGCTCAACCGATACTGTTGACATGGTGTGTACGTATTTTTGCCCCAAATAAATGAATATTTCTTCGGAAAAATTACCGATTTATAAATCTTTCGGCGTATATATGTAAACAAATTGCAAAGTGACGTTTAAACACGGACCAAGTATGTCAAATGCTATATATATACGTTCGGTTCTCTCGGAGCAACGCGCTGCTCGATGGCGAACAACGGGCAACACCAATCATCCAACTGAATGTATGCAGCGAATTCATTTGTGTCTAACATTTTGTGCATCGTTCAAGTTTCTATCTACTGATAGGTGAATCGAAATTATGTCAATAAAAAAAACAAAGAGCAACACACTGGAAAATGAGAAATTTATATTGATTTACCGATTTTTTTGTTCGGACGAAAAGAAAGAAAAAGAAATGAAACAAACGGCACGTTTTTTTCTCATTCAATTCATAATTTATAAAATCGAATTTATTCAATAAAATCCACATTTGTTTTAAACGCTACGACTAAAGTTATGATTAAGTTGCTAAATCTATTGTTTGTATTCATATATGAATAATAATTATTGCCATATCCCCGCGTAGTTCCCAACGAGCGTCGCGGGCAACGGTCCACCGGCAGCAAAGAGTCGAGTACCGCTCATTGGCTCATAGCAATGTGTGTAAATAGCCGGCACATACCGGACTTGTTGAAAACCTTCAATGTCCTCTTCGGGAAACACATAGCCTTTACTCGCTTTCAGTACAACGGTTCGTGATGAATTTATGCTACTTTCGAGATATTTGCCGGCCCGTAAATCGTAGAACATGAGCATTCCCAATCCGGTGCCAACGGTTAAAATGTTTTCTTGAAAACTGGCCGATCGAATGCCACACCCCGAGTACCTCGATGCGATTTTCTTCACCGCTTGCAATGTTCGTGGATCCAAAAGTAGCGTATACGATCGACAACCAACCGCATACAGTCCTTGTGGTTGGCTTGCGATGCACACATTGTCCTGGCAATTTGGCAATTTTCTCGATAGTTTTTGCGAAAATGTTTCGGCATTAAAAATATGAATATAACCATTGAGACTGATTACGGCAATTTCTTTGTAATCTGGATTAAAGCAAAGTGCACGAATTTTCTGAGCCGCTCGACATTCTTTCACCGAAAATGCCGTAATGCGTTCGGGTGTTGGGCATGTTTCCTCATCGGTTTTCTCATTAACTTCGACTTTGTTTTCGTCTTCGTTAATGCGCCACAATGCCATTTTTGCATCCTTTGACCCAGATACGAGGAATTGATCGTCTAACCAGCACATATCCATCACCCAATCCCGATGGCAATATTCACCAATATAGACTGGGTCCAGTGTGGGTAAACGATAAACGGCAATATCGGCCGAGTGTCGGGCAGTCGTTGCGAGCAATGTACGTGACGGATTTATTTCAATGGCATTGATTCCATTCTGTGTTTCAGCGCCAGCCTGTCGACTGCCCTGTAGCGTTGGAATTGCATCGACACGTCGCATATTCACATCGTACACCATTAATTTGTTGCATTTTGTGCCGAATATAATTTGTCGATTGCTCAGCCACTGTGAGCAAAACACTTTATTGATATTACCTAGCGATATGGCGGTTTCTTTGAACATGTCATGCGTTAGAATGTGTCGACTTGCATATGAGTTGCATACACTTCGCTGCTCCCGTATATTCAATTCACGACTTCGTACATAGTCCACAAAATTGTACGATGTATTAAGCACTTCGTTTTGTTGTACGGGCGTTTCATCTTCGCTGTCAGAATCTTCGTATGTTACAAAATCGTCGGGTTTGTCTGGTTTGCGACGTCTTTCTTGTCGCAATTGACGGGCTTTTGCACTTCGTTCTTCAAGTCGACTTGGTATGTAACAAGGAGGTCGTCGCCCAACAATGCACCTGCGTACTGTTTTCGACATATTGAAACACACACACCAAGTTTTATTGGACTTTTCGCTTTCGATAAAATTCAATAATCCAAATCCGGGCTGTCGAAATGTCCATATAATTGAAATAATTCCGATGACTTTATTTTCACTTGTTTACAGCTCGTCTCTTTTTTTCGGTCGTACAGCAATAGAGAAACAAAATGTCGTTCCAATAAGGGAAAAAAAAGATTGAAATCAGATCGTCAGCAACACGAAATTACGTCATTTAAATAATTCGACGCTCAAATACACACTTTTTTTGTAATTTCCACATCATTTGAAATGTTTTTGATTTTGTGCACACCGCAAATAATACATGTTTGATTGAGAATAAATTTTTCTTTGATTGCGTAGAAACTAAAATTTCATTGTTCGACTTTCTCAGATGAAAGACCTTCTAAAATTTATAAACAAATTACAGATGACGTTTTGAGAATGTCAAATATTTCAGCTTTCCAGCAATACAATGAACATAGTGCGGAACAAGCAATGGACAACGACAACTCCAAGCGAATTCACGCGGCGAATTCGATACTGAGCATCTGTACTCTCTTTGCTGACATTTGAACGAAAGTTTTCGTTAGAAACTCAAAACATGTAATTACATGTTTATGAAATGATTTTATCTGGAAGATGTAAACATTTGATGATATTGACGATGACTCAGAACTTGCAAATGACTGTGATTCATGTGAGATAATTGACGTTGATGATGTATAGCACATGCAAATAAAATCCAGAATAAAATGAAACATAAACAAATTTCACACCAAATTTATTTTCATTCCATTCCAATTCATATTCATTCTGCAAATAGAAGGATTTATTACGTCACTGTTAAAAACATGCAAATTTTGAAATAATTCAAGAATTAATGATATTCGACCCATTTAAAGCAATTACCACCAGTCGATTGCGACTAAAATTGCTGCTAGTTTCGAACAATAACCGCACCAATAGCAGCAATGCCTGCTAAGCCGTTATGGCCAATAAGCACGATAAACTGGCATAAAATTAATGTATGACCAATCCAGTTTGTTCCTCCATAAATACATGTTGAAAACATTTTCCCCGCATTTTAACGTGTTTACCGTATTTTTTTGTGTGTTATATTTATTTTTTATGTCCGTTGCTATGACAATACCACCGTCCACTATGCATTCGAAGTTAAGCGTAATAAATACTTGATGGTCTCAGTTTAACAAAGTACATACAGCCGAGCGGTTGAGAAAACTCGTCCACAGTGGTTACTCTACGAAATTGACCATTTTTTTGGAGTTATCGAAACTGTGTCAACCATTGGGTATTGTGCAAAAAATTAGTGGGAAATGTGAGAAAAATTGAAACAAACTGAAATATCCCGAAAAAAAACCGAAAATGAAAATGGAAATTTAAAAAAAATGAAAACTCAAGTGTGGAACCAGTTCGATTGATTGTAAATCTAGGGCACTGAAAAATGTTCAAATCAACACTATTACTACTATTATGTGTATCGGATGTCTTTGTTTATTCACCTATCAAACCCATTTCCGCAAATGAAAACACCGTTTTTCTGTATAATCACATCGAACATTGTAAATCATCCGAGTATTACGATGTCAATTATTTTATGTGTCGCGAATGCGATCCACAGCTAAATTTAATGCCATCAACAAATGGTAAGAAACTTGAATTATTCCAAGAAAGTAACAGATATACCGTGTGCAAAATGTTCAGAAGAAAAAATTTCAAAATTTCCAAAAAAAAAAATGTGGGGTCACAAATTTTGTGGTACCACTTTGGCTGGTATTTTTAGATTTTCAGTATTTGACTGGTGCCGAAACGAAGATAAACGTTTCATGTGCAGGCGATGTGAAAAGTCAATTTTCTGATTTTCCCTTTGGCTTTGATGTTCCATTTATTTGAACAAAAGTTCAATTAATCATCATGTCGAAGTCGTACAACGATTGCATGTTATGTCAAACGAGCTTTTCCCATCAAAGTAAAATGTTGGCCGCCCGACTGCTTGGAAAAACGGTTCCGTTGGGAAATATAGCCGAGTGTATATTTATTGCCTAGTCATAGTATGCACATAAGCTATAATGGTTCAAACAATTTACCGATTTGTTGCGAATAAATCAGGTATAGCAAACGACGGCCGAGCAATAGATTTATTGACTTTGAACTTGTCTCAAGGCCATTGTTAACCATATTTTGATTTGTACTGCATCAAAATGCGATTAAGATCGCCGATATAACAAAAATAGAACATTAGAAAACAGACATGGGCATGTGGCTAAACAGCGATTGCTCGTACAGATATAATGGCTAATCAAGTGCAGCGAAAGCTGAATATTGTATATTTTGATAGCAAATTGAATAGTTCTATTTTGCGTGATATCGTGACACTCGATTGAACCATTTCTAATCCTAGTTGTTTCGTTCATAAATTTTTATTATGCTTTTTTCCCTCCGTCGTTTATGAAAGGCTTGAGTTGTGTGTGCAATCGAAAGTCCACCACAAAAGTCGAATATGATACCAATTTGAGGCAGCCAATTTGCTCAGCACTGAATTGCACCAATGTCATCGAATGCAACATTCAATTCTTTGCACCGTTGTTGCGATCAGCACAGCCATGCGGTTTGGAGCACCTAGTCGAAGTAATATCCACGTCACCGCCATCGAAATCGATACAAATTCAACGAATACCCGCAAAGAGCGATAAAAATCAAACGACCAATTTGACGTGCCCTGCGTATGGAAACAGCTTACCGTTGTCGGCAATGGAATGTGTCGATCCAAAGAACTATGTACGTTTCGGGAACTATTGTGTCCCAACCTATTTACTAAAGGACTTTTTGAACTACAAACAATTCAAAGTGAACACAAATCAGGCGTCCGTTACTGCGGCCAACGATCTATTTAAAAATTTGGAATTTCTAGTATTTCTCTGCCAAACGATGAAAATGGTGGAGTATTGTGAGCACGTGGCCAATTTATGCGTGTTGACGGTTTATAATCTGGAGAAATTTTCACCATGCAACATTTTCTATGGCATACAAACGACGTTTGCTGGCACCGATTCGTATCAAACGAAACTAGTACCGTTTTTGTTTTACGCTAAAGGTCGCAGCATTTCAGATGATTTGGATAAGGTTATCGATTATCGATACAGATATTTTAAAAACGACGCCACATACGATCCTGAAGATTATGGTGGTTTAACTCAGTTTCCGGTAAGTTTCAATTGAAGCATTCGAATCGAGTTTTCATCAAGTATTTGTATTTTTTATTTCCTGTTGAATAATTTTCGTGATTAATCTACTCTTAATCCTTTAATTAATGTATTTCAATAGACCACAAATCGTATTTCAATGTTGCTGGTGGCCCATGAATTGAATGGAGAGTTGAAAACGATTCAACCACTAAAATTGGACGACCTGAATTTATGCGGTATGCATCAGCAACAAATTAAATTTGGAGAAAATTTGGCTAGCGCATGTCAAATCGATCTGCGATCCCTAATTGAAATGGGTGAACGGAAGCCATGGTTCTTAAATCTTTTCTTGAACTATACGGAGAATAACATAAATCTGGTGAAAGCTGTTCCAATTCTGATACGAAATGCGTTCACCTACAACATGGTAACTTTTCTTCAGCAACTTTGTTATGGACGGCAATGTAATCCGATTTCCAATTTACAGAATCCGTACGATCGAGACAAGTGGCAGTTGGTGAAGCGATTTTTCATGATAGACACATTGACTGGCCGAAACCGAACGTATCGACCCAATCCGTTCGCGGCCGAAAATATCTTTGAAAAATACATGAATATTCGCTATGTAAAAAATGTGGAACTACAATTCCATCTCAATGAAAACCATTATTATTTCGGTAACAAAATAACGGTTCCGCTTCTTATCGTTGAATATGCATACATTGATATGCGTGATTTCCGGTGGGCGAACAATCTTGATATCGACTTTGAGTTCCGTGTTACTTTTGCAAAGGATTTTAATATTGGAATATTTTTGCACGTAATTTGAGTTTAGTTTGTATTTTGTGGACATTGGATTTAGTTTTGGGTCTTTCTTTGTATTAGATTCTCTTTACGATGGCACTCGCAGCGGCATTCGGAATGGCCATTTTCCAAACACTGTCCTTCAAACGACGCAAACAACAGAATGAATTTGATTCATTTCTTTTGGTTAAATTCTTGATTAATTGCTGCTCAACATTGGGAACGGTTCTTTTTGCTAGCGCCGCTTTTTTAACCGTCTACATTTACTTTATCTACAAATCACAGAATATTGTCAAGGTTTTGCCGCCGTTTGGCGAGCTGAAAATCATCAAATTTTTCTTCATTTTGTCTTTTGTATTGAAGGTTCGTTGTCTTTTTTGAATGGCGATGAAATTGAACTTATCTTCAAAGTCAACCTGATGATGATTAAAATTGAATAAATTTTCAGATTATAAAATTCTGTCATCACTTGGGCCAGCAGATAAATTGCGATATTTTTTTCATTGATTGGGAAAGACCGCGAGTTTTTGAACATCAGATTACATTGAAATCCACAAATAATTTGGATACGCCATCAATTTGCTCAAGTGTTAGTTGAATGCTTACAGGAATATTCGAAAACGGGACGATCTTATTGAGTTTTTCTTTAATTTCAGGCTCGACAATACCAACAAAACGATGGACTGTCCGCATGGCGAATGTACTTCGTTGCAAATGAATGGATTAAATTGTCGACAAAACGAAAATGTTCGATTGGCATTCAAATATTAATGGTCTTACTGACGATCATTGTAAGTTGTCTCTTTCGCATTATTCTTTATAAAAGCCACAAATAACGGCGGAATTTTTTTTCTATACAGGTTTTTCGTTTTGATTGGGCGCATTTATTTTCATTCAAATCGATTTTCCACTGGCCATGGACACCTGATGCCGATCGTATCATTCGAAGTGGACGCGCACTGGAAATGCTCGCAATTGGATTAATTATTTACTCGGTTTGCTATGCCATTCAACGTTTATTCAACTTTATCATTTACGAGCGTTACATACTAAATTCGGTGCAACAATTCATCGACATCTGTTCCATGTCAAATATATCCATGTTTATTTTTGCCATCGATTCATATGGCTATTATATTCACGGAAGGTAGTTCAAATATTTGGTATGAAAAGTAAAATAGAAAAAAAAAATTCTAAGTCAAATGAATCTTTGATTTAGATCGCCACATGGCTTTGCTGACACCGATATGTGCTCGATGTTACAACAATTGCGACGCGAAAGTGAGAATATGTGCGGTCATCGTGGATTGCTACCAAATTCGGAGCATCAAACATTCTGCTTTTTGGCACCACTTCAATTAAGGTAAGTCAAACACTTTCGTTTGAAGTTCAAACTTTGAATACGAAAATAAATGCGGATTTCAACTCACAAAACAAAAAAATTATCGACAATTGTTTCATATAGAACCCTTTACAACAAACTAAAATCAACGCTACGAAAGTCAATGGAAGAGAAAAATGGACCGCAAAACTATCAACAGAATCAACCGGTCGAAACGGTGGGCAAATTTTTCGAACAGAATCTGGAACAAATCGCACATACAAACACCACAATAAATCGGTTTCTAAGCGCATTCATCGATCATGTAAGAGTTTTTTTTTATTTGAAAAAATGAATGTCAATCTAAATTTTAATATTTTTCATTAAGAATAACACTTTTTTATACTAAAACATTTTTTAGGGCTTAAAAGATCTTGATTATATTATCCAAGAAAAAAGCATTTTGGAGAACATTTTTGACTTTGAATTCGACAGTAATGTGACTGAAAGTAAGAAACTTGAACGAAATTCCAAAAAAATTTCTCCATATGAAGCCTCATATTTATTCCTATTTTGATCATTTAAAATTTTATTCTATAGACCGGGGCACATTTTATATGGACAATGGTCATTCATTCGACAGTATTTTATTCTATGGGAACGAACAGATTTTATTCCAAATTGAAATTTTGCTATTTCTGTGCGTTATTGTAATATGTGGCAACTTTCTATTTGCTATTCTGTTTCTGGGAATCGCTTCAGAGGTACAACTTTTCTTCGATTTCAAAAGAAAAACCATTAATCAACCAATATAATTCTATAAATAATTATTCATTTGTATTCTCAAACTGCAGATACTAAAACACACAATGCGTTTGTTGGTCAAGAAGAATCTATCAAATCAAACATTGATCGATGAACGATTTCTGATCTAATAAAACACAATTTCATAATGATGATGCTTAAACGTTGTGCTAACTTTAATGTTATTTAATCGTAAACTCAATGTATTTTCTAACGAGAAAAAAAAACGAAGAAAATAAAAATAAAACCTGAATTTTGTGGACATTGCTATAGCAAAAAGGCAGTTCGCAGTTTTCATCATCTCGATAATCGATCTATTTTTTTTATTTGTATTTTGAATTTTATGTAAAATTTCCCGACTCTTTTGATAACAAAGACGGCTGCGAACCACCCATCATACAGCGCGTGCCATTGTCTATTTGTATGAATTGCGTGAGATTCGAAATTTAGCGAATTATAAAATTTCCAAATGAACAGCAAAATTCATACAAATGTACGGCGTTGTATATTCCACAATGAATCATACACATGCAATGAAGATATATTGATTCCATGGTGCAAACGTCATTGCATCCATCTGTGTGGAATATTCATTCAATACATTTACCTGTTTTGATGCGATCGCGGACCAATACAAGCGCATAGCGGTCATTCGAGTTTGAGTAGTGGGTGCAAAGAAGAAATGGCGAAATCCATGTACTTTCATTTTGCATTCATATTTCATGTGTGCGTTCGAGAAGCAATGAGTATGCGCATATGAGACAATCGCTTTATGTGTGTTGGTTAAGCACACATGCGCATAACAATTTGTCAAGTCTGACAGATAAACATCAATTACCAAATCTAATAACTTTCTTTTATTTCAAAGGCTGAATTCATGGCGAAAAAAAGGCCATGCAAAAACTCTTACACGTCTATTGTAGACCAATCTTCTTTTTTTGTGTGTTGCGAATGCGTTTACATTTCTTTTTGTTAATGGCCTGATTTTAAATTATGCTAAATGCTATTAAATTCAACTTAAAGGTAGAGTATTTATTAATGCGAAAAGAACGATTTCTTTTGAACATTCCATAACATTTCTTTTTTCAACTGCTCTTGTTCATGTGATACTCAGTTAACTGAGTTTTCATCACATGTCCGTTGCATATGTGAATTGTATGATTCCAACATCATCACTATAATTGTTCAATCCATACGTAGCATCTTTCGGAATAGTTATATCTGAGCCAGCGTGTGCATCTATCTCCTCGTTGTTAGATTGTACTCTGAATTGACCGCGCAAAATGTGCAATTCCTGTAGACAGAGGAAAGAAAAGAACAATGACCGGAAAATTACGTTTTTCACGAACAATTTCGACATTCAATGCAAAATGTATGTACAATAGCAACTATAACTTACCAGTTCGACTGAGGTGAGTCCTTCAGCCTTTGCCGATTTCGGTTTGAATCGCATCATACCAACACGTCTTATACGTGCCGGCACAAAACCATAGTCAACACCATCCACTTCCGTATATCCAATTTTATCCGTTGATGAAATTTCTGCAGAAAAAACGACGATAAAATTGATTAGAATCTTACTTTCATTCAGACTTTGCAAACTCCTTCATACATACCCAGTTGTCCATATTTTGTTCTTATGTACTCAACATCGACTTCTGCATCATTATGCACGATTGGACCCTTTTCGGCAATATCGAGTAGCTCTCGCCACCATCGCAGTTTTTGTTGTGATTTTTTCTTTATGTGTTCATCGAGCTCTTGTGTAAACGTCGCAATATTATTACGATTGCCATCCGCCTCCGTATGTTGTCCCGTTGTTCTGTCCAATTTGCTCGTGTTCACGTCAATTTTCATTGATCGAACCGATTTGCTTGAAGAAGACGGTGGCCGTGTAATTTTGTGCCCGATTTCGGATTGTGCGCGTTGTTTCTTTCGTGGCGGTTCACTCTCGGGATCATTTCGATTCGGAATTACAGGCTCTGTGCGATGCACAGCATGAACTGATTTTGACGTTCGCTTTTCGGCTTTAGAAGGTAGCGACGCGGCAAAAGCAGCTCGACGCATCATGATATCAGCATTTTCGCTTCGATTACGTCGTGATCGTCTTGTGCCGATTTCGTTTGCTGAATTAAATACAATGGAAAATGAAACTTGAGTTCAAAATACACTCTAACGACGATAAACAATGATTCAAAGTAAATAAACTTACATGTGACGTCGTTTAATGGGCTATCTTCCACCTCTTCTGTAGTAGCCACTGGTTCTTTGGTTTTGGTTTTAGATTTGGATTGACTTTTCGATTGAGCGTTCTTCTTACGTTTCGATGATGTTCGCGGTGGTGGTGGTGTTGGGTCTCTTTGCACTGTTTGATTCGATGTACTCGGTTCATTGTCTTGGATGACATGATTGTCTGTATCAAATTCGTCATCGTCATCCAGTGGTTGAACATCAACCAGTTCTTCCTGATCTTGTGATTCTTCCATTGTTGGCACAGATTTATTAGTTGAATTTGATTCATTGGCCGTGGTTGCTTTTGATTTTCGTGGAGCTGGCGCATCTGGTTTTTTGAATGCCGAATCATCGTCATCTTTTTCATGGATCTCCAACATTGATCGAAGTCGACGCGGTTTTGGCTTTTCTGACGGTGCCATACTTTTTTTCTCAACAATTTTCTTGAGATTTTTGTCTACAACAACCAAATTTTCATCAAGTGGAACACTCTTTTTTGATGCACGGCGCATACGTCCATTTTTCGGCAATGACTCATTTTGTTGTTCGTGCAGGGTTTGTTGCAAGTTCGATATTCGCTGTGTTGAAAGGATTAGAAATTGGTTTCGATAAATGAAATGAAATTAGATTCTTTATTGACTTATAACAAATGAGTACTACTTACTTCTCGGATTATTTTTTGTGCGCCCGGCGATCTTTCCATTACCAATTCACTATCTTGAAATTCGTCTGGCGGCGGTAAGGGGTATAATTGGCTTATGCGTATATTTGATACGTTTGCAATGGCTTTTGGAATTGATTTTGTTTGATCAGGAATGCGATTTACCATCACCAATGGATTCCATGACGGTGAATTGAGATCGATTTTCTGCGAAATTTGCTTCTTATTCAGTTTACTACTGCTGCAAGGTGGTTGTTCATCATTTTTGCTTAAATCTTCAATGGCATCCGCTTCGTTCGCTTCATCCACATTCATTGCATCATCCGATACATCAATCGAACCAAGAATTGCATCTGACGGCAATTCGGCCATACTACTGAATGTACTCCCATTTTTATTGTACGTTCTCTGCGGCGATGTTAGCGAGTTGAGAAATTCTTCACTGTTAATTCCTACAGTCGATTGTCGATTATCCACTGAGAACCGAATTGGCCGATTTCCCGCTGGAACATCATAGGTTGCGTTTTGTAATGATGTTTTTGGTTTGGCAAATGTTTGTGAATTTGATGCAATAGCACTTGGACTTTTCGCGGTTGAATGTGGAATGGAATTTTTTGAACGAGTTCGAAATTGATTGCCATTTGCGGACGGTGAATGGGTCGATTCTCCCGGGATTGTTCGCGTCATGTTTTTATCGATTGTTTGCGTCAAGTTGTCAACTTTGTTGAATGTCGCACTGCGTCGAGTCTGATCAGCATCATCTTTTGTGAATAGTCTTCGACGTGCCGAAATATTGCTGCTATCGCCTCTGGGCGTTTCGTTTCGACTACCAGACAAATTTGCGTCATTGCCATTCGAATCACTGTCATCAGTCATGAGGCTGTCATTGGTGCTATTATTCCGTCGGTCACCACCAGAATCTCCACCATTTGTTGCATTTTCGATGTGTTGATCGTGTGTGCGAGTCGTTTGTGTTGCTTGGTGCGGTGACTGAGGCTGCGAATTGCTTACATTCACATTGACAGTGATATTCTGTGCTGGAGCTGGAATTACTGTCGGTGGCTCTGCAGCGGGCTGATTTGATCGAATTGAGTGCGGCGTACGAAGTATGACGATTCGGTCTTCAGCATTCTGAGCGTTCGATGATGTCACTTCATCAACATGCGGCCTCGGTATCCCTTCAACCACAATCGGTGTGAGAGGAGTGAGTGCTATTGTTCGAATCGGTTTTGGCGTTCGTGATATTGGGAGCGGCAAACGCGATGGCGTCTTCGGAATTGGTTTGGCAATCGGTGTAGTTGATGGAACAAATTTCGATGGTGTTACAATCTTTGATTGACCTCGAATTGGTGGTCGCGGTTGAATTCTTCGTGTATTTATATCCGAAATATTTGATAAATTTGCTCGAGGCTCAGCCTGCTGCTCGGTATTCGGTTGTGTCACCTGAAACAATAGTTAAAAGCATATTTTTAGGTAAAACATCTCGAATATTTCGTAAAATACATTTGAAAAGAAAAAAATTGTTTACCTGTGCTTGCACTGGACTATTAGCTACATCGTCTTGTGTAGCTGGCATATCATTTTCTTGAGTTTCTGGAATGAAATCTTCTGTTTCGGGTAGGTCCTGTGTCTCAGGAATTATGGTGTCGTGGGGCTGTGTTTCGGGTATCACGGATGTGGAAACTCCTTCAGCAGCTTTATTCTCATTTGTTAGCGTTCGATCGGATTGATTGTCATCACTATCGTGTGCATCTCCATTCGATAAGCTAACAACCGACTCCCTTTCCTCTTTGTCGTCGGTTTCCGGCCGAGATAAGAATGAATTTCGCTTGCGCTCTGACCGTGGTGTGCTGCATTGTTTCGGCATGAAAAGTTGCGAAAAATCCTCTGTCATCCGTCCCTTGGTTATCCGTCGATCAACTCTTGCTTGCTGTTTTTCACGCAAAATCAATTTCGGTGTATAATTTCCACTCATTCGACTCATGGTTCGGCGACTTTTCCTTGCATTTCCTATTGGCGTACACATGTTAAACGACAGCGATTCGCTCGATGCTTGCGGAATATGCAGACTCGACAGAGACGATGGTGTTATCGAATCCATGGTTCTATTCAAACGTGTGAATTCAATGTTGTAGTCAGATAATGGACTGTCCGAAATCTGATTGCGAAAAAAAAAAACAAAATATTCAAATTATATTCTCTGAATGAATGAAAATGGCGCATATCGAATCAGCCTACCTGCATTGGCTTTCGGTTTTCTGGATCCAGATTGGTGCCCTTAAGCTTTTTGCGCGCCCAATATCGGAACTCGTCTGTGTTATCCAAATGATCATCGATGCTTTGCTCCGAATCTAGACCATTGGAATTTTCTTCTGCCACTTCCCTTCGCAAACGCTCCGGATCGTACATTTGTTCACTGAAATAAATACAATTTCACTTTGATTAGTTTTTGTCTCTCAATAACCACTTTCAAATGACATTTGTAAAACAACCATTCAACACACATACAAATCGCACTGAAAATACCATCTGAACAGCGTTGCATTGGAAAACGCAACATTGGAGCATGGCTTGCTTGTTCACTATAAAACTTATTTCATTGCGTCGTTTCAGCAGAAAATTCAATTGGTTACAGTTTAACCAATACAATACATCGCGAAGTAAGAGCAAAAAACGTGGTCAGAATATTGTGAAATATGTGCTGCGTACAGTCGAATTATTGTATTGACGAACGAAAAATAAAGCAACAACGGTAAGAAAACTAAGAATGCTGCAATGTATTGGATGTTTGTAGTATGGAAAACAATGAACGCTATTATTCAACTTACATCAATCGGGCATGCTCTGGATTTCGTGGTCGTGTATCCTCAAATGCCATTTTGTTAATTATTTCTTATCCAAAATGATAAACACTTGCACATAAACCGGTGAATTTAAATTCAACAAAATTTATTCAAACGGCTGAACTGTAATCATAATATACTTTTTGCGTATTTTTTCACTAGGCTTCACTTGTGTTGTGTGCTATTTGATGGCATTTGTTTGATCGTTGTCATACTCAATTCGAATTTTGATTCAATGAACGACATATAGTGGCGACACCGTCTAACGGCTTTAACTGGTGAGGCGAATTGGTGTTGTCGCATTTATTTTTGACACTTTGCTTTAGATGTTGCTGTCGCTGCTGTCAAATGTTCACTAATTTCCGAAAACTGTGTTTACTTCTTAATTTGGTTCATCAAATTTTGTTAAATAATTTCCACAAGAAAAACAACACGAAAATAACTCTGCCAGCAACTATTAAAAACATCTGATTTTCATTTAAAATAATTGAAATATTTCGACGGAAAAGTTTAAGAGTAGAAAATGAATCAACACGCAAATATTGTTCCACCAAATGCGATTTCTTCACCGCAACAACCGCAATCGGCACAATCACAAGGTTCAACGTCGAGCACGGGCAGTCTACCAATCTCAACACCTTCACATCCGCAGCAATCGAAATCCGAAGCGCTTGACAATATTGCCAAAGTGAAAAGTTTAGCCGGGCCTTTGAGAGATTCACTTGCCGTAAGTATTTGAGCTTGAGAAATCACCTAAAACCAATCATGAAATCCCTTATTTCTCAAATATTATGTATTCACATGCGAATTATCCAACTGTATTGAATGTTTGAACAGATGACACTAAAAACGGCGGCCAATTTACTACAGTACAACAATCACATTGATAATGGCCCAATCAAGGGGATCGACAATAGCAATCAGGCTCCGCCACGCTTTGACAAACACTTGGAAGAATTCTACTCAATTTGTGATCAAATTGAATTACACCTGAAAACATCGATTTTATGCTTGCAACAAAATTCCGCTTCACAACGTTACTTGCCGTCACAGGTTATGTTTACCCGTCTCGACTCAATGCCAACAAATGAAAATGCTCTCTCATATCCACAGTATTTATCAACGGTGCGTCAACAAATTGCATACGCCAAAGATATTCATGATACCCTCATTTGTGCCGCACAAAATATTGCACCCAGCGAATAATCGTCTGTGAAACATCAGGTGATTAGGAGGCGCCATGTCCTTGTACTTAGACATAAGTTCAGTTTTTACGAGAAAACACAATAAAACAAAAATCCCATTCGGATCAAGAAAAAAAAACAATTCTGCCTAAATCGGTTTATTTTTATTCACTATCATATAATAAGCCTTAATATTATGTGACAAATTACAGTTTGTGTGCTACCTCGGCTTCCAAATTGAGTACAAAGAGAAAGATATCCAAGAAATTCGTTAAAATAGAGAACACTCTGCACCTGTTGCTTGAGACGAGATCACCGTTGTATATACTTTGTGATTTAACTCTTTTTTTTTCTTCGTTTTTATTTTACTTGGAAACAATATCCAAAGAAGAGATTAACTTTAACTATCATTCTTTGAACCAAAAAGAAATAGGATTGCGATCATTTGGTTATCGTAGAAATTGTTGCAAAACTCTAGTTCATGCGATATTATAGGAATTCAATAGATAAGTATTGACATGCTAATGAATGTTTGAGAGCTAGCTCAAAGTCTTCTTAAACTAGATTCGAAAATGATATGGGAACACTAGTATAACAAACAATAAGAAAAGTTATGTATCAACTGTGAGTTATGATGAGACAAATGAATTTCACTGGTTTTTTACAGCTAATGGTTGCTGATCGTAGGATTTTTCATTGCTTTGGTTCATTGTTTGTCGCAATTTTGCGTTCTCCGGATTCGACATCACTGTATCAACGAATGCACGGGTTTCTAATTTAAGTTGATGAAGTCGGGCGTACAACGAACGATTCTTTTGCAGTAGGATGATCGTTTTCATTGCAATTTCCATTAAATCTTGACGATAAAATGGATTGATGTAACGCGGAGATGCTTTCGGTTGGCAATATACCGTCATCGCACCAGCCGTCGTCGACGATACAGGCGAAAATGGAGCCAACGCAGTCGGTCGTAATAAATAATTTAAAGAATGAAGCCGCACACCTTCCCGGCTGACGTCGTTATTGAACGATATGGTTGATGATACAGAGTTTTCATTCGAGTCACTTGATGTACTGAAACGAAAATACACAGATAAAGAGACAAGTTAATAAAGTCGGATTTCAATTAAAAAACGACGAAAATAAAAACCGTTGAATGGTAAAAATCGAAAGAAAAAAATTACTATAAATACCTTATGTATTTTTCGTCATCATCTTCGGAGTCGTTGAACTTCTGACGCTTTGCATAGTTATGAAATGACATGGGGCTTGGAATACTGTTTGATGAATCATCGCTATCATACGACATTCTGGTTTCTCGAATACGCTTGATTATGTTTCGACGTTCGGTTGAGTATGGAATACATTCTCTGCTTCGTCGCCCTTGACTTTCATTTTCACTCGACTCCATCTCGTCATTTGAATCATTTTCTCGGTTTGATTGACGACCCACTGCAGAAATAAAATTTGAAGAAAAAAAACAACAGTTAATTTCATGCAAATTTGAATGTATTGGAATGCCGGCTGATTTTCATAAATTTAAATATTTCAAAAATGAATTGGGATTTCAAAAAAATGAGTCCAATAACATATTTGATTGGGTTAAAATATAAAATAGAAGAAATTCGAATCTTTTTTTTTGTAAATGGGCACAAAGTCTCTGTTTCGTATAAATTTTGCCAAATCTAATTTTGGCTTTATGATTGTTATCCAAATGGATTACACTTATTTTAATGACTCATTTCATGCACACACAAAAAGCACGGTTGAACTCTAATGAGCACGACATTTTGGCTACAAGCTCGTGCGAGTGGTTTTTTAAATCACTGCCATTTAAAGATTAATATTGTCTGTTGACAAGAAACTTGCTTACCATAATTAATCACAGAACGATGTCGTAATATTCGATTGCTATTTCGATAGCTGTATGCATCCATGTCATCTTCATGAATAGTTGGTGCCATTATTTCCTTACGTCAGTCGTATTCTAAAAAGGGAGAAAGACAAAGAAAACATGAAATCGATTTGAATATTGTTTATATTAGATTAGAATTATTATATATATGTTGATGAAGGTCAGTATTTGTTCGTGTGCTGCACGCTTCATTCAAACAAATCGTAATTTCGGTAAAGAATGGTTATTATCATTAAAATAGAATTTCAATAATTTTTTTTTCTTCACTCAATAAATCCGAACACGTACATATGCCATTTAGATTTATTTTTAATGGAATCAAAAATAAGCTATTGTTTCAATTCAATTGCTGTCGCATCATCAATTTTGGTTTTTGAAATAGATTGAAATGCCGACCAGTTTGATTCGTTGAAATTAATTATTACTGTATACACACTAAAATATGGAATAATCAAACTAGTAGCCAATGACACTAATACGCGAGTTGATTTACATCTAACAATAACCGAACGAAAAATTTCACTACTTTCTAGTTACATTAGTCACTGAACAACCGTCCAATGTCACTTATTTGACGATTTATTTACATCATACACTAATTTTAAAATAAAAGATTTGGGTGTGTACAATGGAATAATACAGAGGAGCAGAACAAAAGTCACACGAAGAAATGGACACAGCGTCTCCATTCAAACTATGATGTTGCTTAGACGGTTGTATGAACAGTATACCTCGGGTGAAGACGCGAAAGCATTCTCAATTTCTGTTAAGTTATTCGATTCGGCTTTTATTAAGTCAAGAGGCATAGCACGTGCAAACGTAGAGAACGCTCACTCATTTCCATATGCTTGGTCTATAGCTTGGTCTATAGCTGATGCGAGGCGTAAGTGTGGCAATAAAACCATCCAACAACATCAATGATTGACGTCGATCCATAAGTAAATACTTAAGTGGCTATAAGAAAACGTGGCTCCTTTTTCTTCTTCGTTGGAATCCAACCGAAACATATGAAACTTAGGCTGAACAAATAGGTTGAAATAAATACAAATTAGCGCGTGCATCACTGAATTGGTCTAATCGTACGGTGTTGAAGTACTTCCAAATTGCTCACGATTTGAAGTGTTTATGTCTGAATTTGAAGTAGGGAAATTAACGAAGAGAGAGAGAGGTTTGTGAATAATAAAAAATTGATTGGATTCTCCTCAAGAAACGACGACATATAATAATTCTTTGAAAAATTTGGAAAAGAAATGTTCGACATACATCAAAAAATGGATTTAGAATTCGTGGCGAAAAAAAAAATTCGTCGAACGCACATGTACGATGAGGTCGTTGAATTGACTGGTGAAAATGTTACGATTGCACTGCATTTCAATTTGAATTGTCATCAACGCTTTTTTCAACTATTTTACATGCAAGCATAAAATATTCCGGAATTATTGGTCACCAAGAGCTGCTTGGTGGCGCCTTCCAAACCGATTTTTTTGATCGTGTGTTTGATGACAATAACAATCAAAGTTCACATTTCACGTCAACAGAAATGAAAACGAATCGAAAGTAGACAAAAAAAACTGGATCGAATGGCCGTTGGATATTGAAAAGCTATCACGTTTCATCGTGTCATTGCGGTGTGTCTATCGAAATAAAGTGTAATGTCATCACGGAGACAAAATGAACACATTTTCGATTTGGTTGGTGTTACTAATTCGTTTTTTCGTTGTTGTTGCATGCAGTTCGAGTTTGAGGAGTCAGATAATCGGTTTCGATTGACCTCCGTGATTTGTGGGTCGCGTGCGAATAATTAATTTTGCATTGAATGACCAGTGTGCGGCTAATTGGAATTGTAATGCATTGCACTTGGCTGGATTAGGTACAAATGCCAGCTAAGCCAATTATCAGATCAAAGTATAAATTCTTTAACTCATAAATGCCGGCAGCCGTTTTTTTGTTTATTTCATTTTCATTTGCGGTGTTCAACGCCTGCGCTTGTCAATATACGTAACGTGATAAATGCGGCACACAATGCGTACACATGTTAACCGGTGGCTTAGCGATGTCAATGATCTATGTTGATTGAAAGTAACAACGCACGTGTTTCAACCAGACATTTGTGCGTACGGCATACAATTGCTTCGTTGTTATCATTTATTCGCCCCGATTCTATCCAATTCAGTTGTTTGCCATTACGTTTGAGGTTGTTTTTATTCGAACGTATAATAAATATGAATGGTTTGGAGCGAAAATGTAATACAGAAAAGTTGAGCGGAAAAATGTCAAATGAAAAGGGACAGCTATCCCTTTTACGCTCATTCATCATCGAAATTTTTCCGCTCAACTTTTCTGTATTACATTTTCGCTCCAAACCATTCATATAGACTGTAGTGGTATATTACAAGTGCATGAGATTCTTCTGTTCTTGCGTTTTGCTTTTTGTTTGCATTGATTATTGTGGTGTTGGCAGTGGCGGGCGATGGAGTGTACCCCATCCATCAAAAAACGGAAAGATCACGTTGCGAACGCTGCGAATGCAATCATCGATAAATGCAAAGGTGGTAAGCAATATGGATCACGGGTTAAGCAATATGCTGCATGTGACATGTAGACTCAAGCGTTTTATGGGTATGGTTTGTTATTAACGTTAAATTGGCTCAGCTATTTTTTTTCTCCTTGTCATTTATTGTGGTGAATAAAATGTCTTAATTGAATTTTTTGCCGGATTGATATCGGTTGGGGCATTTCATCGCACGTGTCCTTTCTGCGTTGTGTTTCGTGGTTAAAATTGTCATATATTTTTTTTATTGTCTATTTAATCAATTGGTAGAATGGAAATGAGCCACGCGAATCAGAGCAATGAACGAAGAACATGCCGAGAATATTGATAAACGGCTGTTATCAAACATACGAACTATATGAATAGTCGCACTATTAGTGCGTGCGTGCGTGTGTTAAAATTGATTGTGTTATATAGAAAAAATGAATTATTTTTCTACTGATTTCCACTATCATCTGTAAAATGTTCCATTAGATTTGATTGTCGTAAAATCACCAAGCCTTTATACGCGTCACAACCTGAAAACGGTTTAGTTACTTTCCTTATTATGATTTGAATTGCCCGATAAAGCCAAATGCGTATTTAGTCGTAATAAATGAAAATTTCAAATAAAATATGGATGTTTCTTGAGTATCGTATCAAAAACAAACTAGTTCTGACGCAAGAGAATTCCAATGATTGATGCTAGCGCGATGAGAATGGAAAACATACAAAATTATAATTTCATAAGATTTGAGTGTTTTTAAGCTTTGAAAAGCTGTTCAAAGTCGTACGAGTTGCATTTTAAACCCGAAAAGTATATTCAATCTCGTGACGAACGATTGTGATGTAGTCTAGAATCGATTGATTCTTTTCGTGCCATGGCCAATTTTATTATTCCATTCATCTTTGGATATGTTCTTCATTCGATTGAGTAGATTTCGGTGGAGAGCGACACGTGTTTGCGACAATGCTCAGTTGAAACGATGAATGAAGAATTTCACGTATGTATTTATGAAACACGTTAATTCATCGAATGTTCAATGAAAAAACGGATGAACTTATAAAATTCTGACCAAAAACAGAATCATCTCATATTTTTAAGCACTCATCGATCAAAGAACCGAATGTGAAATTTAAAAAACCACCAAAAATCCATTGTATTTATTCTGAATAATAATATATCAAGCATACACACAGCGAAATCGGCTGCATATTGAGCAGAGTGAGTGTGCGTGTACGTGCATTTCGATAAAAAGAATATGAATAGAGTTCAATATAAAACGAGAGATCGCATTCAACACACAATGATGACAAATGCTTTTTATAAACATTTGTCTTTTGGTTTCGCGTGAAATAATTTGCTCGCCGCTAAACTCGAAAATCCACGCCAACCGCATAGCTCATTCATCAACGAGTATTTATAGCACTGTCATGCGATAAACGGCCAGAAATGTCTCAACTATTTGTCATATATTTGTATTGATTTCGCAGTAAGCATTCGTCTTGTGTCATCAATTTCCGTACTAATAATCATGAAACAAAGAAATATATCCCGAATTTGCAATATCAAGATGTGTCAAAAAGAACCACATTCAACACAAAAAGTCAATCCGATGAAATTTTCCCCTCGAAGAAAAATAACGACGAAGCGAATTTCAAATCAAACACACGCATGAATACATCGAATGACAAACAGAAAATGACGATGAATAAAAACAACACAAAAAACTAGCGCAACAACAATTCCATAGAGTTAACTACCGCACGTGGAAATACTATATTCACATAAAGTAGAGAGCCAACAACAATAACAACATCAACCACGTTAACATCATCATACACACGCCACTCTTGATATGTGAACGTGGAATTTTTCATGAGCTTTTGTTTTGTTGAAAAAGTCATAGATGACGACAGAGAAGATGATCGGCTGCTTTTTTTTATTTTGAACTGATGCGGTTGAAATGAACATGAGACTTTCGCCGGTCAATACACAGATACGAAACAAAAATAAAGTAATCCATTAAAATGGAACATGGAAAAGAAATCCGTAAGAATGAAACATAGCATATGCCGTTTTAAGTATTTCGAACGAATCCTCTCGCATTGTTTCATATGAATGGATCTGTATCACATTGTTTCGTTACTCGAATACTTGCACTTACCTTGCCGAAATCTGTACGTCCTTGTTTGTTTACTAAAGCAAATCGAAATACTTGAAATGGCACATGCTATGTTTCATTCTTACGGATTTCTTTTCCATGTTCCATTTTAATGGATTGCTTTAATTTTGTTTCGTATCTGTGTATTGACCGGCGAAAGTCTCATGTTCATTCCAAGCTCATCAACTAAACTTGTAAATGAGCTATGAAATTTCCGTTGAATTCTATTTCGAATTGCTAATAGATGTCAAGCCGGCGACGTGAGCAATGATTTTCAGTGTTTGAAACAGTTTGCTTCCGAAAATGAAAGGTGACTTTTATGTGATTTATTCCGACTATTTGCAAAGATGATACGATTACACACAGCGAAAACCACGAGCCATCGATCGATGTCAATGGGAAGCAACAGTTAGTGAATAGATTCATTGCTTTCGGCAAGCGGCGTTTACAGTAACATCAAATATTAATTGCATGTTTTGTAATCGAACATTCCATTCTCACATTTGGCCCTTTTAAAAGCGCACACCGTTTCTCAGAACATTCATTAAGATTCAATTTCAGCATTGTTTACACACACGATGTTTTTTTATTTAATGGAGTGCGATGCTCAATTCACCGAGCACGTTGTTCAGACGAGGAAATGTCGTTTTTGCCCCATGACAATACACGTTATCATACCCCCATGACAATACACGTTGTCATGATTAAAATGTTATGAGGCTCGTTTAGAATGAACGAGAATCAAAAGCCCCACCGTTCAATTCACAAAGACGTAAATAAATCTCAAAATAGTAGACAAATTGTAATAAGGTGCACGTGTGTGAAGCGTCTGTGAGCAATGAAATTCGAAATGAGCAGAAAATGTGTCGGCTTACGTTTCATTAATACCGTTTATAAATTCTATTTGAAGCACGGAAAAGAATACGTGTTTTTATTCCTGTACTTATTACCTGTGGCTGTACTCGTGCACAATTCAGTCATCAACGAATGACGAATGCGACGCAACAAACAATGCCAACCCGTGCTTCTACACACACAAATCCATGTCAGCCACAACATGTGAAGAAAATTGAGATGCGCCCCTACTGAGGAAGGTGGACATTTTTCCCAATCAATGTGTGCCTGTGTAATTGATCCAATGAATTATCCACATTTATCAGACAATTAAGTCAATTTTTTTCATTCTATACTCAAGTTCAGGGTAATTACGGAATAAAACTTCTGAGTTATACAACGGTTGCACTACGTATTTGATCAATTCTTTGCATTCTGCGCACATGTGTGCGATAATAATGGGAGAGTAATAATATTTTATATTTGCAATGAAGCAAAGCGAGAACAACCAATCATTTCCATTGTTCGCAGATGCTGAATGCATGAATTATAAACGTGATACCTGCTTCTTTCTAATCAATTGTTTACGTCCAAGTGGGAAATTACAATAGCTTATGACATCGACATCATTTTTAAGCCTTACTGAATTGCCACCGACTAATATCTTTACGTTTAAAGGGCTCGATTTAAAGGAAATTTCCAACTTCGACTTATTTGCATGTCTTCAAAATATTCCATATGATATTGGATGTTATGTCATGGATCGTAGCGAGATGCGCTTGTCTAAACGTGTTATTCCAAGACTAGCGTCTTCATTAAGCCAAACAAACAAACTTCTCTTTTCTGTGTACGCAGTTGTTTTGATGAAACAACTCGCAGTTTTTTGAATGTCAAGATATTTATATTTTATATTCACTAGTGCAAAGGCGGTGATATAATTGGGTTCATTGGACGAGAAAAAAACATTGCTCTGATTCAGAACATCTAAATATACAACACATGGATGTGATAGCGGACAATGGTTTGGTTTAAAATGATTGTATTCCGAATTGTTTTAAACCGAGATGAATCACGACATACAACTACATATTTTAACTCAAAAGGCACCAATTTTATATGTATTGTCTACAAGAACTCAATCAAAAATTCCCGGATCTTGAATGAATCAAACACAGGATTCTTGAAAAATCGATAAATGATTCACATCGATCCGCACAAAGGTGGTACAATTTTCGTCGTTTTGACCCTTGCCTCTCAATCAAAATCACAAGAATCGAATAGAATTAAACGAAAATAAGTGATGCCTTGTCGATTATCGATGACAGTGTCGTGAATTCCAACGTGGTTGTCTACTCCGCTGATTTTCTACGAAACGTGGCAATTTGAGATCATTGGATTGAGAAATTCAAACCGTTGCCAATGTTCAAAATCTATCAATTTGTTGTTCGCTATATTTCCACGTTTATACATAGTAATGTTGTAAGGTGACACACTTGAGAGCGTTTGATGTAGGACATTCTTTACTCAAATTACGGTGTATTACGAGTTTGGTATACCAAAAAATGCACATATTTCAAGTTGTTCAAGGTATTTGGTGACAACTTTTCAAAAGCAAATAGCATTCGTAATATTGTCTTCGAAATGATGACACTTTACACACGAATTTAAGGCATGTATACACTCAGCCCAAACACGGAATGCATCCACTCATTTTTCCACCACGTGACAACGGGGAACACAAGTTAGAACAGCACATTTATAATTTTGGATACAAGTTTGCATATACGAAACGTTTTCAGGATGTTGGACCCGATTGCAAAGTTAGGAAAATCCAATAATAATTGTTCATTCTTCTCGAGAAGCGGCACATCGCGTATCTCTTCTGTGGTTCGCTTTAGCAAAAAAAAAAATCCGAGACGCTAACATTTTTCATTTTTTTGTCGCTGAATAATTTCAATTATCAGCTTAAATAACTAAGATATTATCTTTCCAAATGTGGATACGATCCGAAAATGAACGACGAAGCGAAACAAAGGTTCGTTGAATGTATCAAAATGTCTTGGGAAATGAATGAGGGAGTGTATTTTGTAAACAAAACAATGTTTGCATAAGGAAGGAATAATACTTCAACAAACTTTTTTGAGTATTGAAACCAAAAAAATGAATAAAATATTTACAGTTCATTTGCGAAATTCCAAGAAATCTTCAAAATTGCGCTTTTTGCGCAAATTGTCCAATTAGTGCTTGTTTATTTAGTGCTAACTGTCCTAATTACACCGAACGAAGTAATTTGAACAGCTTGTAATTGTAATGATATCTGACGTGGGTGTGTTATTTTCGTAATAAAGTGTTACATTTCGTTTGTGTTATTTTTAATGTTTTTTTTTTGTTTGACTTGATAAAGGAATATCAACGTTTTGATAACTTTTGCATCTCTTATCAGTCTCAGACGCTTTCGCTTGGAGCATATTCCAGCGACATTGTTCTGTGTGCAATAATTGCACGCTACAAACATTTGCAGTATGCATGGGAACAGCAGATTATCAAGAGCGAATGTGAGTTGCACATTTCAACTGAACTTAGGACCCATTCGATACGTAAATTTTGATGATTCAAAATCGTCTAACTGTGTCTTTTATGAACAATCGAAACTAATTGTGGTCTTTGTGCTTTGTTTGAAGATTTTGTGAACTGCAGCGTACTCCTACTTGTATGTGGTCAATCATTAATAAAAGTCACTTGTGTCCAGAATTATGTTTTGAAGAAGATGTTACACTAGACTGTATTGAAAATGGATTGTTCCATTCAAAGAATAAATATAATATAAAATAATTCTCAAGCACAAGACCAACTCAGCAACAAACCATGTCTCATTCCATAGAATCTCGAAAAAAAAAAGAATTCAGTATGAATGTGCCAAATATGCGTCTTCAACCGATATCGCGTGCAATCTCTTGGAGAAGTCAACCCGCGCCAATTACCAACATTATCGTCAAATGCAAACAAAGCGTGTCTAAACAGAAAAGCCTTAAATTACGCTGTTATCGATCAATAATTTATCACGTGTCGATGCGTTCGATTCAATCTATGCCAATTATTGTCGGGTATATAATTAAATGGCACGAACGCAGTTTGAAATGTTGTCTATGCCAAATGAGTATGATCTAATCCACGGCAGGTGTGTCTATCGTATTTGTTCAAGTCATCAAATATTTGGAAACAACCCGAACAATTCCCGGAAAAAGAGCTAGAACACTCGAGGAGTGAAATAAAAGCAGAGAAGAAGCAATGCTTTTGAATGGCACGAGGATAATTAGCCGGTATTTATTGAATTTACGTAAAAAAATCCCTTGCCGATAATGTAAATGTAAGTCATTAAATCGATTTAGATAGACGGTAACATAAATGCGCCAATCACGTTATCAAACCACTGTTTATTTAGGAGTTTCAAATTAAGATTAGGCTAATTCTCAGTAAAGAACATGTTAACATGTGTTAAATTTTTTCTTTTCTTCTTTTTTGTTTCAAAAAACCAATTTGAAAATCATACAAAATGCTTCATTGGAATTACGACAAGTATAATGCACAGCAACAAGAAAATAACACACGACGAACAATCCTCACATCCGCAATCCGACGGCACACTTACGGCGAACAAACCATTTCGAATAATAGCAGAAACAATGCTCGTGCTAAATTTTCATCAAAACGATGAACTAACACAAAAGCAACGAACGAAACGAAAAAATAAAACACACGACGCGAATGTATAACACACGAGCGCCAACAACAAAAAAGCTACAACACGTGCCGGGTTCGTAGAGAGGAAAAAAAACATTGGTGAGACGGTTCGCGTTGGAATTGTTAGTATGGCATGTATATTTCAGACGCTTCACGCATACATACTCTCTTTCTCTTTTTTTCCGGCTTTGTGTCACCTACTCAATGCTGCTGCTGCTCTGTATAATGCTATGAGTCCACACACATGACTGTACTCAACACCACAGCCTCAATCGGCGACGGAGCAACGAGCGGCACGCTTACTCTGGCTATCTTGGCATTCAATTGTAACAGCACCGCTCTCGTCGCACCACGCTCTCCTTCTCTTTCCCTTGATCGATCTTGCTCACTTTTTTTCGTCTACATATATGAAATCGCTTCGCTATTGCCGGTTGGTTTGATGAAAAAGCGTTTTCGTGTGTACCGTGTTTTGAAATCATAAAACTCACAATTCGTCACTCTCTCTCTCTCTCTCTCTCTCTCTCGCATGGCATGTGCGTTCTTAATAAACCTATGTATATACCATATATAACACTATAGACGATAGGATTCTCTTTTGTTGTTGTTGTTGTTGTCGTCGTCGTCGTCGGAGCGCGTGTGTTAATTATAAACATAGAAATAATTTCGAAATCCATATGTAAATCGTTTAACGAAGCCTTTAGCCTTTTTACTATACTTTTTTTCCAATCTATAATGTAGCCACTTAACAGCTTTGCAATCTGAACTCGTGCAATCTGTGTTTGAAAGCGAAAGTATTGCATAATACGTTTTTTTTTATTCTTTCTTTCCCGTTGACGATGCGATTCGGTCATAAGAGTTCCGTGAACAAGAGAAAAAAAACTGATTGCACTGAGCAGTACATGGGACATTTTATTTTTTCGTTTGTTTATATTAACTCTTTTCAAATGACAACAAATTTGGCGACACATTTTTCGATTGTTCATTGAATTTCAACGCTTAACTCTACGCGAATGGAGTGTTTATTATTTGAGGAAACGAGCTGAGAAGAAATTTTTTTATTGAAAATACTTACAACAAACGGTTTTTGGTTCAGTGAAAATGAGACACTTGAATCTCAAAATGCGGTGAATGACACGGCCGAAAATCACGATACGTGCGAATATACTTTTCTATGCAATCTGATAGCTTCTCGTTGACTTTTCAGCCTCTTTATTCTATGAGCCTGTACTCTGCTCTTCAGTTTTCACTTCTTACTCACAAAACCCTTCTTTTTACATTGGCCAAAGTTCTAATTTTCAACAATCACCATACTAATTTGTATTGAATCATTCAGTATCTTTTTTTTATTTTCCCACACACTTATTTCTGTAATGTGCGTTTTGTCTCCTATTCTGCTTTGGCAAAACTTTATCCAAAGTTCAATGAATTCTGATGACACTAATATGGAACGAATATAGCGCGCTCGTGTTTACTTTCTATTTTTTTTAATGGAGGATGAACTCGGCTTTTAATTGCTCGTTTATGGTCGGTGTTTGAATTTGTTTGTTTGAATATTTTTCAGAAATTTCACTGTGACCTGTAACTGAGTCTAAACAGGAAATCAAAAGGGCAATAGTCTTATGAAATAACCGCAAAATTCAAATTCAATAAGCGAACGAAAAGCAGAACCTCTTTTGAAAACTGTCGACAATCGACTGAACTTAACGACCGACGCTCTTCTCGTATGCTCCAAACAAGTTGTAAGAATCGCTCAATGAAACGACAACGACGGCTTTGTGACTTTGCGGAGCTTGCGTCCGACGGAGGGGAATCGATGCGTCATACTCCACATGGTTTACGTATGCGAACAATTTCTTTGATGCTCTCTTTCTGGGGAAATATCAGCTGTGTTATTTCAAATCATAATCTTCCCATGAATTCCATGGAAGTGTCATTTCATCTTCAGGTTATTCACTTTGCCAGCAAAAACAAACGTTTTGACTCATTTTACGTATCGGGGCGGCTTAAGTGGCTCAAAGAAACTTGGAATTATTATTTTTGCCAAAAAAAAGTTTTTCAAACATAAAAATTTGTATTATAATCATTAAAAAGTTCCCTTATCTACTACCACATTTCATTCTGAGTCGGAATGCGCGAAATGGATAAGATTACTGCAATTTCCAACTTCATTAGCTAAAACAATTCGATACAAAGTAAACAGAAGGGCCTTCTGAGAAGGTTTTTCATCAGCTTCGTAATTATTAAGTACGAAGTCAAAAATGAAATTCTTTGGGTTCGTGCCAAGCTATTCTATAGACAATAGAATTCATATGGAGAATTAATATAGCTTAGAATAAATAATTCAGCAAAGCTTTGTTAACGATGACTGACATACATATTTTTCATATGACTACATCTGTTCCATTTATTGCGCATTTCAGACGGGAAATCGTCACAAATCATTTATGTACGATTTGAATGATGTTATGTTGAATGCATTATTTTTTGTGGCAAATGACGTCTTTGCATTAAAATAATGCATAAAGAAAAAAATCCGTGAACTTTCACGTTGGCGGTGAAAATAACGACGATGATCTTTTGCATCGCATGTGTGGAATTTCAAGTATTGAAGCGGCATCATGTCGCATCGTTGATACGGTATCAAAGGGGAAACGACATTTGAAACCAAAACATGTGATTCACATTCACACCGTGTGATATTCGTGGATGTTTTGATTGTTGAAAGGGGAAATCAGCTGTGCCCCTAGCTATCGTTTGTTATCGACCGTTCGTGTTTACTTCATTTGATCACAGCATGTGTACGATACAAACGTTTTGTTTTCGTTTTTTTTTTGTGTCAATTGTTGAGCCAAATTTTGTTTACTATCACACGTGTTCCTATCAAAGTCTCATTTCCTCTATTCAACGACTCGATGATTTACATTGTTTTGGTGAAACTTTCAAAAGAATGTTTTCAATGAGAAAAACAGAAGCAAAAACACGCTAGTCGTAAAATGATGAATGACTTCTGGGTTCGCGCCTGTTTGTTTTTTGGGGAATTTTTTCTATATGAACTGAATAAACACTTTTTTCAATCGAAAACACATTTCGAACAGAATTAACAAAACAAAAATATAACTCTTATCTTATATTATTAGAATGGAAAAAAGGGTACCTGTAATCAATTTCAATCAAAAATTACACCATCGATTTTTGATTAAAAACCGAATCAAACGAAATACTCAAGTGAGTCTGAAAAAAGTGTGTATTAATCACAGAACTCTATTTTGAGTGGACTGCTCTGAGATTCAGAGTCTGAAAGCAACATTTCATTAACTGTAAAATGTAGATTTACTGCTTTGAAAAGTTGTTAGACGATATGAATGCTGCGTTGGAAATCCGAAGTAATAAATATATCGATCGCGATTAGTTGTCACAACAAAGGTCGTGAAATTCCAATTAAAAGTAAATTCGGAAAGTCCACTTCGACGGTGACTGAATAGCATCCAGAATGTTATGTATTCCATGCTTTAGCACAGCGACGACCTTGGAAACGCCAATCACATGTGGCTACGCGCTTGTAGGCTTTGAATGTTTATGACCATATTTAGGAAATTGCAGTCCGCCGCTCGCATTTTAATAGCGTTGCAATCGAAACTTATTTAATTTGTGTGAACAAGTACATCGTATTTCCGTTCGGTGTCATTAAGCTGCACGTCAATTGAGTGTGCTTGTTAGCGCCAAATGTCTTCACGTGTTCATTACAGCCCGAAAAAAATCGCTCCTTTTTCACAAACAAATACGGTAATTATACATGTTATGTGTATTTATTGACAAGCTTTAAGCAATTTGACCACTTTGTACTCGCACCGATTTGGAGCTCGTTGAAATTTGAACTAACACCAGTTTGGCATAGAGAAATTGCCCAATCCAAGCGTGTAATGTATAGACAGAACTGATTATTTGGTTTGTATGTGACGTGAAGAGGAACGAATTACCTAGATTCAGTGTCTTATTCTCAAATTAATTGACTTTACATAATACGTCGGATTCAATGATCGAAGCGATCAAAATGTGATAAAATGTATCGCAATATGGTTCATTATTATGACTGTTGATTTTCTTTGGTTGTATTTTTACCTACGATTTTCTTTTTCGTTTTTCCAGGAAATATTCACTTTTCTCAAATTTGTTCCAATTAATTTAGTTCCACCAGATCCATAGGCCGATTTGCCGCCTTTTTTACGGTTTTTGTCGCAAAATTTCGAATATATGCACATTTTGAATTGTGCAGTGAAGTAGAACTCGACGAACATTTATCTATCGACTTGCGCTCAGCAGCCAAAATTCCCAAAAGATTATTGAAATATATATATGTTCATGTGTAACCCGTATAAACTCAAGAGGATACGACTCGTATCATACGAGTGCATTAAATGCGGCTACTTATTAATAGGATATACATTTTATTACCGCTTTTTATGTGATAGCGATTACCTAACCGACTATATCTCCGATAACATTGCAGTCGCTTCGTGGAGGCATCAAGAGTAATGATTATTATTTCATAGCTAATTTTTGTCGTCTTATCCAGTGAAAAAAAAATTTCAATTATTTTGGTATTCCAAGCGAGGCAAAAACTTACACACATATTCAGACCAGCACACATAGCTGAAGCGTGCCCAAGCCCATATACGAGAGGAAATATTGATGGAAAGACACGAGAAAAGAAATATGAATTAAATTCTCGTTCAAGCAATGCCAAGCCGACGTGCGGTCGGTCACTTTCATGGTTTTGTACCAACACCAATTTTTTGAATGTATTCGGTTCGCTTGTCGATTGAAATACACGGTGGCTGGGTTGGTTGGTTCTTGCATCGATTTGGCGCTCGCACAGCTTTGGTTTGTCTTTTCGTATGTGATTACTTGTGATTGGATCGTCGGCGCGTTCAGTTTGGTTTTGAGTACAGCAAGAAAATTTGAAACAGCTGAACAAAGTGTGGAGTGACATAGAATAAGAAAGTAGTGGTTCTAATCTGAGAATAATTTTTTAAAAAAATTGAAAAAGAAGGCGTTTAGATAAAACGGAATTTGGTATTGTGCAGTAATATAAATAAACGTTGCTCTTTTCACCTTGAACAAAATATAGCATTCTAAAGATAAACATCGTTTGATCTCGAGAATTTGTCGTCTACTTTTTCATCTCAAATATGATATAAAATATTTGGAAGCAGTTGGGATTTAACCTTGGCTTTTGATTCTATCGCGAGAAACTAAAAATGGCTCAATTTAGCTGTTGTTTGTTGTTTTCGTGTGATTTTTTATTTGTTTGATTTATTTTCTCGTTGATGTTACATAAAAGTGTTTTTCTATTCATCAATGGAAAAAAAGTGTGTTTCGGCCTATATCATGAATATCGAGTTCACGTGTGCCGAAGAAAATCTGTGCCAAAAACATAGGCAATTTATTATTTGCAAATTAACTTATATGCGGTTACTTCATCAGATGATAATTTGATAGTGTCCAATAAACTAATTTTTATTAGATTTTCTTTCTCGATTCATTCACAGTTCACGGCATGCGAATATTATGTTGATTCAATAATTAATTTTACACCTAAGAAGAAAGAAGAAATGGCATCTAAATCAATGCACGTGACAAAAAATACGACTAATCATCAAGGGGGAACTAATCATCAAGCATGAGATAGGTGATAATACCAGTCGATTAGCGAATTGGGGTCGTTGTTCTAGAATATGCATTGATTTATATTTCGATGCAAATCAAATTCAATTGAAACTGATAAAAACGTTCGGTTGAGAAAAGTGGGAGAAAAAGCCCCGGGCTAATGATAATCATTTCAACCTCATGATTCTGATGCTTTTGTCACGATCCACGAGAATATATTCGATATTGACTTCAGTACAGGCCATTAACTTCGTGAAATGGAAAGCATTTTATTGGTGCGCAACCTTGATGGGCACTGTTGAAAGAATCACTTTGTAAGGTGAAATGGCGTCAGAAGAAAACTTTTCAACAATATAAAACTCAATCAATTCTTATATTCGGTGTAATTAACTAGGTTTTAGAACTCATCATTCAATTTTAAAATGATGCAACGATTTAATGAATTTGGATTGCGAAGTTTTCAATCAAAATGAATCTCATCTAATGACTTCATTTGTCTTCTAATGAAAAAGGTTGTTCAAGAGCCACTTGGATGAAGTTCCCATGAATTTACCGAAATTGTCATGATTTTTGAGTGGTCAACTGTCGGTGCGGATCAATGTCTTTGACTTTTTAGATGTCTCCATTCTGAGAAGGTGTGGGAAAAAGCAAAACAATGCCTCACCACGCCGCAGCTCAACCAAATATTTATTCAACGTGGATTATTTTCTGAATGACATTTGAATAATTTATGAGCGATTTGGCAAATAACATTGAACTTGTCCGAAAGTGACGTGACCACGATGTGTGCAATATTTTTTAATTTCGCAATGGCTGCGCATTTCGAAACGATTTTATTGGGATCCGGTTTACTCAGGCATCATTTAATTGAATTTTCAGCGGCCGCATCTGCTGTTTCCAGCGCACTGTGAGCTCATTTGTAACGATCATTTGAATAGCGTGAAAACATGATTCAACGGTGATAATGATGGTCAATGGCGCGCAGTGAATAAGCAACTTTGATTCAAGTCCATTTCAATAAATTTTCGCGTATTTAAATCATATCGTTGTTGAATGTCTTTGTCAGCACACTTGTAACTCAAGAATGTGATAAAATTGTTCAAACAAAAGCAAAAAATGCGAGGTAATTTTTCACATCGACCGTTCAATTTGAAAGTGAATTTATGTGTGATTGAAGTCGGGCATATTTGCACCTTGTGCACGTCACTTTGGCAACTAATTGCATGTACTAACCAATGAAGCGCCAGAAATAGGCTGTTCAAATTGTGTCGAGTCATAAACAAATGCACCGCTCTATACAGCGAATGCATCGTCAAACGTTTGAACATACAATTCGAAATGGCATTGAGAAAATATTTTTACCTGCACATTGCATTGCACACAAGTGACAAGCCAACGGTTGAAAAGCTATTGAAACACGAGCAAAGAATAATTAATGCGTACAAATGTCTTTGGAGTCATCTCAACGATTCAAAATGAAGAGTTAGCCGGGCAATCGTGAGGAATTCATTTAAACTTGTCGGATAAAAGCAAAACTACGAATAAATGCGAATCGTGATCAGAATCAGAATATCCGTTGAAGTCAAATCGGTTTCGGTTAGAATAAGTAAACTTATGAAATGTTGCTTGGTTTCGAATAAGTCAAGGTGTTCGACTTTTTTTTCGTGTTCGCCGGTTTTGATTGAACTTAAACTGGACTGTGGCACACGCAACTCGCTTACAGCCATCATGAACTGTAAGAGAAAAAAATCAAAGACCAAATTATCCATAATTTTAGTAAATTTAGCTGAGATGATACTGTTAATTCCACAAATTGCCACATTGAATTCCCTTTTTGTTGTGCTACACGTGATGCACTGTCACTTTCATCTCAAAATTGCATGTATCGTCTATGCGGTGCCAGTTACAGCATCATCGGACGATAATAAAATCGATGAATATTGTAAACAGGACAAAAGAAGATAGAAGAAAGGCATGGAATTTTGCATTAAGTGCATTTCGCTGGTTGATTTATGGCAAATAAACGGTATTTCGTTTATGATGATGGCCTTTTTACATTTGTTACGTCGAGACCGTACTTTCGATGTGCACCAAATGCTTTGAGAAATTAAACACAACGCAAAGCATCGCGAATTGCAGTACAATAAATGAAACAACGTTGACATTTCGCTAGCGCAAAAATAATCTCGCGAAAAACAATAATTCGACGATGTTTTTAGCCAAAATTACTGTATTTTATTACTCACAAATTAATTGCTTTGGTTTCACATTGTAGCGAACATTTTCCGAAATATTTTTTTTTTCCAAATATATCAATGTAATAAGAGTGTGAAACTGGATATAATAAGAGTGTGAAATTCAAGTTCAAATCTCAATTTCGTCGCATGCATTTTAGTGCGTCGAAAGACGTTCACTTTGGAACAATTGCCATTGACCATAAGTCATGGCCTAAACAAATAGCTTTGCATCTTCGATTATTATCCAAATCACTGAGCGCGATCATGTCTCGCAAACTTTTATAGTGTCTGTAAATAATGGGAAATAAAACGCGTATTATTTGATTTCAACCCGATGTGCGCTGATATTGAATAACTGGTGTGATGTCAACCACAATTGAACGAAAACAAAAACCATGCACAACTTGACGACATCATGCACACTGCACAGTGTACACACGTCAGCTATGAACTAGTTTTTGGCGCGTCGGCTAAAAAACCTGTTCTGCATCGAAACTGCAATTTCACACAAAAAGTTCACATTTAAATTCTATGCTCATTTTTAGATGAAAAACATAGGACAATTTATTTTTTCCACTGAAAATTATGCTTCAAAATGTGAGGACTTCTTTGCAATAGTAAAAACGTTTCAAGTATGTTTCTCAACATTCGTTCCACCCGCGAATATTTTTCATTTTCATATTCAATGTTATAAAAAATGGTAGTAATTTCGTTGAAGCAACAGCAATATTGCACACAGCAATAACATGTGATACATGTACGAATGTTCTGGGTTTTGAATATCATTCATTAATCAATTCACCGATCACATGGAAGATGATTGCGGCGACCGTTCTCTCTCTCTCTCTCTCTCTCTTTCTCTCTTTCATTCGACATTCGAATTGATGTTAAGGCTATCAACTGAATAAAGAGCAAAAAAATACTGGACATGCGAACGCCTTATTTGCCAACGATAGTGAAATTTACACGAGAACTGCACGATACTTTTTTGCGTGTTGTTTTCATTTTTCTGTCGGAGTATCGAGTAATTATTTTACTATGCGTTGAGCAATATATATGCTCGGAATTGATTGCACAGTCATTCGGATGCATTTGCAGCCAATGATAAGGCACGTTTTATGTGTGTGCTTCTAACAGTTTCGGTTGTACAGTACACGGTGCCGTGCTGTGTGTTCGCACACAAATCGCATGCGTTGCGTGACCGGCTGACCAATGTTCACTGACATTATTATGCACTGACCACAATTGAATGCGATGGAATTAAATGAGATATTTATGTTATTAGAAAATGAGAATTTTGTCGTTCCAAAGCAGAAAATCACACGAAAACGGAACGACTGGAAGTTAAGGAGGACGCACCAAATGTCAAATTGACGCAATAATTACAGAATTTGCAATTATCTCTTTTGATTTAGGCTTGCATAATCTCAATGCGGTAACAATACCGAAACAATGCGATTGGTGTGTGGCTTCAGAGATATTCTCATATACTTGTTACTATGCATTCGTATGCATCAGTTTTCCGCATTGGGTATTGGTTCGATTGGACCGCTTCGTTTACCGATATTCGATGTGATCTATCAGAGAAGTAATAATTTCAACGAAAGCATCCATGATACCAATACATTTTTGCAAGAGTATGATTTCGTTGTGATTGGATCGGGTTCTGGTAGGTCAAATTGTGAATATATATCGATAATTTTCGAATTACTAACCAATCGTCTTTTCATTATCAGGTGGTTCTGTGGTGGCGAATCGATTGAGTGAAATCTCGCATTTCAGTGTTTTGATTCTGGAAGCCGGTGGTGAAGAGAATTTCATATCGGATGTGCCATTGACGCCATCCGTTACACAATTGACGAGTAAGTTCTTGCCTATTTTTCCATGCGTACATGAAGCTAAGCTTCTCTCTTTCAACTCAGAATACAATTGGGGATACAGAACCGATCCAGTGCATGGGGCTTGTTTGGGATTACGAGGCGGTGTGTGCAATTGGCCCAAAGGTAAAGCATTGGGTGGAACATCTGTCATAAATTTTATGCTATATCAACGTGGCCATCGTCGTGATTTTGACGGCTGGGCTGAAAATGGAAACATTGGCTGGAGCTACGATGACGTTTTGCCATACTTTAAAAAATCCGAACGCATTGGCATTCCAAAACTTTACCATTCACCGTATCATGGTCAATCGGGTTATCTAGATGTACAACAAGCGGGTTTCCGTACAAAAGTCTTGGAAACATTTTTAAAATCGGCTAAAGAATATGGATACACTGTAAATGATCCGAATGGCGAAAGCCTATTGGGCTTTTCACAAACACAAGCCAACACACGGAACGGTCGTCGATGGTCTGCTGCTAAAGCCTTCCTTCGAACGGCACAACATCGGCCCAATCTTCACATCTCAAAACATTCACGAGTCGTAAAAATTTTGATTGATCCAAAGACCAAAGTCGCTTATGGCGTTGAATTTCTGAAACATCGTCAAAGGTATCGCATTTATGCTCGCAAAGAAGTTATTTTATCGGCGGGACCGATTGCATCACCTCAACTGCTCATGCTCAGTGGCATTGGACCACGCGAACATTTAGAAGAGTTGCGAATACCAGTTATTCAAGATTTACGCGTCGGATTTAATTTACAAGATCACAGTGTCGTCAATGGTTTGGATTTCATTGTCAATCAGCAGATCACAATGAGTGAATCATCAGTGCAACAGCCGCGATATATGCTTGATTATTTTTTTAAGGGCAGTGGACCGTTCACAATACGTAAGTTCTTATGCAGCAAACTACAAGCTACCTTTTACTGTACAAATGGTCATTATTTATAAGAAAATAATTCAATCAATTACTTCTAGCTGGTGGTGCAGAAGGCCTTGCGTTCATTAAGACGTCAAATTCAAGCTTTGGTAATTACTTTTTTTTCTCGTAGCTAAATATCAAATTGAATTCATTTGGAATGCAATTAATTTTCATTTGGCTTCTTGTCAGTATTTGACTATCCAGATATCGAGATTGTGGCTGGTGCAGGCGGATTGAGTGGTGATATATCAGGTGCTATGCGCAACATGGTTGGCATAACTGATGAATTTTATCATACAGTTTACAGAGATATCATTGGCAAGGTTATCATTTACCTTATTTAATTTGTTTCAATTTGAAAATTGTTGTTCGAATGAAAATTCTTTGAAATAACGATTTCAGCCGGCTTTTGGATTAGTGCCAGTTTTATTGAGGCCGTTTTCAAGAGGACGAATCATGCTAAAAAGCCGAAATCCATTTCAATGGCCACGAATGATGCCAAATTTCTTCTCGGATCAACGTGATGTGGAAACACTGATCAAGGGTGTGCGTGCGGTAAATAAGAATGAATTGATTGAATTTGACATTTATAATTGAGTTTCAATAGATCGAATGAGATTTGCGCAAAGAATTTACAATGCTGTAGATCACATTTGTAGTGTGTTAATCTCTTCAATTTCATTAACAGTGCTTGAATATAGCAAATACACGAGCCTTTGCAAAATGGAACACTCAATTCAACACCCGACCATTCTTGGGATGTGAGCATTTAGAATTTGATTCCGACCCATATTGGGAATGCTGTATTCGACGGCACGCAGGAAGTCTTCAACATCAGGTTGATTTAGAGTTGTGATATTCCGGGGAAATTATATTCACATAAACATCCATCTCACAAATAAACACTTCACTGATATTGAATTATATTTTAGGTTGGAACGTGTAAAATGGGGCCATCCTCGGATCCAGATGCAGTAGTTAATCCACGTCTCCAAGTCTACGGAATCAATAACTTGCGAGTCGTTGACTCATCGATAATGCCACAAATCGTTGCTGGCCACACAAATGCGGCAGCCTATATGATCGGAGAGAAGGCATCGGACATGATAAAAGAAGATTGGCAGAATAGCGTGTTTAAATAGCGATTATATGCTTGGTTCAAAACATACATGAGCTAGTCAATTCGAATTGATTGGAAATTCGATGTGAAGCTTTAGTTTAGTGCAAAACTATGCTAATTTATGTCAACGAACAGTGTTTTAAGGGCTACCATGCTAGAATATAAACAAGTTATTGAATAAGTTTTACGACTGCTAGAGAATAAAAACAAACATTGTGCTTATATTAAATGAATTTAGGTTTATAGTCAATTTGTCTGTTAGTCAAATTCGCTCCACTGATCGTGGAAATTCGGTGAAAATCACCGATCGTGGAAATTATTGATTTGTGTATCATATTGATTGTGATTATCATTCCATTGAAAAATGACGGTATTAATGTGAGGTGTTCCGCTCAATTTAACCGTTTAAGTTGATAAGCCAACAGCTTGAGGTCATCAACGTATCATTTTAGTAGGAAAATTGTATATTTCACATCGTCAAAAAAAGAAAATGTAAATGCAGTTCACCAAGGTTAATACTAGCTATTACACATCGAAAATACGCATTTTTTGCATTTACACGAATGTTACAAAAGATTTGGCGCTGGCACGTTGTTCAACAGAACCATAACCAAATCTATTCTTACAAAATCAGCATTGTGCAAAAGAATTTAATAAAACTCGACCACATTTCATCGATAGAAAGTTGAATTGGTTTTATTTTCTACGTTTGTTTTGTATTTTTATTTTATTATAATCGTATCTCCAATTAATTTATTTATAAAATTCATAAACAATAACAACATGAACACATTTTAAATACTTTCGTCGCTGCGTTTGCATTATGAAGAAGAGAAAAAAATAACAGCAAACACAAAACACACAATGTACTTGGTAACATTCGTAACGGATAAATAGTAGACATATTTGGCGTATAATTGAAATCAGTCATTTGGAACTCAGCTGATTGGAGTGCTGTGAGTATTTTTCTCTTTCACTTAACATCGACGACTGTGTGTATATTTCACAAGCGTTAAACACACCAGCCATTTAAAATAAACCATATATCGATCGTAGAAAGAAAGAAATTATTTTTACAAATGATTAATTCTAAATCGAAATAGCACTCGAATTGAGTAACATTAATCACGACCATGTCTCTTTGACCATATCAGCCGCTTTTTCACCAATCATGAAAACCACCGCATTCGTGTGTGCAGCTGGCAAATCGGGCACTGAAATCGAACAATTTGTATTGTAGTTTTTTTTTTCTCGTTCGATTTTTCATTCAATTTGATTGCTTAAAATATGACTTACTGATTGAGGCGTCAACTACACGCAGACGATCGATACCGTATACTTGTAGATGTGGATTCACAACAGCGTTTGCATCATGTGAAGGTCCCATTTTGCATGTACCAGCCTAGAAGTAGTTTCATTGATTTTATTATTATTCTAACAGATCCATTAATAAAGATGATCGAGTCAATACCTGATGCTGCAACGATGAAGTATAACCCTTTATGCAACACTTCCAATAGTCATTTGAACCAAAAACGTAATTCTCACACCCCAAATATGGTCGACGATTTAATTTACTTTCGTATTGTTGGAAACTTGATGATTCGCCGAGCCTATGAACCTTTTGATATTATTGATTAGTTCAATTGGTGAATGTAACCAAAGAAAAATAATGAACGAATGAATAATCCAAATTTCAATCAAATGTCTGTGGAAATGTGGAAAGTATTCCTACCAATTTTGCTCCTTCAACCAGAGTTTGAATATCATCAGGATGGCTTAAATAATTTGCTTCCATTCTGGGCCATTGAAATGGGTTTGTGCTCTTCAAACGAATTCGTCCCCGGCTCTTCGGTCGCATTATTATTGGTACCAAACTGAATGCATTTTTCCCCATGATATCAGCGTAAACTTCTTTTACAAATGGCTTCGGTATGCCTAACATATTGGCCATTGATCCAGACATATCTCCATTCAAAGCACCAGCGCCCAATACAATTTCGATGTCAGGATAATCTTTGGCTGCAATAAATTAATTTTAAATCATTTTCTTTCATCAACAAAATTATATCATTTTCCATGGAAAAAGAGTGACTATGAAAAATTACCCAAAGTAGAGTTTGGTGTTTTGACAAAAGCCAAGCCTTCAGCGCCACCTAAATTTAAAAGAAAATTCATTGGCATTTATCACACAAATATTTTAATTTTATTACAATTTCTTACCGGGTAGAGTAAATGGTCCTCTTCCAAGAACGTAATAACTGAATATTGCACTCATGCTTTGTACACTGGTTTCACTTATTGTGATCGGTTCATTTACCAAAAATGCCAATCCCGATAAACCGACATGATCCTGTAGATTGTAGCCAACACTTAAATTTTGAATGACGGGTATTTGAAGTTTCTGTAAGTGTTTTGCCGGTCCAACTCCTGAGAGCATCAGAAGTTGAGGTGATGCGACAGCTCCTGCCGATAGTATCACTTCTTTGGTAGCATTAACACGATATCGCTGCCGATTTTTGATGAATTCAACGCCGTAGGCTACTTTTGTTTTCGGATCGATAAGAATCCGAGTTACCCAGCTACGCATCGATACGAAGAGATTTGCCCGCTTTTTAATCGGTCTCAAATAAGCTTTGGCGGCTGACCAACGTCTTCCTCTGCGCGTCGTAGCTTGAATTTGTGAAAAACCCAACATTTCTTCATCGTTTGGATCATTTTCTTCATATCCCAAATCTTTGCCTGCATCGAGAAATGCGTCCAATAATTTGCTGTGGTAGCCAGGATGTTGAACATCAACATTGCCCTTCTTTCCACGATATTTTGACGATTTAAACTCTTCGATTCCGATTCGTTCCATTTTCTTAAAATACGGCAACACTTCGCGAAAACTCCATCCCTTGTTTCCGGCTCGAGCCCAGCGATCGTAGTCATCGCGATGACCACGATTGTACACCATATAATTTATAACACTGGTTCCACCCAAAGCTCTTCCCTTCGGCCAATAACACACACCTCCATCCAAATATAGGCACGAATATTTATTCCTTTCCGTCCGATATCCCCAATTGTGTCCTTGAATTCGAATCGAATGTTACGTTATTTTTAAACACTTTACGAAGAGGAAAAATGATACAATATAAACCAAATATACTTGTTAAAACTGTTACTGCTGCCGTTAAGGGAACATCAGTTAAAAAGTCACTTTCTTCATCACCAACTTCCAAGAGTAACACTTTCCACTCGTGATTTTCACTCAGCCTATTGGCCATTACACAACCACCTGAACAAAAACAAAAACAAGAGAATCATTCCCAGTTTAATACCAGACACATTGGCGAATTTTTGAAGAAATAAAAAGATCGTTGACGAACCTGATCCCGCCCCAATAATAATGTAATCGTACTCATGATTGAACTTCACCGTGTCAGTTATTGGCGCTTGTATAAACTCAAACGAAAACTGCGCACCGACCTCTTTGGCCAAATAGACCATCAACACTATAACCACCAAATTCTTAAACATTTCGATGCAACACGATCAAATTACGCTGAATCGAAGAACTGCAAATCCATAAAAACTCCAGACGACTCAGCAAATAGTGACCATCCACGTCCACGATCAAATGCAAACTGTAATGGATGGCGGCCGTTGCATTTCGACTCTGCATTTAGTTTTATGCATTTAATAAGAATTTAATTCATATGGCAGTATAGTTGCCATTGCGCGCACACTGCACCGAATGGTATTCCGAACGGTAAATAAATCACGTACGAATGCGGCACACGCATGCATAAATATGTACAGTGTGAATGCACGAGTAGAAAATTCGTTTATATAAATCGTCTTGTTTTTTCTTCTTCTCCGTTTCTTTAACTTGCATATGGCATGAAAATGGAAGGAAAAAAAAGAAGTGAATTTATTAAGAACGTTAAGTACGTGGAAGTGAGTACATCCAATGCCTGTGAATGGTATGATCAATTGATCATCTGATTGCGAATTTGCGTTGATATTGATTGTATTGGTGTACATTTTAACCGGTTGTTTGTCTCCGTGTGTGTTTATGCTACATCCATTTTTATCGTCTGGCATCAGAGTTTTGAAACCAGCAACATCAATGAGTTCGGAAACTTTTTCAATGCAACGCGCGACAACGTCACTTCTCATCAAGATATATAGGTTACAAATTACAGCATGATCACTCACAAAAACTCCGCACTATTCATAAAGAAGGAAATAAACGTCGCACCGGCATATTAACGCGTAGCATAAAAAAAGTCTCTGCATAATATACATTTGCGCTGCAATCGATGTTATCATTGGCCGTAATTTAATCGAATCTTATGCAGTCAACGCGATCATTATCATCAATCAATTAAGTTTCCCTACTTATCTGCTTTCCTCGATGCACACGATTACTAGACCATATATGTACCGAAGACAATGCAAAATTGATACCAGCGCGGCTTAATCGTTCAACTCGTTTTTCGCGAATAATCTCTGCGACAAACATAAATTTGCATAACTTCACAGCTGCGACGCGCCGTTGATTGACTGCATTTATGCTAATGTGATTGTCAAATTTTCATGATTTATGCCATAATTATAGAATTTTGTAATGAGTGCAAAAGGCAGAAAGCTCGATAATGATGCGCCATCATTATTCAAATTGGAGCACCATTGATTTATTCAATTACGTTCTTGATAAAATTATTTGTTCTCGATGAAATTATCAAAACTCATACGTAGACGAAATTACCCGTATTTTTGGTGCACTATTTCCTCTAGAAATGGGATCACGTACACAAAATCTCCATCGACAAATAAAGGAATCTAATTTCATGCGCAATTAAATCAAATAATGATGATGACCAATTAAAAAATCGCTCACATTTGTTTCACCATAATTAGCGCACTGATCGTCATTCAGACGACGTGTGTTTATGTAGCCTATGGTTGGTGATGTTGTTGCTGTTGCTGCTGCTGCTGCGACGTATTTCATTTCATGTATAAATAAGTACCATATGCTCAGTAAGAGCAGACATTATATTTGTGTATGGCGCTTGTCTATAGACTATAGACAATATATTGATGGCGATGGCTCATTCGGAACCGAACTCAACCACAAGCATCACCATTATCTGGAATATGCTTCACGGAATTTACGAAATTTACATAGTTGGAATATTACTTTTTCATTGTGTACACTGTGATACTTTTGACTGTCGTGTGAGTTGAACTAATGTTCGAAAATCGTTTTTTTTTTTCAGTTCAAATATTTGAAATTCATTCCTAATTAATATTTCTCCTCGTAGTGTTCAATTCGAAATATTTTCACCAACTATACGCTCAATTACAATGAGAAATTTCTTCATGTTAATATGACCATTGAGACGGATCGATCACATATCTCGATATTCTTCAAACTTTTTAAATCAATTCATGCGATTTATTGTTCTCTGAACTTTGGACTTACCACAGCGCACGGCAAAAACTATCAAAGTTTCTTCGACAAAATATACGATTATTGCTCGTTTATGGATAAACCAACCAATGATTTCTTAATGTTGCTGGTTCAGGGAGAATTGTCGAAAGCCGGACACTGGATGCAAAAATGTCCCGTCGAAAAGGTATGCATAATTGGACATTGATGTCATCAAGTTAAATTTATACGCGAAAACGAATTTTGCTTGAACAACTTGAATAAACTTGACCGTACGTCCGTCTGAAATAATAATATGCATGAGCGAGGGGCAAATCACTAAAAAGTAATTTCTAATAAAGTAGAAGAATGAACATAATATGTAAGTAATTTTTAAACAACAAATTACTTTTAGTATAAAAAAAGTAATTTCTAGTATAGCTGTCACATCCTAATATATCGGTGCATTGAAAAAATATGTTAGTTCAATGTCATTGTCATACAGAAATGGTAAAAAGTAATTTGTAATCTGGCTACTAAATAGACTAGGTAATAGAAAGTAATTTTGAAGTAGTATGGAAGTAATTTGTAGAGTGATTTTCCCCTCGTGCATGAGTCAACGTGGTCAAGATGTATTCAACAACACAAATGTTGACATGTCTAATTATTTTGTAGCGTCTTTACATGCAATTTTGGTCATTACAATATATTTGCTAAGTAGTCAAGCATGTATTTCAAATTGAACTTGATTTGCTATGACTTTATCGAAGGTCATCGTCGTGTTAATTTCAAGCTTTTTTCTTCAGAAAGTTTATATAGCAAATAATTTCACACTGAACGTGGAGAGTTTTCCATTATTCACTCCAGAAGCTCGATATAATGTAACGATCACATGGACGACAACGTTGAGGAATGAAGACATTGTTCCTTTGGCAGGTATCACAGTGCTTGGTCGATTCGAGAGCTCAAACGAAATAAAAAGAAGGCGCCAAGCAATCGGAAAGAAAGCAAAACGTCAGAAAAATTCTAAATCATTGCTAAACATCGTATGAATATTCAAATCTGAACTATTATTATCAATTGAGTATTTATTTGTATTGAAAAATGATTTATTTGAAATAAATAAAAAAAACATTTCATTTTTTGTTGAATGTGAAATGCAAATCATTGTTTACAATGGTTTGAATAATGTCGATTAAGACCAGGTTTCTTTAACCATATCGGCAGCCTTTTCACCAACCATAAACGTAGCAGCGTTCGTATGCGCCGCCGGAATGTCTGGCACTGAAATTAATCGTTTGACTTGCAGTTTTTTTTTTCATTCAACTTATTTGCTCGAACTCTGACTTACTGATTGAGGCATCGACGACTCTTAAATGACCCACACCATGCACTTGTAACTTTGAATTCACAACGGCTCCCGTATCTGTTGAAGGGCCCATTTTACATGTACCAACCTATGAATGGAGAATTTTATCAGTCATTTTCTTCCTTGAATGTCAGAGTGTCAGATCTGTTTAGGGAGTTGAATTTACTTGGTGTTGTATTGAGCTTGTGTAGCCCTAAAAATGATAAAAAAAAATGCTTTTACTAGTAAATAAATATATCCAAGTGTCACATAAAATTGTTTAAGAAAACCTGGATGCAGCATTTCCAATACAATCTTGAACCAAATGCATGCTTTTTACAGCCCAAAAATGGCCGTGGATTCAGTTTGCTGTTGTATCGCTGAAAGCTTGTAGATTCGCCCAATTTGTGTGCCTAACAAAATTGGTTTTCCATCATTTCATTTCAAAGAAAGTTACACTGAAAAAAATCTCACCAATTTCGCTCCGGAAACAAGAGTCTTGAGATCATCGGGATGCTCAAAGTAATTCGGTTCCATTTGGGCCATTGAAATGGGTTTGTGCTTTTCAAACTGATTCTACCTCGACTTTTCGGTCGCATTAATATGGGCACTAGACTAAATGCACTTGCACCCTTGATATCACCATAAACAGCATCCACGAATTCGCTTGATAGCCCCATAACCCTGGATGCTGCTCCATTTAAATATCCATTCAAAGCTCCAGGCGCAAACACAAGTTCAATGTCGGGATAATCTTTAGCTGCAACAAATTGATTTCAATTATTTTCTTACATCAACAAATTTATATTGATTTTCATGATGACTTTAGGGGAAAAAACCTAAGGTGGAGTTTGGTGTCTTAACAAATGCCAAGCCTTCAGCGCCAGGTAGAGTAAACGGTCCATCTCCATAAACGAAGTATCTGTATGGAGCCGTTAATCCCTCTACACTTGTTTCGCTTATTGTCACCGAATCATTAACAAGAAATGCTAGTCCAATTAAACCGACATGATCTTGTAGGTTGTATCCAACATTCAAATTTTGAACGACGGGTATTTGATGTTTCTGTAAGTGTTCTGCTGGTCCAATGCCAGACAGCATCAGAAGTTGAGGTGATGCGATAACTCCCGCCGATAATATCACTTCTTTAGTGGCATTAACTCGATATCGCTGTCGATTTTTGACAAATTCAACACCATAGGCTACTTTTGTTTCCGGATCAATAAGAATTCGAGTCACCCAACTGCGCATCGATACGAAGAGATTTTCTCGTTTTTTGATAGGTGTTATGTAAGCTTTGGCTGCTGATAAACGTTTTCCATTCCGGGTAAATGTTTGAACTTGTGAAAAACCCAACATATCCTTGCCATTTGGATCATTCACTTTGTATCCCAAATCTTTTCCCGCCTGTAGGAATAAGTCTAGCAATTTGCTTCGATAGGCGGGATGCTGAATGTCAACGTTTCCCTCTGTTCCACGATATTTTGACGACTTCAATTCTTCGATTCCAATTCGTTCGAATTTCTTGAAATATGGTAGCACTTCGTCGTAGCTCCATCCATCGTTTCCAGCTCGAGCCCAACCATCGAAGTCATCGCGATGGCCTCGATTGAAAACCATTAAATTTATAACACTAGTTCCTCCAAGAGCTCTTCCTTTCGGCCAATGACACACGCCATCAATCAAGTGTAGACACGCTTTTTTCGCTCGTTCAGTTTGATATCCCCAATTGTATTCTTAAACGATATCAATTCTATTTTAAAACGAATTATGTGAATAAAAAAATGCCAGAAAGAAGTATACTTGTGGCCAATGAAATGGCACTTGTTAATGGGATGGAATTTAAGAGATCCGATTCTTCGTCACCAACTTCCAATAGCAACACTTTCCATTTGGGATTTTCACTCAGCCTATTGGCCATCACGCAACCACCTACAAATTATATCACATTTAATATCACAACATTTTTTATAGATTTCGTTCACGATCAACCTGTTCCAGCTCCTATGATAATAAAATCCATATGGTCGAATGTCCCAGTGTCATGTATTTTATAATCAAATGCACTGATCCATTTTTCTGAACAAACTAATGCGAAAAACACGAAAAATATCAAATTCACGCTCATTTTTGATCTCTAGTGATTTAATCTTTGATTCTAACTTTAAGAAAACACTGTCGAATTAATTGCAACGCTATAACAATAAGCGTCCAGTCGCGTAAGTGTTTCAATGTGAACTGTACTTGATCGCTGTAGCATTTCAACTGTGCATTTCAGTCAAGACAAGTGTATGACAACAACTGAGTAAGCACTAAGTAGTCGTTTTAAAATTCAATATGAAGCCAAATGAATTCTCAATGTTAGTAGTTCACGGATATAACAGCATACAAAATGCAAAACATTCTAAATGATTTGTTTTTCAATTTTGAGTCAAGTTTAACTCCAAGAGATTACACTCATCTTTCTTTTTGGTTGAATAGTTTCATTCAAGTTGTCTGCTCAAAGTGAGAAGTCAAAATGCACATTTTATATTACACAAGACCTTAAACTTTATATTTTCGACTAAACATCCACTTTTGTGGTGTTCACACTTTTTTTAGCTCATTTCGAGCACATGTAACTATATATGCTAATGAACACTATCATTGTATCTGATACTACACACCCAGATCAAATTATTCTTGTGTTTCATGCGACAAAACCGAACTGGAGTCGACCTGGATTTAATGCAGCTGAATCGTTAAAGTTTTATTGATTCGCCCTCAACTCAAGAGACTATAATACAATCTCCTAAATATGATAATTTTATCATCACATTATGTTTCATACACAACACGCAACGATAGGTTATTTCTTCGACTCCGGGCTATCCATGCGTAATAGAATTAATAAAACCCCAATTTGGTGTTGTAAATGAATGGGTGAATAATTCATGGATCTCATAAGATCATAATCTCATTAAGGGATTCTCTCAAGTATGCATTCATATGCATAGAACACGTTCACAGACTTCATCTACATTTTTTTCAAGTCTGAGTCAAGTTTAATGACAAGAGATGAGTATGAAATTTGGTTAAATCGTTGCATTGAACTTGTCTATTCAGAATGAGATGGCAAAATGTACACTGCTCAATATATTTTTTTTTTACTGGAAAGTGTCGTCGCTCCCAGTTACATGACTTTACAGTTTATACACTGTTCGTAATTCAGCTTGAAGGCATGGCATATAGTGTAAACATAAACAACAAATTTCTATGTTTATATTTATATGTCATAGTTCTTTCAGTAATCACTGTGCATTTGAAAGTGTTAGCGTGAAATAGAACGAAAATGTGAAGTAAATTGTTTCGAAATTGGTACAGTCGTCGCTTAGATTCGTTTGGATTTCATAAGTTTTTTTCTGCACAATTAACCAAAATAATGATATCAAAAACAAATCAAACAAATTTAAATATACTTTCTCTAAATCGTAAACAGATTCAATTGAATCAAAATATGCTTAGCAATTAGAGTTCGTTTCGCTGAAATTTCAACTCAATGCACGTAAAACTAATGGTTGCTTTTTGATGCTTATTCTATTTAGTTATGACTTTGTATGATAGCTGCTTACCTCGACGGCTATGGCATTTCATGAACACTTTACAAACACGATTATTATTTAGAATATGTTTCTTCGAATATCCAAAGCTTGTATTATAGCATTAGTCCTTATCGACTGTAATTATAATGATTGTGGTGTAAGTAAAGCTCACATTTAGTTTGATTTAAAAATTTATTTATTTTTTAAGTTTATTTATTTGAAGAAACAATTTTTTTTCATCATCTTAGCACAAAAAAATCCTTAAAAATTCCATAAATTCAGAGAAATCAACTTAATGATAATTTTTGCATTTTCAGCGTTCTTTTAGCAACATTTTCTCAAACTATTCAATGCATGTGAATCCGAAATACAATTCATTTAATATAACAATCTATCAGAATCCATCGCGGTTTTCGTTTTTACTAAATATGTTCACAGCGTTGGAAACAGTGTTGCGTACGCTTAATTTTGACCTCACAACAACGCACGGAAAGAATTATCAATTTTTTTCCCCCATAAAACGTACGATTATTGCTCGTTTATGGACAAACCGACCAATGAATTTCTAATGTTGTTGGTGCACGGTGAATTGTCTAAAGCCGGTCTTTGGATGCAAAAGTGTCCAGTACAAAAAGTGAGTGCTTTCAATTGGGTGCTTTTTTCTCAGTATTTTTGAAATGAAATGGAATCGTTCGATTTATTTTTCATTTTGTAGAAAGTTTATGAAGCACGCAATTTCACACTGAACGTGGAACATTTTCCATTATTCACACCGGAAGCGAAGTATAATGTAAAAATTTCTTGGTCAACTAAAATGAATGGCAGCCACGATGACAAGTCGCATAAGAAAATTGATAAGGGTGGTCATAATGCGTTTGAAAATGGTTTTGTAACGGAAAGAATAGTGTGTTATAAAATGCACTCTTTTAGAAACTAATTGACAGATTTTGCCTGCACTAACATTATTAGTGTGGAATAATTCTCGAAATCGTCTTATTGATTTTCTTTGCTAGTTAATTGAAATTGTAGGTTGATAAGAATCGTTTTTGTGTTTACCCAAATAAAATGTTCACTTAAAATGAAACATGCACACCAGTAAAGCTGCATACGTCAGCATTGGTATGTGCAGGTGTCGTTGAGTATAAAAATGGGAATAGAGATATGTTACAGAAAGAACTTTATGTATTACAGTATTCATGTAGGTATGTGTATTCATTTATTCATTTAGTTTTTGATTCAATTTAGTCTGTTTTTATGAAATATTTCGGCTGAATTCCTATAGATAGAATTCTCTTTCTTTGATTTACTTCCAGCACTACGGTACATCTTGTCGTATAATTCAAAATGAAGCGAAGCCACGACCATCGCTATCTGTGCATGAATTGGTTAAGAGTTGTACTTCGTAGCCATAGTAATATGCGTCCATTATTATTTCCGTATAAACTGAGTTATATACCTTTTTATTGAGGTATAAAATACCTGAAGGGTATGGGATGAGGACATGGTACATTTGGTGACAGTTAGTGTGCTCGGACGGTTTGAAAGTACAGTCGAAGTGAAACGTCGACGCCAAGCAATCGGGGAAAAAACGTGGCGCCCAATAGGCTGACAGACTCCAACGGTTATTGCATTTATTCTCCAAAGTTTTCGATAAATATTCAGTAAGAATTGAACATTGTTTGGGTAATGGAATCAAATGGATGCATAAAATAAGATATTTAGCATGCTGTTATGGAAGTGGGTCATGGCTATGCTGATATTGTATCAAGTTCATATTGCAGAAATGCATTAACCAGAATTGTATGAATATCAAGTTGGAATATGGATAAATATTTGATTATCGAAACGTCAAACGCATTTTCAACCAATTCGATTGAATGATTGAAGTTGCTATAGGTAAGAGAGAGCGAGAGCGAGAGAGAGAGAGAGAGAGAGCAAGATGCGATTCCTTAACTAACATTCATTTTCGACTCCCCACCTGAAATCAATTGTTTACAGTGAAAAACGTACCGCTGATTATTCGCAGGGTCTCTAAATTCATATGTGGAACAGGTAAATTATCCAAAACGCCGCAATGTATGCAATTAAGTTCACTACAACCAAAAAAAAAGCCACACGCTTAACAGTGCAATAGATAAAATCATTTTTAATTTATTTCCATTTAACGATCATTCATATATTTTTCACTGAAATTAACGTCATAATTAACGACAGCATTAATGTATGACTTGATCGTCCTTTAAATAGAAAAGTTTCAGATACTTATCATACGGCGAATTAATAAGACACTTGCAAAATAGATTCATTCGGTGAAAAAGTATAAATGTTCAATGAAGTTCTAAGTTTGATTCCATATCATTTGCCAGTATCGTGTCAGAACATTTGCTCTTCTGTCGACTTATATCGGGTATAAGATTATTGTTTTGTAAACGATATACAATTAGCTGTGTAATTGTTCTTTGGTGTGAATTGTGTGTAAGCCATAACCGCTTGACTTTTGTGAAATTTGTGATGATATACATTTGTTGTACGCATTGTTTAAAAAAAATGTAAGTGATAATGACCTTGATTATCTTATCATCATTTAGCCATAGCACTCGCAATGAAAGAGAACTGTAATATATCGAGTGAAACGGGAATCTTCGGTTCATAAGAGAATTTCGACATCCGTTCAAAGTTTGAAATGAGTGATGTGATTGTGGAAAAAAAGTGTTAGTCTGAAAATTCTCGCTAAACTCACGTATTCTTTTTTCGTTCGAATTTCTTCGCAGCCTCTATCGTATATTCAATCATTTCTGGTTTCACAGCTCACGTTTCCTAATGAAATAATTAATACAATTTTATATGGTAATTTGTAGCGAAATATTGAACGAATGCATTGATTGCATTGTTTAGTTAGAGTTTCACCGTTTAGAAGAACAAACATGAAGTTCCTGTTTAAAGGTAAATTTTTTTCCAAATTTTTTTCTAATTTTCACAAAAAGTTTTTGTCATATTCGGTCAAAAAATTGCAGTTAAACAGCGATATGTCGTCGTTGTGATGGTATTCTTTGTAATGGCAACTGTGTTTGCCCTACGAATGAGTTTTCCCATCGTTCTCACTCAAATGGTTTATGTGCCGAATATCGTTTCAAATACAGAAACAAACCAATCAACAAATACGGAATTAATTTGCCGGATTGAGCATCATATGATTGAAAATGGCACCAGTCACGAGTCAAATTCAAGTCAATCAGTTCCGGTAATTTTATCTTCAAAAGTCATCAATTCTTCTATATTTTCTGTTAACAAATGAATTGCGTTCCTTTTCACTAGATTCCCGACAGTGATCGTTATTACTGGTCGCAGAAATTGCAAGGAATGATGTTATCATCAGTTGAGTCATATGTTCATAGTTAAGAATATATAAATATTAAAAATTCAATTTTTTTTCAGTTTTATTGGGGCACCATTCTTTCTGAAATCCCCGGTGCTATAATAGTTCAACGAGTGGGATCGAAACTTACGCTCTTGATTTCAATTGCATTATCAGCATTAGTTACAGTATTAACACCCTCAGCGGTTCAATATGGTGCAAATTGATTTTGCTAATTAGCTAACTAATTAAATAACTCAAACAAATAATCTGAAATATTTTAGGTGATTCCAATGGATTGATTGCAACTCGTGTGATTCTGGGCTTTGTTCAAGGGCCAACATTTCCATGCCTTGCAGCATTCGTTGTCCCATGGTATCCCATCGAACAGCGTGGGAGATTATTGTCAATTGGTTACATTGGCATTTCGGTACGTTCATCATTGACAAGCCATCTGAAACAAATACTATTCAGAAGTTTGAAAATGATTGCCGCTATAAGTTAACGTAACACATTTCTTTCATTTCAAGGCCGGTGGAGCTTTCTCTACTTTTATTTCCGGGCTATTGATGCATCATCTGGAACGATGGGATGTTGTCTTCTATTTTTTTTCCGCTATTCTGGTGCTTCTAGGGATTTCATTTGTGAGTTTTACTATCTGCTTGGTGCTTTGTTGCATTGTGTTAATTCCACGATAAAATATCGTTAGGCATTCATCTGTTACGAACTTCCAAAAGACAACCCATTCATATGTGACGATGAAAAAGAATATTTACAGCAAAAAATCGACGATTACGAGAATGAACGAAAAGAGTTGCCGTCCACACCATGGTTATCCATTCTTAAAAGTTCTCCAGTCTTGGCACTTATTCTATCTACCGTAATTTAATACAGATCTTTTCAATCGAAAGAATTTTCAAAATACTGACTCAATCGAATTTGTGAACAGGCTTTGTACTCATGGTCATTCTACATTATAAACACAGACCTACCGAAATATTTGAATGACGTACTTCATGTGTCTATTGAAAACAATGCAGTGTATTCATCGGTGCCGAAGATTTTAAGCATACTTGTATCTACCGGTTCCGGTTTTCTCAGCGATCTAATGATGTCAATGTGGCACGTTAAACGTACTAGAGTTCAAAAAATTTTCGTTGTATTGAGTGAGTGTACTTGAACTTGATTTATTTTATGCGGCATTTAAATCGTATCTTCTTTACAAACAAAATCATTTTTTGAATACTTTTCATAGCTTCAGTTGTACCTGCAACGTTTTTGATGTTTGCCTCTTATGCCGGCTGTCATGAAATACTCGCTGTAATTCTATTATCCGTTTCAATTGCCGCACATGGATTCAATTCAGCCGGCGCCGCCATAAATCTTTTTGATTTAAGTCCAAACTACGTGGCACCACTAAACGCTGTAATCAATAGTCTGGCTACGGTTGTCGGCATGTCTGCTCCTTACATCGCCGGACTTCTAACACCGAACGTAAGTGGCACATTTAAAATTATTTCAAAACTATGTTTTAAACGGTTTGTTTATCTACAATCAACAGGCTTTGTTATCCGAATGGCGTATGGTGTTTTGGATTACTTTCGCGCTACATTCATCGGAGTCGATTATTTTTACTATTTGGGGGTCTGGAGAAGTGCAATTGTTCAATTCACCGAAATTCAATCCAAAATAATAACATTTGTAAATGGGTTCATGTGTGGTTATGTTATTTCACAACACAACTACACATCTATGGAACTATGGATTGAGTGATTTTGGCTGAAAGAAAGAAAGAAACTAAGCTATTCGGAAAGGTTTTTTTATATCATTGTGTGGTTTATTAGATCAAATTTTATTCGTTTAAATAAGGTCATCTTCCATTGGACGTTGTGAATGTAATCGTATACAAGAATAAAATATTTTACACAAACGCTTTTTTATAGACTCTTTTTCTCTATCATGTTTCAATATTTAAACTAATCCTATTGTACCTTGAGTGAAGAAAAACGTTAAAGTGTCTCAATAAATGATCACTGCGAAGTAATACGTTCCGAGGTATGATTTTTATTTTTTAAACAACAGACTGTGAATATTTTACTAAGAAACTTTCCGTTTGTTTTTACCAGAGCGTGTTATGAGCTGACATCAGCAGCACTAACTAACGTCAGCTGCTGATATTAGCTGCTGACGAGTATGCGTTGCCTTGTTTTAACGCATTTGCAGTACAAAATTCGTATTCCTTTCTGGGTGCCAAGTCAAGTTTCATTTCAATTTTGACTTGGCACCCAGAAAGAAATACGAATTTTGTACTGCAAATGCGTTAAAACAAAGCAACGCATACTCGTCAGCAGCTAATATCAGCAGCTGACGTCAGTTAGTGCTGCTGATGTCAGCTCATAACACGCTCTGGTTTTCACTTTCATTCGTGAGTCCCGTTTAAAGCCAGTCGTGATTGAGACTTACATTTAAAATAAATAATAATATTTATTTGCGAACGTTCTCGGTAAACATACTACCATCATCAGGCGAGTTTGTGAAACTAAAACTAAAAACGATAATAAAATTTGAACATTGCTATAACTGATACAGTTGTCTCACGCATTACTTGTTTTTACTTTCATTTATATTCCATTTTATCTCGTTTGTGTTTCGATAACGAAGCCGTAAATTTGGTTATTGACACTTAAATTATGACAGACAAAGAAAACACTTCCTAATAAAAAGCTCATTTGATGTCTAACATTCATGACGTGAACATCGAAACAACAGCTCCGACAAAATGGGTAATTATAAGTAGAATTCAATTTGAACAAATTAATTTCAATAATTTTTATTATGTACACAAATTTCAGTGCAACAGAGGTTTGTTCTGGCGACGATGATGTTTCTTGCCCTCGGCGTAACATTTGCCATTCGCATCAGCTTTTCGCTTGTATTGACACAGATGGTTTACATTCCAAACGCGAATGCGAATGCAAATAATGGAACAGCTGATCCGAACGGTCAACAGATCTGTCCAATTAAAGACGAATCGACATCTCCGAATCAAACAACCAGTTCGGTTCGTAACAACTTCATCAAATGAAAAAAGACTGACATTGTTTCACATCATCACTTCTACCTTTTTTTTACGTTCGTTCTCTTCCGTAAATGAACTTAGGTTGGAGACAACAGCAATCGTTTTCAGTGGTCTCAACAGTTGCAAGGCATAATTTTATCATCGTTCTTCTTGGGTTATATTTTAAGTGAGATTCCAGGTGGCATTTTGGTGCAAAAATATGGTGGAAAGCTTGTCTTATTGATTACCACCTTCTTATCGGCAATTGTTGTTGCGTTGACACCTTTTGCTGTTGCCCATGGTAAGTAATGCATAACTATATCACTATTTACACATATTTATGTACGATTTCTTTCAGGTGAAGCTAATGGGTTGATCGCAACGCGCGTTTTGGTTGGATTTTTACAAGGTCCTTTACATCCATCCTTATCTTCTTTTGGAATCTCATGGTTTCCAATTGAACAGCGCGGTCGATTTAATTCCATGGTTTTTATTGGAATTTCGGTAGAGAGTTTCGTGAATCAAGTCTCTGTTTTACAGAAGATTAACGAGATTTACATTTTGTAGGCCGGGAGTTTTATTTCTTCATACCTTGCTGGTATTGTTATTTATCAAACCGGCCGATGGGACATGGTATTCTACGGGTTAAGCGTTGTTACTGCTGTTTGGTGTTTGTTTTTCGTTAGTAACATTTTGCACTTTTATTAGAATTTTTTCACACCATGGTTTGAAAATAATCTCACTACATGTTGAAAAAAAAATCGCTTGTTTAATGCGGTAAAAATGTGATGAAGGAAAATTGGTTTAAAAACATTTTCTTTAAATAATAGACTTTCCTGTGTTACGAACATCCCGATGAACATCCATTCATAAAAGACAAGGAAAAATCATTTTTGAAAGATAAAACGATCGGTTACTTGGAAGCAGACCGTAAAAATGTACCGCCGACACCTTGGAAAGCAATTATCACCAATACTCCGGTGATAGCATTGCTTGTGTGCTCTGTAAGTCTTGATTTTGCTTTGTTCAAATAAAAATCAAACTTGCTTTCATTAGATAATTGCCTCTATAAATTCGTTTTGATAGGGTTTATACAGCTGGGCGTACTATGTTGTAAATTCAGATCTACCAAAATATTTAAATGATGTGTTACACATTCCAATTCAGAAGAATGCTGTTTATTCGTCTGTGCCGCGAATCGCAAATATTTTCGTTTCGATATTCTCCGGTTTCATCAGTGATTGGATGTATGTGCATCGTGGCGTCAGTTTAACGAACATTCGGAAAATATTTGCTGCTTTGTGTATTCAACTTTGAATAACTTTTGAACAGAACAATTCCACTGAAATTTCGCTTTATTTTAGCTTCATTTATTCCATCGATATTTGCCATTGCTGCATCTTATGCTGGATGTGACGAGCTGCTGGTTGTAACTCTGTTGACAATATCGATTGCCGGACAAGGTTTCAACTCCGCTGGTACAATTTTGAATCTATTTGATTTGGGTCCAAACTACATTGGTCCATTAAATGGCATTGCCAATAGTGTATCATCAATTGCGGCTCTTCTCGCACCATATGTCGTTGGCATATTGACTCCACATGTAAGCTTCAATAAGTGATTGATTCATAATTTGTGTTGAACGTAATTGCTCGTTAAAATTTACACTCCAAATAGGCCTATTTATCAGAGTGGCGATTAGTATTCTGGCTGACATGTGCACTACACCTATCGAAGACGGTTATTTTCACAATCTGGGGATCTGCGGAAGTTCAACCATTCAACTCACCATAGAAAACTCCCAAATAATCCCGTTTGTAAATGTGTTCCAAATTTCCTCTTATATGATGTGAGTCATATCGCTTTCAAAATTTGTTCAAGATAAGATTATCTTATTAGAGTCATTTGAATAGTTATGAGAAAAAAAAGCTGAAATAATCCATTAGGAAAGATTTTTATCAACTTTTCATTTTTGATTGCCTGATGTTTGTTTCACTTTTTTATATTTGAACAGTGATACGATCTATAATAATTATTCCAACTATAATTGGATGAAATCATCATAATTTCTTGGTTGCACTTGTTTTCTTATATAATCCTATTTAATCCACGTGACAAACAATTCATGATTGAGAATCAATTTGAGCCTAGCGTTTATACAATTATTATATCTTATCTTGCTTAATCGGGAACATTCGACATCTGACTTTCAAGAAAGGAATATCTGCAATTCGGTGATTTGTTGAAATTTTCTATCGAATCAATATGTTGCCGCAACAAAAAAATTGTGACCTTTTCTACAAAATTATGTGTGATAGTAATAAATCAGAATCGATTTTTCGGACGAACTATTCCAAACGACTGAATATCGTCTAAAATCTTTCATGGAGCATCATTAATTTAATTTAAAAAATATTTTCATGGTTCATTCAGTTTTTTTTATATGTTTATCGAGGTTATTCTTTAACACATTTGGTTAGTAGAATTATTCCGATTCAAGGTTTTTTTAGTTAGTTCTATAGAATGTTTTTCATTGAATTTTGTCACACATTCATAGCACTGGCTGATAATTTTCGTGCGGTAATTTCATCATAATATTTACGGCATTTATGGTATTATAAGAGTTATAAGTTTTAAGAGATAACGCATAAAGTATGTGAAAATAGTGATGATCAACTGGATGAAAATATCCAAATTCCAAGTTTATTTGGCAACTTTTGGAAGATCTAATTTGTGTGTGTTGTGGCAAGAATTGGAATTTAGATTGGCGAAAATAAAATGCAGAATCTTCAAAACACACATCCATGAAATGTATCCACGAAATGGATGATTCTGATGATATAATAATATTCGAGCATACTTCCATCGAAATATTTACTTTCTCTTGTACAAAGAATCTTTTTTTTTTTCAATAAACAGCTGTCCAAAATACGACGTTTTTAAATCTTGAAAGAGTTTTATACCTGCTAAAGCAAAGAATCGTGCTTTTTGACAGATGTACTAAATTGAATGTTCCCCTCTAGTTGGTGATAATAATATCTCCTCGCACGGTTCTGATGAAGATTTTATTTATTGTTTATCCAATTTTATACAAAATCACGTTTTCATTCATAAACCCAATTTAGAAAAAAAACACAGTTATTCCGACTTTTTGCATGCACAATGCCTAAAACATGAGAGTGAAAAAATAATAAATCTTGCCGATCAGTACGAAATCAGAGAACACACGCTTTTAACGTCGGCAATGGTATCTGTCAAACTTTACGCTCCCTATATACCCGTATTTAGACTCTCAGCGTAAAGTTTGACAGATACCATTGCCGACGTTAAAAGGGTGTGTTCTCTGATTTCGTTTTGATCGGCAAGATTTATTATTTCGTCCCGTGTTTTAAACTTGATGATGACAATATTTTCATTTCATGTTTTAGGCATTGTGCATGCAAAAAGTCGAAATAACTGTGATTTTCTTTTCTAAATTGGGTTTATGAATGAAAACGTGATTTTGTATAAAATTGGATAAACAATAAATAAAATCTTCATCAGAACCATGCAAGAAGATATTATTATCACCAACTAGAGGGAAACATTCAATTTAGTACATCTGTCAAAAAGCACGAAAAGGTTTGAAACTCTTTGCTCCACAAAATCATGGAAGCATAGTCACCTTGCAAAATTGTTCTTTATCAATTTTTCATTGCGTTTGAAATTATTCGGAGTAAAAATACCGACAACACCGTAACGACCCAGACACAATGAGATTAAGTGGAATAAAAGTAGTTCAAATTTAGATTATGTAATGGCTGTATTTGCATACCGATAAGCAAATCAAAGAAATAACGAACAAGTGTAATTAAATGTGAGTAAAAAATATGCAAATCGACGATGCGGAACGATAAACAAAGGTATTAGATAATAAATGCATGAAATCGAACTCAGCCACCGACCCAAATATACGGCTCAAATTGATTTTCGTTTTTCACTTCATTTCAACGAGAGAGCGAGCGCGCTTATATATGGTAAACACGGCAAAACAATATAATTAATTGGCTTAGGGAAATTGGTAAAACATGTGAAATCCTTCAATCGTACGCACTAACCGAAAATGGATTGGAAAAAGAAACTTTTATTGCATGTGCATTGGGTTCCAAAGCACCTTTCTTTCGCATTGAACTCAGTGCACGTGAACTTTTCTTGCGAAACTAAAGAAAAAATAACAAAACAAAACAAATGAAATACAGAAATCATGATTATTTCCGGACAATTTTCAATTGAATTATGGCAGAATCGCATTCGAAAACTAGTTCATGCCATTTTACCTACTGATTTTCATTTCAACGTCAGAAGCACACACGGTGCACGGAGCGAGTGTGAATGTGGTTGAGCGCGATGGGAAAAGCGTCGATAGAGAATACAATGCACTTTTGTTTTCGCTAGCCACATTATATTGCCGGAATTTCACAAATGAATCTTGTTGCACAATTGCTGCTGCTGCTGCTGCTGCTGCTGCTGCATAGACTCGATTATCATTCGCGTAGATGCCAGCCAGTTCACTACGTAATGGATTGACATCCGCTTGTGTATGTGCCTCAAGACCTGATTTTGATCGAGAAATCGATTTGGCGAAAGAAAACAGCGTCGTCGACAAATGCAGTTTTATAGACTTCCTCATTGCTCGTTAAATGAAATCGAATGTCCATCATCGAGATAAAGTTGAAATTGAAAATTTGAAACTTTTCCATTATCTTCTGAATCCCACTTGTTTGCTCGCATTTCGTTATGAACGAAAAAAAATGCGAAGAAATTCTCAAGCATTGAAAGAAAGAAAACGAAAGAAGAAAAAAATGTAACAGTAAAACGATGAAGCGTCGTAATTCAGCCATAACCTTGAAACGATTCGTTCACGAAAATGAAATGCAGAGAGCGACAAGACGAAAAAGAAGAAGAGTATTATTGTGTCGTAACTTGCGGCAGGTTATTGAACTTTCTTCTCTTTCGTTCGTTCGTTCGTTCCGACAACATGCGGAACAGCGATCCACATACGTACCACGATTTATGGTGTGTTGGGCGCGGGAGCGTCGTGGTTTTGTTCGCGTAGTATCGCGACTGTGTTGATGGGTGCAAACAAGAAATAAACACACAACACGCAATTTTACTTCTTCTTTTTCTTTCTGCTGGCAGCAAAACTGCCTGAAGAATGAAATGTTATTGATTTGACACCGATTGTGTGTGTATGTGTGCGTGTGATGTTTCGCAAATACAACTGTCAATAATTTTTCAAGAAAAACAAACAACACATTCCATTGCCAATGGCTTTTAATTTCTTTGCACTTGACTACAACTTTGATCATTCTATTTTGCACGGAACATGCTTCATAAATCACTCGATTCCGCGATCAACACGTTTTTTGCGTCGACCGTCGCTCAGTGGAAATGTGTTCAGGTGCAATGAACATGCTTGCTAACAACACGGTGAGTGTTTTCGTTTTTCTTCCCTCTCACTCACTCTTTTCCGCTCTCTCGCTCTATCGGTTGCTGTAAAATGTAAATGAAACGGCGATCAATTATTAAGGAAAAAACAGAAGCGTAGTCTTCTGATTATGCGTGATCACATAAATGAACGAAACCAATTATATTTGAAGCACAAACGCAATATGCGGCCTAGCGAAAACAGACATAAAACACGAAAATACAAAAGAAGAAGAAAAAAAAACTCTAGCTCAGCAGAAATTTATTGTTTTATTTGGTGCCGTGAAATATATAGAAAAAGTGAGTGCATGAAATGGCTCAACTGTTGTTTTTATTACATTGTGATTTGTTCGTTCATTTATTTATGGATGTTAAGCTACTGGTTTGATGCGTTGCAACGTCTATGCTATTTCGTTTACGTTTAGCATTAGCGGAATGGGCGACGTCGAGGTTAACTACCTACTGCAAGAAAAGCAATCACAAATGGATTTTTTGTTTCTCTCTTCACAAACGAAAACAAAAAACAAAAAACAAAATCTCATAAAATGCTCAGATGTGCGCTTAAACAAAAAATAAATAAATTGCATTTGCTAAGCAAATTTTAGCACCGTGTGATTGTGGCCTATGTGCAAAAAAGTACAAACAATCAAACAAAATGTGTCAATAAATGGCAATTGAATTTGTCGTCGTCGTCGTCGTGGCAATCATGGCAAGACCGATAACCGAATACAATCAAGTGAAACAAACAAATGATATGGAAATTGAGACGAAACTTCATTCAATCTATGTGTGTACGCATCGACAAACGATCGTTTGTTTCTCGTTTGAGTTTCTTGCTTCCAATGGGCTTTTGTGCAACGACGGTGTCGATACCGATGGCGATTAGGTAATCTTAAATGAAAAAATTATTGCTTAATTCCGTCACATGCACCCAGCACCATTTCAAGAAAGAGAGAAATGAAAGAAAGAAAAGAAAAACCAGCCGTAATGACAACAACGTAATGAATAATGATAGCGGTAAATGATGTTCTGCATTGATTTGCAATCTATTTGCCTCTTTCGTTCCGTGCATTTCATTTCTTTTTTTCTTTCATTTTGAGCAGCACTAACCGTGCAATCAATATCAAATCAGTTGTTGTGCCAAACAGTCTTAAGTATACAACAAACATTGCTTACACTCAACTGCTTCGCTCGCAGCGCAAGAAAGACTCACAGAAATTCGGATATTCGATGCTATTGTGTAAGTGCTTGCGTTGATGTAAATGTATTTGGCGTTGTTTTCAGTTTTGATTCTTCCTCTTTACTTCTCTATCATTTCGTGTCTTGGCCGCTGTGTGTGTGTGTGTGTCTGTTTATTTGTTTGTATTTGTGTGTATAGGCGCGTGCAGTTTTTTTTCTCTCGTTCCATTTGAATCAATAGGTTGGAAAGAGTGGAAAAAACAGACGTGTGCGTTTGCTTGTAAGATGGACGAAACGGCAGGTTCGTTGTTTGTTCCTCTTTCAGTTTTTTTTTCTCTTCAAATTCCAATTTATTTTTTTCGCATTGTGCTCAGTTGCTTGGGAATCTTGGCTTGAGTGGGAATCATTTATTTGAGCTCTGTGTCGGTCGCTTGTAATCAGTTGATCGTCGAATTTGGATCGCGAAGTTTGCGTTTGGCCCCAACCATAATATTTGGTTTGAGATTTCTTTCATTTTTCTTCGTTTATATTAACAAACGGTTCATTTTTGGTGCTTGAGAATAGTGCAAGAATAAAAAAGAAGAAAATGCTCAAATACGTCGTGAATATTTGTTTAATCACATTTTTTGTCGTTCATTTGGTCAACGCTGACGCAGTAAAACAAAATCGACGCACTAAACGACTTGGAACGGGCGGTCGCAACGCAACAAATAAATTCAAAAAAGGCGAGCATAATTTTCCGTGAACAATTTTATATTCCCCTTCATTCTAGTGATTTCAAACATAAAAGTGTTCTCTTGTGCTGCGTGTTGTTGAAGAGACTAAGAGAGTTCAGTTGCATCAAATTAATTCTCTGTATTTTGTTTTGTGTTTTGCAGAAATATGGAAACAAGATGTTGGTGATTTATTTCAAATTGCACCGTCAACGCAAGGCATTCAAAATGTGCATTTAAAATGTGGCTCAAACTCTATGTTTGTCAAATTAGAAACCGATTCGGATTTCATGGGAGTCATGTATGCCAAAGGTAGTTTCTATGATCAAGCCAATTCGCCATGCTTTGTGCAATCGAAAAAGAATCGTGGCATTCGAAATCTGTCGATGCGTTTTACATTCGATCAGTGCAATACAAAACACGAAGGAAACGTTTTCACCAATACGATTATTGTGCAAAATGATCCGGAATTGGTGACACCAGGCGATGCTGCATTTGCATTACAATGCGATTTCCGAAAGCCAAGAGGCTTGAATGTTGAAGCCAACTATGAAACCAACAATGACAGGTAAATTTTAAGACTTCACAATCCGTTTTCTGAAAAATTTCATCTGTGCTCCTCGATGTCTGATCCGTCGTTGGCTGATTCATCGGAACACTTCGCTTTTTTCCCTATCGCTCTCTATTCTCAATCTACCTTTTTTTTATTCTAAAATCACATGCTAACAAAATTGAAATTTAAAGCAAAAATGATTCAAAATCCCAATATTTCCATGGAATAGAGTGGCGTCAGGAGCACGAATTATTTTAACAAGCCCAGATCCCACCAGTGATAATGCACCTCCAGACACTGAACACGAAAACACAATCTTTAGCGAAACCGATACAGATACAGTCACATTCACTTCACATGACAAACAAACGGCATCGAATGACGCACCATCGTCTGATTCGACGAATTCAGTCGATACCGATGAATCAGCGTCGTCGTCAGTTGAATCTCATCCGCAGAAAGTAAAAATCACCATCGATTCAGTGCCACCGTATGCGAACGATATAAAAACTGAATCGACTAATCACATCGATATCGAAGAAAGTGAAAGAGATTCGATTGAACACGCGCACGATTTGAACAAAGAAATGAGTAAAGAAGAAAAAGAAGAAGCTGGAGATGGAGAAGAAAAACATGTGAAAAACGATGAACTTTGAATTGATCCAAAACAAATCACACGTTGATACATGCATTTATCATTCTCACAATTAACGACTTGATAAAACGAAAACGAAAACAAAACCATATGTGAAATCATCCAAATTATCCAATAAGATTAAATTATTCTCGCATTTTTTTTCTGCAATATAATTTTACCTTCAATTCTCAGGCGACCGTCCGAAGACCATGGCGGACCCCGTGCTTATGACGATATTATTTACTAAGCGATTCGGTTTTGATTTTCTTTCATTTCTTTCTGTTTCAATTGTGTAAAATGGCAATAAAACAAACAAAAAACCAACACATCACAAGTAAATTAAGAGAACTAATTTATAGAACGAAATTTCGTGTATAAGAAACTATTGTTAATGTGTAAAGGCAAAATGTATCGATAATGTAATGAGTTGTAATGAAAATGAAACCTGTTGAATAAAAAAACGATAAATTTGAAGAAAAAAAAACGAAAAAAAAGAAAAAGTGAGAATTATTTTTTTTTTCAACGAACGTGTTCACTGGCGATTTATATTTTTTTTTCTCTGCTTTTGTTTAATGTTTGACTGTATTTAATTGATTTAATAACATTTGGTTGCTCATATTGCAGACAGTGGCTGCAATCGCTGTGTTTGTTTGCTCAAACGCTTCGATAGAGTTGGCATACTAAGAGAAAGTCGACACGAGAATTGAATTGATTTTTCATTTGAAGTTGAGATGGCGAGAAGAAAAAGAAGAAGAAGAAGAAGGAGAAAAATGTCTTTTCTTATAATTAGAGCATCATTTCGCATTTTATTTTCGTTAAATATTGTATCTACAGGCGTTTATATTGCAACAATAAATCAATTGGATGGGTATTAGAAAAGTCCAAAGGGAAAGCGTGTGGCGCTCCACCAAGGTCGATATGCGCTGCTACCGCCACCACCTAATCCGAGCAAATTGAATGGGAAACCAAGTCCAAAGCTGCTAGTACCTCGCCAAGCATCACCACTTGCTGGTCTATTCCAGCCGTAGTAGCCAGGACGATTCCAACCGTATGGATTGTAGGTGTATTGTCCGTATGGATTGTAGCCGAATTGACCAGCACGTCCGTCATAGCCGGCTCCAATTGGTTGAGCCTGAACTGGTTGTAGTTGCTGTTGTTGTTGTTGTGGTTGTAGCTGCTGTTGTGGCTGTTGAGCTGTTTGTGGTTGAAGTTGATGTGGAAATGGTCGTGCTGGATGACCGCTAAAGCCTCGGAAACCATATTCCATTGGTGGATCACGACCACCGCCAACATCGAATTGTGTTTGCCGATTCATTTCATGATTAAATCGATTGCCATTGTGATGATCATACGGCCGCATATTGTTCAAATCATTTGGACGATCATCATCGTAATCCCCATTGTTATCACGGTAATCGTCGTCTTCATATGGAATTCCTACACAAATATTACAAGAAGAAAATGACACTTTAGTTCCTCCTTTTTCTTTGCAAAATGGTCAACTAGTCATTTTCATTCACTTTTCATTTTTATTGTTTGTTTTTTTCAGAATTGAAAAAATCCCACCAAATTGAAAAAAGGACAGAATTTATTTACTTTTATTCCGAAATCGAAGCGGCCGTTGTGCTAGACACGATGTTACGATAACAGCAATAAATATGGTGAAAATCTGTAGAAAGCACAAAAATGAACAATCACATATAGCAAACTGATTAGGAAAAACACAAAAATCAAGCAAATTTGTATCACCTTGTACATTTTGTGATTGCAAACAGTCCTTTTAAATCAACAACAAGAAAAAAATCACCAAAACAATGAATTGGGCCTCTTTTCTTTTATTCTCTCGAAATGTTCACTCTTCAGGTTTAAGCTTTCACAGCTAGTGTCTGTGTGTCTCGAAATGTGGGAGAGAAAATTGATGTTTCAACTAATGCCGATTTTTATGAACTGCCCAGCAGTTGAATGGCAGTGAACGGTTTTATATGCGAAAATACGCTGATCTGATTCAATTTGAGGATGGTGTGGATGTACGATCGTTGATTGCCGTTGTCCAGTCGGTGACTTGCATATGACCATATATAAAAAAAATTATTATTACAAACTGTAAATGATATCATTGGGACCGTAGATCCCGTCCGCGTCGAGTGTAACGCAACTCTCGTTTCGTTCTGACTCTTTCTGACGTATACAGAAATGAACAATGTGAACGACCATAGAGTCAACGGAAAGCCATTGAGTAGAAGCGAAAAAAAGCGCACATGAAATCTTGATTAGCCGGTCTTGAGAGTACGGTGGCAAAACACGTATTCAACTTGGCGGATTGGTTTGTTTTTTTTTTTCTGCATGTTTTCCTTTTCACTTTTCCAGCATTTGATTTCGTTTACCAACGATCTAAATGCACAAATCAAGCGTCTTCGATTTAATCGATTTTGATTGAGTAGGGATAATTGGTGACAGAAGATGATATTGAAGAGTGAAAAAAAAACCAGATCAAATGCCTTGGAAAAAAATGTCGTTTACAACATTCAGAGGACGTTGCCACATTGACTGAACTCACAAATTATGCGCTTTTTCTAATCACCCAGAGATTATTCGCATTCGATTGTTCAACGGAGAGGGAACAAATTATCCAAAATCTTTGACAAAAAATGCAATAGAATTTCCAAATCGCACGGGAAACCAAAGCATTCTAATACAAATGACATAACTCGAAAATTATACAAATATATTTTAATAACGACAGTTTTGTCATCATACAACATACAATTGAGGCTAACCAATTACGACAATTGCTTTGACCAAATAAACTGATACTTCGATTATTTGTTTGTGACCATCAAATCAAGAAGCATCGAACCCACAACGCTGTGGCAAGAGAGGAAAAGCCATAGCAATTTCACTTTTGTTTTCAAGTCTTGTGCCATCAGCAAAAATGTTCGCATTTTCTTTTACGATCATTTAGCTGGTTTGCGCCCGTCGATGAAATAATCCATTGGTCTGCATATTTCACGAGGTGAGTGTGAAACCGATGTTGTGTGGAAGACAAGCGTAAGCAAGTGAACGAAGAAAATTGCATTGCACGAAGAAGAGAAAAAAAGCACCGATCGTTTGTCGTAATATTGTGTATCCGATTCGGTTTGACGAAAAATTGTAATTTTGTTGTGCGAGTAGCGGCAAATGCCGCAAACAACATTATTATTCATCATTAGCATCTAATTCGATTTGGATCTCGCACGCAAGAGTGAGAGTGTAAAAATGTATGCAACATATTTCATGATTGACGTATACACACAATTTGAACTTGTATATTGAACTTGAACGCAAATCGCACACATCATTCTCTGTCGCTGTTTTCATATGTACCAATCGGACGATCCGATTCCAATTGCTTTGTCATAATTATCATTTGCCGCTTTGGGCACCAGCGTACATTACATATCTATTAGTGAGACGTAAAGAACGCAAGTTGGTCCAACTTCGTAGCGATAAAGAGAAGTATGTTTCATTGCAACTAATAATGGTTAAACGAATGTATGTTCGTTTTTAGCGGGTCCCTGCGGTTTTTCACGTTTTCCGCGAACTGATAAGAGATAACAACTTAGTGTCTTCGGCAAAGTTGTAGCACTTGAGGTCTTCTATAACATTGCTGAAGTCATTTATCTATTATCTCTTATCAGTTCCACGAAAAGCGCGAAAAATGATAAGAAAAAAAAGTTCTATATAAAATTTGCTTTTTTATGTACGCAATTTGCGCGCAACTGTTATGAGATAAGAGATAGATGTTGTCTTTAGCAATGTTATAGAAGACCTCGAGTACTACAACTTTGCCGAAGACACCAAGTTGTTATCTCTTCTCAGTTCCGCGGAAACCGTGAAAAACCGCGGAGGCTAGACGGGATGCCAACATACTTCCTTTTAACGCAGATAGAATCAACAGAAAACATACTTTCCGTTTCAAAAATATAAATCGACAAAAAAACATACATTCTTTTACGTCTCACGAATAGATATGCAACTCGGTTTGATAGACATTTAAAAAAAATGAAATATTGAATCATTGAGTAGCAAGCGGTAAACAACAACAAAAGACACATGAACATGAAACAATTTGTAATTATAATGATTGGCAAATTTATTATTATCGAGCCTGGCGCGTGTTTTGGAAAGGCGCTGCGTTTTTTTTCTACACTTTTAACTTATGCACAATGTGCATTTCCGTTAAACGGTCGACTAACGGTGTATTACGTCGGGCTAAAAGAAAGCGACAGTGATCTTGGGCGTACTCAACAGTACAAAAATGTGTGTGCGAGCGGCGTCGTCCGTGTAGCCGTTGAATATTCACACTGAATCAAAAATTACTCTCACTTACCGCTGAGATCACAAATGAATATCATTAAATGACCACTTTCCATGGCACATCGAGTTTTGCAGGAGCTCTTCCGCTCAATTCCTTTAATTCACAACATCAACACATTTTTTTCTGTCGTCTTCGTTGCTAATGAAACAGAAATTGAATTCGCAGTAATCGAAAAATGTGATTCGTTTCCTTTTTACGAACTCTTCATCGATCAAATGACGATGGGCTGGCGAGTTACATTCAAATTGCAGTAAGTCAAACGGCTGATGACTTCGCTCGTACAGTTTCATTATCAGACAAACCGGTTTTTCGTCTGAAGCATGCGCTTCAGTGCAAATGCTGTTCCGTTTGGTTTATATCGAAATATTTGCGCAACGCTTAATATGCCAATAAAAATTACTATTTTACACTGGCGACTGTGAATGAAACGTCACACATTTCATTTGCATCATTTTTTTACATTTTATTTACGGATAATATAAATAGATTTTTATGCGAAACTACAAACTTTTAACTATGTTTTGTCACTAACATTTACAATTTTGTTGCTTGTCACTCGTGCTGTGTCCCCACATAGCCTTCACTGCAGATCTAGCACTTCAGCCAAAAAGACCCAAAATTCCAAGCAATGGATTGAAGAATGGAAAACCACCACCACCACCACCACCGAATGAGGCAAAACCACCGATGGGTGGGAAACCTGCGGAAAAATGGAGAAAAAAAGGAAAACATAAGAGAATTAAATTTAATGCCCATTTACCAATTTATTATTTTATTATTTGCTGAATGAATATTCACCGAATCTTCTACTGATTCGCATGCGACGCCGATGATGATGAGTTTCTGCGGTTTCCATATCGTTGACGTGGTTTTTCCCATGTTCAACTGAATAATCAGAATTTTTTTAAATTTCGATATGAATTTAATTTTCGAATTTTCTTCGTCTTTTTTAGTAACTCGAAATCTACTTATATTTGAAAAAAAAACTAAGCAAAACAACGATTCATGCACAAAAATGACACAAAATCACGCAAATTGAACTACATCTCTTGAATGAAAACTTGTTTTCATCAGCTTCAATCTTTAAATGTTTTTCCTTACCTTCATGATCTCTCATAAGCAAATGACCCTCTGGTTCGATAATAAATCGTTTATCTTGTGGTGCTCTTTGTGGTGATCCTGTTCGAAATTCCACTTCGGTTTCTTCCTCTTCTATTGAAACCGTTTCTTTCACCCCGAACATGGCAACGGAAAGCAAAAATAGCAAAACAATACAGGAAACCTGTAAATGTAAACGAGATTACTTTATATGTCGATACGTCGAAGTTACAGTTTGGAAGCGTCTGCTCGAAAAAATAACTAAATGACGCGGTAGATGTTTTCAGTGTAGTCACTATTTTACCTGCATTTTCTATCAATCAGATTCAATGGCTGCAATTTAGTCTAATCGCTTCTAAACTAGCAAAGATTTCACTTTTGCAAACAACCACTTCACTTCGGCTGCAACGTATAACTGAATTCAAGTTCACTGTTTTGTAGTAAAATTGCGGCAATGGATCGGCTACTATGTCCAATATTCTTTGTTTGATTGCCAATTGTTGAGTGAATGCTGTGCAATAGGTATGGACGTATTTATAAGAGCTACGCATTCAAATCAATCGGATGCTTTAATAACGATGAAATATTCCATGGGTAAACATTCAAAGGTCGTAAACAATTCAAAAATACAATGTAGCGTTTGACGTCGGCTTTAACTGGTGTTTTGGTGAATTAGACGAGCGACGGAAAACTAACTCTAGAATTATATCGGTTATCGACGCGTGCGATACTTTTGGGTCTCCAACATAAATTTTCAATATTTTATCAAAGCGACTGGTGCCGCTACGAAGTCATTTCGTCATAAACGATGTACATTGTACACACACCATTTAATAACAAATCTTGCCACTACAACTCAGATTTGGTTTTCGAAAACAATATCATTAAAAATTCAGTGTGCACATTCAATTTTAAACATATCAATCGCGATCCGAGTGAAAATAGAGTGAACACAGCTAAAAATAGACCCATTTTTCCATATTTCTTGTTTGTAAACAGAAAATTTAATCATGATATAGTCATTTTGAATCACAGAATAGCGATCAATTTTCTGCATCTTTCATGCTAGACGAGAAGGTCATCAAACTCAAGTCGACAATAGGAAAAAAAAATCTAGAGCATTCAAACCGTCGAGTACAATATGAATCAGGTTAATTTGTTGCAACTCCATCGCAAAAGCTCAGCTCGACGGAAAATACTTTCGGTGGAGCGTGTTAGTTTTTTTTCCACTGAAATGCGTACTGCTTGAACGGTTTTTTTCCTTCTGAACCACGGAAATGTACCGAGCCAAAAAGTCTCAAATAAAAAAGATTAAAATTAGAAAAAAAACATAAGAAATACGAATCGTTGGTCAGCGTTGTGCACGTTTCAGTGCCAAATGAAATTAAAACCATCTTCAATCACTTTAGGCTAAGAATGTTGTCATTGTTTGTTCGAAAAAATACACGTATCATCAGGGAAATATGAACTAAAGAAGAAATGTCTTTATTAGCTAAAGTTCAACGACTGCGGCTTTTGGCTAAAATTGTAAGGAAACCAACAGCTGAAGAATTGCTTTGACTTCGACTCAAGTTGTTTATTGGATTTTCGGTCAATTGTTATTCGCCATGACAATATCTTATATAAGTTGATTTCATACCAGATTCTTCGAATTACGTCCAAAAATAAGAATATTCAAACAATAGTCTTGAATGCTTTGAACCGCCACAAAGTCCATCCGGTTTTTTTTTCAATGAATTTCAAACAGCTGTTGAGCCATTGTGACAAGTCACATGCCATTTGACACGACAAGTGACGTGTTCCATGTTTCAGTTTGTGCGGCAACGTGTATCAATGTGACATGACAATCGAATGAGAAAGCGAAAGCCTGCATGCTCAACACAAACATAGTTTGGTAACTGCACAACTGAATCCATTCAGGAGTGTCATAATCATTATCATCGGCACTGCCGGAGCACATACAGCAGCTGCCAATGCAGTGAACAGAATAAAAAATAAAAAAAAATATCAAAAGTCAAGCCTCAACACAGAAACACGCAACGGATGTCGCTTGTTTTCCCAAAACGGACAAAACGGACAAAATACACAAAGGAGCTTAGCAAAAGGCTCAGGCGAATGGGCAAACGTGGGGATAGGAAAAAAAGACTCCCGAAGAAACAACAACAACACTTCTATATTCACTGGTTGAATGTGTGTTTTGACGGTGTGTCGTATCTCTGTATTCAACGGATTCAAGCGAATCGTGCGCTGGCTGTGTGTATGGATGGAAAACAATATTTCCATCGTTCTGAATAGTAAGTACAGCGCACGCAACAGTATCATACAATAAAAGAGAATGCCTTGGTACCGTTGTTGTGTGTCGTCGGAAACATGTAGTTTTTCCATCCAAGAGAAACGCTGAGAATAGCTGCTGCTGCTGCTGCTGCTGCTGCTGCTGCTATTGCTGTTTCTGTTGCCCATACGCCTGATTGTGTTATCGTTTTCATATTTCGAATGGTTTCACTGCCGTTGTCGCCGTCGCCGCCGTCGTCGTCGTACATGTTTCGATGTTCGGTCGGTGCTATAGGTCTCAGTGTGTCAGTCAGCCAGCCAGTATCGTGAAGCACATGAATTCAGTCTGTTGTATACAATCGCCGGTTAAACACACATTCATCTTCTGCTGCTCGCACCCCAACAAAATCGAACGAAAAACCGAAACGTAGAAAAAAAAGACGAGATTCTACGCGCGCCAAACCTCAATATATCACATTTCAACTGACTTCTTTCAAGCATAAACAGACAATTTATTTTGCTGAAAAACACAAGCAGAAAAAACAAACAATTGACTTGGTTTTTTTTCTTCAATTTCGTTATAAATTCTGATTTCATAATTTAGCCAAAACATTGAACGAAAAAAAAACAATAACAAAAAAAAAAGATTAATTGTAATGTGCAAGAATCCGCTTTCGTTTTGAAATGCAAAAATTCCTTAATTCCGTTTTGTTTCGTGTTTCGAGTATTGATTTTTATCAACAGTCGACTCGTGTGTTATAGATTTGTATTTCTATTGTTTTGGACAAACGCAGCGATATGCAGCTAGTGAAAACGTGCAGATTACACAATATTTACGAGAGACAGAGAGAGAAATGAGAGAGAAAGACGATATGACCATGCCGAATGCTAATGTGGCGTGCTAAAATCAACATCTAATTTCTTGCAATAATTGAATAAATAATTAAAAGAAATAAATTTAAACAAAACAAAATAAAAATAAAAGAAGAGTACGCGCGAAGAGACGACACTAACTCGAATAAGGTTAATTGCTATTGCAGTTCTTGATGTGTTTGTTGCGCCAATGTGGAAAAAAAGACGTATTCAATAGAAAAGATTCTTTTTTGTTTTATTGAAGCGAGAAAAAAAACGAGCAACACAATACGTGGCAAATGCAAACAGCTGGGCCACAACAGACACCAATCGATCGAACTGCTGATAATAATCTGAGCAGAGGGGAAAAAATTGAAATTGTCATGAAAATTTGAATTATTACGGTAATTACGGTCAGATAAAAGAAATTGAAGGAGAAACGTTAGCGCATTGAAAGAAAATCGGGCGGAACGTTAAACGATCTATCATGCCAGTGCTCTCTCAGCTACTGCTGCTACTGCTGCTGATGTTGTTGGTTTCGTAGGAAATTCCCATTTTTTAATTGCATAATTAAAACTGCGCCGAAAAGGCAGCAAGCAATAACGTTGCAATTGCAATTGCACATCTTCATTAAAGGTTGCTGATGCTACTTTTCTTCTTCGTCCCGTTTGGAGAGATCGTGCAAACGATTGAGCAAAATTGCTTTGCTATCGGTTTTTCGACTATTACACGAAAAATTTACGCTATAAAAAAAACGCATACGAAAAATTGCTGCTGAAATTATCGGCGAATTGTTAACAATTTGAATGAAACTACGTGAAATGAATGGAAATTAATGGGAGGCTCGCACATTATTTTGGCTACGCATTTTGACATTGTACTTGAACAACGTTGATTGCTATTTATTTAATCGAACATTGCACACACACAGAGAGAGAGGGAGAGAGAGAGAGAGAGAAAGAGTGAGAGCGGACGCAGAAAATAACAACAGTGAGCGATAGCACACAACGAAAAACCACGTGTCGAAAATTACGTGTAATTTATTATTTAGAAAAAAAGAACGAAGAAAAAACGAGCAATTTTGCATGCAGAATAAACCGAACACAACACACTGAACAAAAGAAGGAAATAAAAATAAACAGAACATTTTTATCGGTGGCCGCATACTTGAGACATTCATGCCCGCCTGTCGACAGTGTACTTTAACGAATATATCAAACATCGAATATGTAGTGTGTGTGTGTGAATGTGTGTGAAATATCCAAACGTTTTTGACACATGTGTATAGGCAAGTGAAAAACGAGAAATCAGTCGCGCGTATTTTGAGAAAAAGCACGCAGTGAACTTCGAACAAATACAGTGTCACGGGGGAAAAGAAAAATAATAATACAACGTACATCGTACATCGAGTACATGAGAAGCGCATCTTTCAACCAAATGTAAAATGTACTATTTACATCGTTTCAGCGAGGTGTGCGCTAATGTGTTACATCAGTATTGAAATAGGCATTAGGTTTGTATTTCTTTCATTCATTTTGCTCATATATGTATTGTGTTGTGATGTTGTTGTTCGTTTTGCAAAATTGAAACAAAAACATTATTAGTTCTTCAATTTCTCACTCTCCCTCTCTGTGTGTGTATGTTTAGAATGATTTCAATTTTCTGTGTAAATGCAAGAAAATGTAGTTGGATACAGTCATCGTTTATGAAACACGGCTCAGATCACATTTCAGTTGATTCAGACCGTGAAATATACATCATTATCAAATACTTTTTTCTGCTGTTCTGCTGCTCTTCTGTCATTTTTTGCTCTTTTTCACGTTTTCGTTCACTTCTATTTTTCAATTTTTGTACTTGGCTGCTGCAAAGCGATGAAAAAGAAGAAGAAATATTGTTTGCGTTTTGTGAGCTGCTCTCTTCACCGATGCTCAACAAGATTTGAATTGTGTTTATTTTCTTCATGTGTTTGAAGCCGCCTTTTATTTTAAGTGTAAATAATTTATTACGAATTGTTCAACTTGTCATTAGCGATGTCAAAATGATGTAGAGATCTGTTGAGTGCTGTTTATGACTTTTTATTTCCTCTCTGCTCTTCTTGCATCCGTATTTATCATTTTAGCTTTGCCATGTGTACTTTTCTTTCGAATGTTGTCGATTTTTCTAAACTTGTTTATCGACATTCAAAACGTAGTCAAACCGAAAATCGTAGCCAATTCTTTTCGATGAAATTGATTTTGGTGATGAATGTTTGTATGAGCTGTCATTTGCCATTGAGCAAGGTTATGATTACTATAAAAATCCAACCAATTTGTAACCAAAATAGAGAGCAAAAACTCTTTTTTTTTCCCCGAAAACGAACAATGCATAATTTATTCGGCAAAATTATACGTTTCTAGAGCCAATTGTCATTCATTAAACTAAAGATCAATAGAAATGTAGAAGAGTATTTGGAAAACTTTTGCCACGTAAATATCATGAATTTCGCTTTTGATTGACACTCAAATGCGGAAATCGACATTAGTATCAAGTATACAGAAAAAAAACCAAACTTTGTTCCAAATGAAAAATTAAAACATGAATTCTCCGCATAAATGGCACTTTCACTATCAAAACTTTACCAATAATTATCGGTTGAAGTCATAACGAATTAAATGCTCATTTCAAATTCGTAGCGGATATTTTATTCATCAGCGAATGCCGTTGAAGAAAACTTATCTTTGTTCCATTACATGATTGTTTACCGAAGAGTTTCATCATCATCGTCATCATTTCGAGTGTAAAAGGAGCAGAGCCAAGCGATTGTCTCCACACCGAGTTATATACAAAATTCAACGGGCATTGACAAACTTCTTCGCGCTCAGAAGCTCAACGACGTTGAGTCAACGTTCCACATTTATCAGACGGATAGAATATTACCTTCGTTCGACTTGTATGAAAATAAACATTATTCCGCTGCCACTCAAATAATATCGCTAAATTTTCTGACACTCAAGTCTATTTACTTTGGCAGTATTGTACATCTATTTACCTGTGCATTAGAAATTCGTACAAAGTGCTTCTACATTTGTGGTTAACTTCTTATGTAATGAATTTTGCTCGGCGCTTCTGCTCGAAATTAATACCGGATATATGAAGTTGGCGCAATTCCCAACACCTCCTGTGAAATTTCAGTTTTCTTTCAATTGGGATTAAATCGTCAGGATTTCACTCGAATCGTTGCATGTAGCGAACTAATTGAATTTCCTGAGTTTAAGCGAAAATTTGCGGTTTCTAAGAAGAATTAAGCTTTTCCAATATTTTGTAGCATTTGTGTTAGATTGAACTACACATTGGTTTATTCTATCTGATCGATGGAATAATTTTATGGACATTTTTATGGCTTTTTTGTTGAAATATTTAATTAAAATAGCGGTTTGGATTCGATGTTCAAAGCAATTGTGTCACCTGAAAAATATCGATTTTAACGAACCCGAATTCGGATTGAAAACGAATACTTACTGACAATGAACATCGAATTTCAATCCAGAATCAAATTTTTCGTCAGTCAAGAACAAAAAGAAGGACCAAACAGAAGAAGTGAGTTGCAGTCGAATTGACACAAGAAGGGTAAAAGTTTTTTTTATTTCATTTAATATGTACATGAGTTGCTTCCTTTTCTTCCGACACCTTTTCCATCGATTTGAACCCTACGTAACGTATCAAAATTACACTCAATCGCTGCTAGGGGGAAAGAACGACTTGACGTATTTGCCGTATTCACGTCCATTTTCAAGCATTTGCATAGCGATCCTCTATGTTATTATTGTTGTTTTCATATAGCTTCGTCTCGTTCGTAGTGAGCAGTGCTTGCTGAGCACGAATAAGAATGGCAAATACGCATACATCTTCTAGCATTCGTTTGTCGTATTTGCACGCATTTGCACGTTTTGTTAGGCATTGGCAATATTTCCATGTTATCTTTGAATTTGTGTCGTTCTTTCCCCCTAGACTCGCTGTATCGTTAACGATTCAATGTATGCTTCAATTTAATTTTAGCTCGTACGCTTCAGCGTGTTTGTGTGTATGCAGGAAATAGAGTAAAATCGAGTTACCTCCGTGAGTTTGGCAAACACATGACTTCGTGTTAATTCACATGGTTTCTTTACGCAAACAATAAACCGATAAAATGTCAATATATCGTCTATGTCTATATATTATATATGTCGACTGTCAAAATTACGAATTACATCAAATTGCTTCACTCGCTGAACGAGAATGAACGTTACAAATATTTGAATAATTGAAAGGCAAAACCATAAAGTACAATCACAAGATGAACCAATAGAGTGGTTTTTTTTTGACTTTTTTTGAATTTCGCGTCACCAAATATCTTAACCGTTGTAAAATT
>NW_022595244.1:12125741-12128262 GCF_009176505.1 Sitodiplosis mosellana | reverse complement strand
TATTACATTTGAGATGAAAAGTTACTGGAAAAAATAAAACACAAAATTTATAGGCGTACGCTCAATTTTGTCCATGACTGTATATTCTTGCTGGTATACAAATTCAAACGGCCGTTATTACAGCAAACAAAAATATTTAAATTTAGATTTTTTAGTGAATAAAACTGAACCAAATTATTTTCATCGATAAGATTTTGCAAAACAACGCTATAAACAAATACTTTTCAAACTAAATACAAATTTATATTTCTGTTGAATGCGAAATATACTATTGAGACTTCGGATACTTCATTCGAAGTCTCATGAAACTTCAATCACATTGACACTAACTGCTATAAGACTATTCGTCAACCGGGATTCTTTTGTCATATCCATATGTTACGCTAGCGCGGTGTATCGTTTGACAGCGTTTCAATTTGATTTTCCATGATTTGTGTACTTTACGAATCATTTAAAATGAGAAATTCAATTTGACGAAAGTGGAGGCGAAATAGAGAAAAAAGCGATGTTTTCAATTTATTTCGATTGAAACTTGTTGCTTTCCAGCCTTCAATGTGTACATTTAACCAAAATCTGATGGAAAAACACTCTCAACCATTCATCCAATCGCGTGAATGATTTTTCGTTGAATCAGGATACGAACCGACTATCAAAACAAATTGATTTTGTTCATTCAAAAAATCCGGATTGATTTCCATGTCTTGATTTAGAATGATTTGATTGATAGCAAACCAACTGGAAATTGCAGCTTTGATGCCAAAAGTGATTATCTTGACATACTCCGTTTTGTTGGCGGGATTTTGTTTATATTTGGGTTTGCCACTTCTACGAAGTCTTAATTATTCGACTTCATTCAAAATTAAATTGGAAATTCGAAAATGGTTTGCCAAGTGAAATCGAGTCAGAATCAATCGATTTTCAATGGATTTTCTGAGATTCCTAGAATTTTCGAATTGATTTTCTTTTCGAGAAGAAAGAATTTCTTTTGGAAAATGGTTCGGTAAACGCAATCAATGGTTAGAGTCTGCATTGTCTTTGAAATGAGTTTGCTTGATTAGAAAAATATTCCAATTTACTAAAGAGAAAATAATTATTTTATAATAATTATAATTATTCACCAAGCTCGAATTAATACACTAACCTGGTTATATGATTCTGACACTAGGCTTACTACTAATATAGTAGGTTTGTTAAATTTATCCATTCAAAAGAGGAAAATTGAGGTTTCACGTGTACTTTTGACCCACTTCATATCCATATATAACATTTTGAACTAAATATTTTAGCTGTGAAACGGAAGCTTTTTTCAGCTTTATATGGTTAACATCTCACTTGTGCCGTTTGCGTTTATGCATGGTGTTTATTTTCGTGTCTAAAGTGTATTTATAATTTAAAATTTAAATTATTTACGCACCTCATGTGGCTGAATATTCACGTGCTGTATTAATTCGATTGATTTTTGCCGAAAAAAGGTTTAAAAAAAATATCTGAAGCTCATCATAAGCTGCCGATTTAATGCAATATCCCATGGAAGTAAAAGTGTTCGTTGAAATAAATGAAATGGTGAAGCGCTGATCCGTTTGCAGTTTCGACAAAATGCAAAAAAAATTTTCAATGGAAAATGTTCGATTGTGCTGGTGCATAAAATCCATCGTTCAATATGTATGAAGTGCTAATACATCAGGGGATCGTGTTAATGAAATGATGAATTATTAAATTATAGCCCAGATCTGGTCGCCTCGTTAATTTTTCGGTAGCTTATTGAAAACGGTGTGGAGATTTGTGTGAAATTTTATTTCTGACCATTCGTCCGTAAATCACTCAACGCGGGCGATAAAATTGAATTGATGTGGTCTCTTTGATATGGATGATTGAATTGTAAACTAAACCAGAAACTAGCGATATTTTAAACCGCAACGAATTGGAGCGCAAATGGAGCGTTCCACAGCCACAAAATGTGGATTCATTTTGAAATGCTTCTATATTTAATTAGTATTCACGATAACCAATGAAATGTTAAATATTTTACGCTCTGAACCGTGAAAACATAAATACCGTTGGCCCTTTTTTTCTCTTTCGTCGCAACTATTTAAAATTGCATTTCAAAATTTGGAACCAATTTAATACTGAACCTGATTTTCAATTCACATTTCGCGCTTCACCTGCCCTACCATCCCCCACCGCAAACCAAATTGAAAAGATTCATGATTTCAAATCAAAAGCACCAAATTTTTTATATAGTCATAATTTATCCGCTTTACGTACTTTCTTATCGCTGTTTCACTATCATGACGGCAAATTGCGCGTATTTATCATACCCAGTGGAATTGGAAAATTGTTGTGTCAACCGACCAAAGTAAGGTGCAAAATTCGAAGCACGTAAAAAGCTTGGCAAGCAAAATAATAACCTCTCACTTCTTCTTTTTTTACAATCGAATAAGTTACTTCATTAGCAATACACACTTTTTTGTCAATGTGTGTGTGTGTGTGTGTGTGTGTGTGTGTGTGTGTGTGTGTGTGT
>NW_022595244.1:12076888-12125731 GCF_009176505.1 Sitodiplosis mosellana | reverse complement strand
GTGTGTGTGTGTGTGTGTGTGTGTGTGTGTGTGTGTGTGTGTGTGTGAGGGAGACAGAGAAAAAAAATATGTGATTCATATAAAATTTAATGGATTTTTGATCGTCGTGCAAATTTATTCGTGTACTGAATTCATTGTCTGCCTCCCCTGGCAGGCCGCATCCACAACAAAATGACAAACACCAAAAAGACGAAACAAATTACACAAATTGATGATTAAATCTGTGAAAAATTGCTTTTTTCCACCGTCGCCGTCGGAGGTGCGTGATGTTCGACGATAAATTATTGCTTTTCCTCGTTGCACAACAACAATAACAAGCCCAAAGAAAGAAAAATGTAATCATCATCTTTTAGCCTGCTGCTTTGGCCACATGGACAAAAATATTTACCAAAAACGAAACCATTTTTCTGTTTTCCAACAAAAACCAAAAGAAAACCGAATCAAAACATAATGTTTGTCCGGCTCCCGAATAATCATTAACCGAATTACAATTGAATGTGTACAGTATACACGGCGTTCATTATTATTAATGCATTTGGCAGACAGAAGAGAGAAAAACGGAATAATAAATTGCAAATAAGTTGAGCAAGAAAAATTAGACGAATTCTGATAATTCTGTAATGAGGTTTGAACGAGCGAAATTGATTTTTAATGTGGTTATACTTTGAATCCATCTAAGAAAAAAAAATTGGTAGAATTCTCGCATTTGTTTGAGTTTACAATTTGAAAACGAGGATTGAAGTATGAAGAAAAAGTGTCTTGAGATGTGAGAGATAAAGATGTGAGCATTTACTCAATACGTGTATTTTTTTTTCTTCGTGCTAAAAGCACTAAATGCACCCTTATTTCGAGGTCGAGCAATAAAGAATGAAGCATATGAATGGTCAGAGCATTTTTTTGTTTGTGAAATGGAAAGATTGTGTATTTTCTTTTTTAAAAAAACATGATTGCTAAAAGCAATCGGACATTTGAACATGGCCATGAAGTAGAATGTTGTAAAACGTTCGTCATAGCATTGTGTATATCGAACGAAGTATTTTTCTTCCATTTTCTCTCCCTACGACTCCTAGCATGCCGTTTCTTGGTCATATTTTTTTTATCGCCTTTTTTTGACGCGCTGTAAACATCATCACTGTCTGCATTTCACGAACCATTTTTTTCTCCTTCGGCCATTGTACGTGCGTGAAAAATCAAGGTGCGAAGGAATTTCGGTTGTCGAAAAAAAAACGACCTACAAATTTTATCCCACAGACACACAATTCAAATTACCTTTTGGGTGATCGTTAATCGAAATGTTTACGAGACCAGTTCGGACTATTTTAATCGCACGGAGTGCATACACCTACAGCATATAAATATTCATAAGCAATGTTTCGTTTGATAAATTACGACAAGCTGTGCACAAAATGAATTGCATAAATCAAAATTGAGTCGCGTCAGAGTGGCAAAACTCTCACCGACCGTAAACACGTGTAAGAATGTGTTTTTTTTGTTTGGAACGGTCAAACAGAGCAATTGATGCACAGCAGTATACGGTCGATATATTCTGCGCTGTCAGAGTTCATTCAATCAGAGGTTGGACGCATGCAAATGACTGGAGGTATCGTTGAACTTGTGACTAGTGGCATCAAGATATTTTTCCTCAGAACAGGAAGAAAATCCTGTTTAATCCTCCGGAAACTTCTACATTTAGTTAACTACATCCAATTATAAATACAGTACGCCCCCGCAAATTAGAAATGAAATGTCCCGAGACCATTTCTAATTTGCGGAGTTTTCTAATTTCTGAGGTTTTTTCAATTTCATCCAAAAACGGTGTATCAAATGAAAAACTGATAGGGGAAAATGATTTGCTTAATTGAAAACAATATATTGAACACTGTTCAATCAAGTATTGTGTGTAAATACATGCAGTTATTTTAGTGATTATAAATATATAGTAAGTCTGTTAGTTACTGGATAAACTACTCCTCGGAACAAACCGAAATAAATGATGACCTATCTTACGATAGTAAACAGAAAACGTTAGCATTCTATATACAATTTTGTATATGCAAATTCTCTGATGGAACAAATCGGTTTCGATTTGTTAATGATTGATGATTGACGCAGACAATATGGAACAGATTACTTCGTGACTTAATTTTTAACTTCATGGTAAACGTCGAAAATCTCAGCTGATCTGCTAATATAGTTATTCAACGAAATGGAAAAGACTTTCATTACGTTTTTTCATTAAAAATGAAGTAAATTTTCCTTTGTCTTGAATTAAATGATTCGGAAACCCCGTAAATTAGAAATGAACCCCGGAAATTAGAAATTTTCCATACAAATTTTCAAACCTGAAATTCATTTCTAATTTCTGAGGTTTTCTAATTCTCGGGTTTCTAATTTGCGGGGGCGTACTGTAATCTGTATATTTAACTTTGTAATTCTTGCTGTTGCAATGACCACCGCAGGGAAATACTATCTAAAAATAGCCCTCTCACAGCTTCACTCACCAATTAAGACATTCGAGTTTGTTTATGCAATTTATGTTCTTCCCTTGCAATTTGTTTGTTGGATCTTGAGAATTTTCCTTCAGCGTTACGGAAAAAAACATCCCATTGAAATAATAATTGGTGCCATCTGAGATGGTATTTTGAAATATTGCATTCTTAAAATTGAATAAATACATATGGCAAAAGAGGATGTGGTTTCATGCAAACTCTGCAGTAATCTAGTACTTGCGCGACCGAGAATGAGTAACGAGAGATACTTATTCGAATTATTGCGACGCATTACGGTGTGCGGATGGAATGAAATAAAAAAATATTGTTGAGGAAATGATTTCTTCTCGTAATTTCGACCACTTTATATTTAATGGCATCGCTCAAAGTGGTCGCACCTTCTCTCAAAGATAGCACATTCCAAGAGTAGACAGTCTCAGTTAATATGGATCGCATTCCATTCAAAACGTAATTTTTTCTGCTCGCAGTTTCATTGAAGGCGTATGAGTACGCCTCCGACACACTTAATGAAATCTTGGTAATTTTTTATGCTGAATTATTGTTTTTTTTTTTAAATCAAGTGTCTAGGACTCTGTGAACCTCTTTTTTTCACTTTTGTTCCGAAAAACACTCACTTTTGCTCTCTTGATACGTATCTACATTAGATGGATGTGTTAGCGTGTACGAAGAGAGCGTGGCGCAAAAGCGTTGCCATTAATTAAAAACGGACGGGGAGCGTTGAGTGGGCGACAGCAATGAAAATTATTCAGAATTCCCGGCAAAACTGAATAAAATGGACAAAACCGTAAGTTTTCACAAAAGATTTACAAAATGAAATTCGACCGAATTCATAACAGCGGGGTCATTGTTGTGAACACGTTTTCTCACTGCTCAAACCAAAGGGGAAAAAACACTCGCATACCACCAACCAAAAAGATATCCTCGTCCTTTTCATTTATTCTATTAATTTAGTGAGTTTCAAAGTTGGGATAAAATCGTTTTGTGCTCGTGCGCGTGCCAGGCCCAAATTGGCCTGAAGATGTTTTATTGTTGGTACTTAACATAAGCATTAGTGCTTTAATTTTAGCGCCTAAAATTTATGTGCAGTAAAATTTGATTCGTTTTCTGTTTTTTTTTCCATTTTCAACGATACACTGGTGAGAGAATGGAAATATGCGCAACGAACACTCATAATTCAGCAAAATTTACACGCAAAACTGGCAAATCACCAACACACACATTGCATTGGATCTGATGAACTGAGTTTACCATACACACACACTCTGTCCAAGCATATTTTCATACGTTAGACCATTGTGCACACAATATATCGATCGCATTACACCCTTTTTCGGAGCGTCAACAATTTCGCCGGCCAATTTTTGTTCACGTTTGGTTCGAAGGGAGTGGGAGTAAAGTGATTTTCTGTTGATTCATGCCGCATACTGAATATATGCAGCTCATATTTGATACACAATATCATCGTTAAAGGTGTAATGCCCAGGAATTTTCCATATTATCCCGCAGATATGCTACTTGACTGTATAAATCGAAAAGTTTTAGTCATCACAACGCAACTAGCGTTATTTTTGCATCTCTTTTGATGCTGCTTAATGGATTTTTATCTTAATGCGACCGCATACTTATAAATTATTGCTGCTGCTGCTGTCAACGTTGCCAATGGAATCCATCGCTTTCATACCGAAATTCACTTTTTCATGGTGAAATAACTCATTTCAATTAAGTTTTCACTTTTATCACATCGAAAATATGAATCATCACCCTCTATAGTTCTCTCTCTCTCTCTCCATCTTTCGCCACCCAATTTGTCGACTTCCTGGAAACGTTCTGCAGAGATGAGAACCGGAAACTTTTTGACGCACACATACCATTGTGTTGTACATCATAGAGGTGAAGTTTTGATGCGCATATCACCATACGAAGAGTTAGTGTCGCTTTCGAGTTAAAATGAGAAGAATTAATGTTGTTTTGAAAGTTTCGCCCCATATAAAGCGCTATTAATCACATAAAAATCCTAGTTCATATGCTGTTTAGTGGTTGCGCATGGTCAAAAAAGCTTTCCGTAGGCTATCGCATGGCGAAAGCACTTCATGCCTTATGCCATCAATTAAATGACAAAGTTTTAACTAAACTTCAATTAGAACCAAATTCAAAACATCTGATTTAATTTAGCAAGTTCCTTGCATATTTTAGTTATTATCGTTTGATTCATTCGTGTCTGTATGTGTGTGTGTGTGTGTGTGTGTGTGTGTGTGTGTGCCGACAATACCGAGCAATTACAAGGACAGTTCGTGAAAAACTTGCGCATGCTTGAATTGTTGTAATTCAATGAACATCACATTTTCACTAGCTTATTAAAAATTTCGTAATTCATATTGACGAGCGAAAACTTTTCGCATGCCATCAAAATAATTAGAGAAAATATTTTTCTCCAGAATTGCGACTAGATTGCAAACCATTTCATGTCCACATTCATTAAAGTTGGCTCGGACTTTATTATGAGAAAATTTTGTCACTGTCATTTTCGTTTTATACATCCACTCGCCCACACACACACACACACACAACCCACTGACGAGAAGAAACTATTTGTTGAAATTAAATTAGCTAAAATTACCTCAACTATTTACCGATAGAAAGATATGACACTCTTCGAGAGCTCCATAATTAATTAAATCAATAAGCCATCTATGTTCGAAATGCATCCGATCTTAAACTTCTATTTATAAAACGAATCACGGCTGCATGAATTGCTTTTATCGCATGCCACAACAGGAGGGAGAAAGTGCTAAGTGGAAAAGTTTTAAATTATTAAAAAAAAAATCCGGTGACACACTCGATGCATTACTTTTTTTTGAATATATCTATCGGCGTTGACGTCATCGATAAAATGTCAACTATTTTGAGCTTATTTTGGGAATAAATTGAAAATTTGCTCAACATTTTGTTGTGGCATAAACTAGGTCTATCCATTCAACTATCATGAGCACACAAGTTTGTGGCAAAACATTTTCCGGGAATTATATTTTACAATGTTCACTTGTACCATGGATGTTGAATGTCATTCAACGCCACTAAGCTGTAGACATCTCTGTCCAGCTATACGGCAAACAACAGAACTAACACTGAACATGAAAATGACATGTTCAATTGTGCTGTTTCGTTAGTTTCAACTGTGCCGCTACCAGAGGTCACTTTTATAGTTTCTTGTTGTTATTTTACATGTAAAATCAATAGTATTAGACGAAGATAACTTGTACATTGTGAATATCATCGGTTGATCGAGAGTCTTGAATCGAAACAAGCGCTTCATAAATGACAATGCTCAACTATTTGATAGTGTATGAATGGAGCTTGGAAATTCAGTGGCAACAAACTTTTTCCTTTTACAGATATTTAGCAGTGCGCCTTAACAATGTAACAGTTGGCTGATATCTCTGCAGCTTTTCAGTTGGCCGATATCTTTTCATACACTTCAAAATGGTTTTCTTTATGTCTGATAATATCGAATAACCATGACTTGTACATAAGATTTACAAAATACAACATATACACTCACTATGGTACATGAATCTTTCGCAATTTAGTAATGGTTCGGTTCATGCTTTTTTTTTTCTTCGTTGAAACAGGTGTCGTTCCATGAAAACTATTCTACCCTTAAGTGCACCCAAAGTATCGTTGCCAAAAACCTCGAATCCTTATCACTCGAGAAGTAAAACTTCTGGAAAGTTTCACTCGCAACATGTGAACCGAGTAATTTCTCACAGATTTCAAACAAGAAATGACTGCACAGAGATTTTCCATACAAGCAGATGATCCGAAGCAGAAGTTAACGGAATATATCTCGAGTTATAATATTGGATGTGATGAATAAATGTGCATTATAAATGTTGAGCATTTCAGTGTAGTAACAATAAAACGGTCAAGTGAAGAGCAAAATGCAAGTCATGCGAAACCTTTCACAAAGATGACAATCTCAAACCGAACAAAAAACTTGACAAATATTACATGAGTTTTCCCGTTGGGAAACTCTTCATACTTTAAATACAATCGCAATCAACTTTTATTTCTATATCCTTCGAGTAAACTAAGCGTAATAATTTTTTGTTGCTGCTATGCATTTGTTTCTAATCCCATTGACAACGAAACGGTCATTATGAGCGTAACTTTCGATTTTCATGTTGTGTTTATCCACCAGTTTGCCAACTGGAATGACTATCTTCATCGTTCCAACGAAATTGATTATCGTCGGTGTTAATTACGTTGGAGTTTTGTTCGTCGTAGCAATTAACTCACTTCGCTGTGATTTTTTTTGAATTGTGTATCGACGCTTTGCATACAACGACAAATAATAACAAATGTTGTATGGCAATGTATATGTGGATAAAAAAAAGGAACAAAGGATCGTTTTGCCAACACATACACACACAACCTCACCATTTCCATCTTCCACACAGCGCAATTATGCTAATTTGTCTCGAATTTTGGTCATTTGTTCTATTCACACTAATGAATTGGGCATGAGAAACAATGGCCATTTAATAAAATTAAAAAAAAACACACTCTACAAGTTTAATTCGTTTAATAACTCCGGCTATTATGTAAATTTTCCAATCTCTCGTTTGAACTTGGCATGTGTTTACATAGGACGACCACCACACAGCCCAAGCCCATTAAATTTACAACTTTATTTGGACGGTAATCTGTGCAAGCGGCCGAAATTTTCATGCAAACAATCATATGGCTAGTCAAAGATCACACTCAGCAACATACGCCACTCAATTAAAATCCATACGGATTATTCCCATTAGCATATTTATCGTTGAATATTTGAAACATTTGGGAAACGACCCCTTGAGCCTTTGAATATCCTGTATCTCATTGCTCTATGGCATTTGCAAGTGGAAAAAATAGAACAGAATTCAACTGACGAACATCTTTCGAAAGTCGATTTTTTAAAATAGATTTTTCATCGTAGTATATTTTCGGAGTGATATCACGAATAGTTCCATGTCATGTATAATCAAAACTGAACATCCTTCGTATATGATAAAAAAAACACAACAACATTTTAAGCTTGGTATAAATTAAATTTGGTTCGTTTAAAAATTGATTGAATACGGCTATTTTTATTTACTGTGATCCACAAAATTTGTTCTATCTTAAAAGTATAGATAAATAGCGAAATAATCGCTGCTGACTTATTAAACATACCTTCATAAATCACACACTCTCCGACAAATTGTTAATTGTTGATGATTTTCCGATCATGTAATCGCGCACAGAGTCAGCGCCGCTGACATTCAAATCTGTGGAAAAAGCGCGTGACATTGATGAAAAATTCAAAATGACCCACTCGATTTGCTCATATTTGGTATTCAGCTGGAAGAGCATCTGAAATTCGGAATATTTTTTAATAATAAGACGATGCATATTTGTGTATGTTTGATATCAAGGTATGTCTTGAAAGCAGGTTAAAATGGAATAAAAATTAAGTTTCGTTCCCGTCACGGTGTTATTGTGTCAAGGAAAGAATTCAACGTTAGCGTTTGACGTCATTCGACATAATTCAATGGATGCAAAGTGACCAACGTGATATAATAGACGACTCTGGTGACATAACAAAGACATGAGCACTCTGAAGAAGAAAACCGACAAGAGAAAAAGAAATATACTTATTTTTTTTTTTAGCAAATTACTGATCCATACCGTTGTTACGATATTGTTTATCAAAGTATGCACAGAAAAAATGCGAGAACAAAAGCTATGCTTATATAATACATAACGGCAACTCTATGGTTCAAAGTACTTGACAAGGTAACTACGCAATTTCTCAGGGTTTTATTTCCTCCAACGTCTGCGCACTTTATGTTTTGTCAAGTATTTCGGTACTAATTAGTTTATATTCATTTATCATCTTTAAATATTTATTCGTGTTAAATAAGAGTCATTTCGTATGAGATTTGTCATAGAATAAGCGGCAGCAAAGTCAATCAGAATGCATAGCGTCAGTCTAGACAATTCAATCACGAATGAATAACGTGACCATCGTGTCGAGAAATAGAAAAAAACCAACCTAGTATAGGCGGTTAAACGAAACTGCTCACTTAATTATAGCAGCGTTAAACGAGTTTAAGTGGCAATTTACTTTCGGCATCATACTCGTTCCAGAAACTAATTTCAGTTCCCTCGAATTTTCACCTGCTACCGAACGTTCATTTAAATGACATTGACGCAGAGAGCAACGTACAGACGAATGCATGTAACGTTGTGAATACAGACATACTTATCGCTTGCTGAATGATCGGACATCAAATCAAATCTCTCACCTAAAAATAGCCGCTTTTCACACAGACAAAGTTGACGATAATACTTTGGGCACACTGTATTAAGTATATTTACTGCGAAGCATTTTCGGATTCCAAGTGCTGCTCAGTCAATGAAATAGGCGATTTTTTCTTCCTATGAATATCTCATACATTAGCTCATTATTTCGAATTTTTGCCCCTTGATATACATAGGCATTTCATATTATTGAGCTAAACTGACCAAAAGTAAATGACTTTCAGTTGGATTTATTTCTGGCAAAGTTTTCGTCATAAATATTCAATTCATATCCAAAGTCATTCATACTCGAATACATTAATTTCAATTCTTGAATCCGTTGGTTTTTCTCAATTTTTTTTCTTTCTGAGAGGTTTTTGGCTTTTCTAAAAAAAATTCAGCTAAGGTTCAACAAACGCCTCATTTTTATGACATCACGAAAGCGATATTTTGACGAATGAATCAACAAAGAACAAAGTAAAACGAAGCAGTGATACATAGACGTCATTTGCTTAGGAAATTTCAACTGAGTTGAATTATCCAATTCATGGTGGCATTTTGTGGCTATTTTTAGACTTGTTTGAAATATGGGAAATGGGCTAAGTTTCAGTTGGCCACAGGTCAACTGAAATGTTCGATGCAAATTACACAAACGGAAAATGTTCAGGAGTAGTGTATAAAACGAATACATTGTACGTGCAAAACGGGGCATTCTACAAGCCTTCTTCCACTTTTATTCCCGAAATAAACTCATTGATTTGAGTTTTGTTTTGAAAAAAAGGTTGTTCCTGGCGTGAACATGGTTACTGTGAGAATATCACATATAAAATATTCATATCAAAGACTCTCTGGCATCTAATTTTCCATATGAAATCATTTGCGCATGCCATCACTGGCCTATAATTATTAAACTGTATTAATAAAATGTCAAAAATTTTAATTATGTCGCACGTATTTGAATTTCAATTCATAATTACCATCAATGACGTCTATGGTTTTATTTTTGGAGCGTAAACCGTTTTTTGTTTGTTTGTTTCAGTTCGAACAACATTTTACGGATAATTCTAAGGTCAACCAAATGTCGATTATGGTATTTGAAACGCGATGTGAATGGGAAATACGATTGTCCTCACGCTACTGACATTGCTCGCGCACGCCTCGTGCTAAAAGCGGTAATACAAGTTTAAAATCAACAATTTCTTTCTCACCATCTACCAAAATAAACATCCTTTTTTTTAAATCGCTTGTTCTATGGCCTTGATCTGTTTTTTTGCCAAAAAAAATTCCACATATTTACCTTCATAATCTAAACGAACGAACGAGCGAACGCCCTGAAAAAAAGAAGAACATGTGACATGAAACCAATGGAAAAACGCGCAAGAATTTCAAATCCTCAGAGAATTTGTAATTTCTCTTCATATTCACGTTCCCATTTATGCACATAGCTAAATTGTTGGAAGGAAGCGAGCGAGCGAGAGAGAGAAAGAGAATAAAATGGCTCAAACTAAATGCAGAAGATGGAAAAAAGTGACTGTCATGCACATTTGCTTCAACATCTTCATGTTTTTATTCATGAAAGCAGCACTGGATTAAGCTCAGTGTGGAACAAAGAGAAAGAGCGAGATCCATGGTACTTTTTTTAGATGTATATTTTCTTTTCACACATATCCCAGAGCAATAACAAAAGTCGCATTTCAAGAGAGTATTTTTTTGAATCCCCCATTCTTTTCGCTTGGTATTTATTTCTGGTTCACAATAGAATCATGTAAATGCACATTTGTAATAATTCATTGTTCACTTGCCGATTGCACCTGAAGATCTACACAAAATATCAATGGAAAATTTCTCTCACGTGATTTGAAATACAAATTTTTCGTTATTTGTCGAGAAAGAGAGAGAAAGAGAGAGAGAGAGAGAGAGAGAGAGAGAGAGAGAGAGAGAGAGAGGGGGAGAGAGATCGAGAGCCTAGAGACACGTCGCAAAAATGTCATCCGAATAGCATGTTAAGCGCAAGTAATCGCCTAGTCGTGACACCCCTAATTTTATTCCACCAACGTTTGAACAAGATAAATATGTCTTAGAAACAAATCGCTTACATTTCGTTCGACCGACTCGAATTGTATCTTGATTCACTTTCACCGATATTTGCGCAAAAACCCATCTCAACTCGACAACTATAGTGTAGTCAAGCATGTTATTTGGCATGCAAGACCAATTTTCCATTTTTGATCTCATAGATGAGTTGTTTGCAGTGGACATATGCTGAAAACCAGTCATTTCTGATGTAAACCTAAAGTGAGTGATGCTTAATGGACATGAAATAACTTTTCAAATATATATACATGGAACTATATCTGAATGGAAGGGCGCACAGGGTGTTCAAGGACGAGCAATCAATATTTCAACATCGATTCTCTTCCATCGCTTGACGATTCGATATTTTAAAAATGAATGAAAAAGAAGGAGTAACTTTTCAACTTAAAACTGTTATATACTTCCATTTTTGTTTAGCTTTTCCGATTCTCAGAATAATCGATTTGAATCTAAATTTCATCTCAAGTTTCGATTGAATGGGCAAGTACTTATTTCAACAATGTTCCTTGATCAAAAATAAAATATCAACTGCATTTGATATTATAATTTATGAATGCAAAGTCAAAGTTTTTGAATGCATTTTGCAATGCAAAAACAAGGTCGTGATTTTTTTATTAACTCTTTAAATGTAATTTTGATATGAGTTCACATTGAAGATTCTTATTTTTCGATGTAAATTACTTCAGATTGACTTTCAATTGAACAAAAATGTTTTCAACTATTAATATCATGAGAACAAACTCTCGGTATGAACGCAGCGAATCTATATTTTCCACATCCAAAATAATATGACATGATTTCCTTTCGATTGCTTCAAAAGCAGTAAATAGACCGAAATTCCACATTTCTTCTGCAAAACTGAATGACACCCTGTTGAAATTTATATTGGATGAATTAGTCTTGATTTTAAAGAGATTACTAACCACATACACAGAATCTCATTTTATGGATTTAACGTAAAACATGGGCCATTTAAGTAGGAAGTGTTTGCATGTTGCAGCTGTCAAACTTTGACTTCAACCGAGCGGAAAAGCGGTTTTACACAAATCTGCATAAAATTTTCATGTTTCAGAATTTCCAATTGGAAGTTAAATGTAAAATGGCATTTTATTCGTTGCCGTTCGGTGTTTAAATCACCGAAAAATGGCCTTGATTGCAAATAATACCAAAATGATAAGAGCAGTGTACATTGTGCTCTCTGTGTGATTCATAACACAAATTCATAAGTTTTTGTCATGCTTTAAGACAATGGTTTCAAGTGTTGGAAACTTTCTTCGGCAAAAATATGAGCGACATTTTTGCGTTTGTCCCGCGAAAATAATAAGAATCGTGAATGAGGGTGGTGCGCGTGAGCTCGCGCAACAATAGAAGCATTTTCATTTTGTTTGTTGATGGCATTTATTAAACAATTCAATGTTGCTTTTGTGAATGCGTTAATTGTATCAACCCCATAATCAAGCTGTGCATATTTTTCTCTCTCCGTTCGCAACGATGCCACAAATTTCGTGTAATTCCAAAATAAAATTATGCTCATACTGTTTGGTCGAGTTGTCAATATAATAAATGTAACATAATTTAGCCGCTTATGCCATCCGTTTCAACTCTTTTCTCTTGTTAGTACTGGATGGATGATTTCCCATGGCATAGTTTCAACGCATTAAAAGCCTTTATTTTCATTTTTACACAAATTCCATCAGCGCATCAGCCCCATTCAAAACGCGCAAAAAGCAAGCATTATTATTCAATGTTAAATCTGTATATATTTACCCACAACATAGTTGAACAGTCATATTTCATTTGACGCCCGTCGCGCACAATTCGCGCTTCCACTCATCATTCGATCACACCGAATCATTTCGCTCAACGAGTTGACGAGAGGCAGAGACTGTGGGAATTTTTCCAGCTCAAACTCATGCTTCATCTAGCGAATGTATTTCGGTACACAATATGAACTTTACACATAATCCTCATCGTTTTTTAGCTTGTGTTGAAAGAACGACAGGTTATTTTCGTGAACGTACGCTTGATATTTCATAAGATAAATTTGCCGGGTAACATCGTTCAATTTCCATGCCTTTCCTTATCACCAGTCAATGATTTCACATTTCCATCGAAGACGACGACATCGTCGTATCATAGCATGTGAATTTAATTTAATATCTGTGCATGTGCGTCAAGGGTAGGAAAAAACGGAACACCAGAATTATCAACATTGACACGAAATATTTTGGTACAGTGGAACCAGTGAATGTTAATCAAAATCATGTCATCGTCGTCGACTGTGTGTTCTATGCTCTCGATTCCATTACAACGTCAAGTCAAGGACAAAATTAAGCACTTTCACACTGTACACTTTTCACTGTTCAACAGAACCTGTTGAACAGATTCTCATCATGCAGATTTGAAAAAGATTCCCATCGATTTCATGCGATACAGAATTTAAAAGAAATTTAAAGATTTTCGATTTGATTCTTCACGAGTCTCATTGCTCTCTCTCTCTCTCTCTCTATCGTTAAGTGGACGCTTGAGAACCAGCTTTTGCACTCTTCACTCGGATTGATTTCGATTTTCGGATCTTTTCAATACATATTTCATACAATACAGAGATCAATATAAATAAGAGTCCGTAGCTTTCGCTGAAGCACACTGTCATTGTCACCGCGTATATTCATAAATCGATAAACACATTGGAAGGCTCGTTATGAATGTGTAATGTCGCTATTTGTAACGTAGTCAGGAAAAAAAAGATACACATATACATTTATATAGCTTGTTTGTTTACACAATATTCTGTTAACCCTTTATCGCTACGTTGATCGGAGACGAGAGGGGAGATGGGATCGAGAGTGATACATCATATTGCAAACATATACACAAAGCTTGAATTGGCAAAACGGAATTGAGTTATGTTGAAATTCAATAAAGAAGAATGAAAACAGGCGACGTGCTTTGTTAAGAGATAACAAAAAGTGTGACTTATGTAGATTCCATGCGATTATTGACAGCAGCTTTAAATTTCACGGATCTCAAGGCATTCGAAGGAATATGGAGGCGTTTAAAATGGGTTGCATGATAGTTAAACTTTGTTACACATGCTATGATTGGGCTGATTTTAATTATTGCTAATGGATACAAAATGGATGGAATATTGACAAAAAGGCTCTGAGCTTTCTAAATATAAACAATAAAAATATAATATTTACAGTATAATTTCACTGGTCTTATTAAATTACCATTTCTGGGGCTTAATTCGAAATTAAAATACAACTAATTGGTAGTTCGACAGATTCGGTTCCAAATTTAATGAATATTCAAGTCTATTGGGCCCATAATATGATGTAAAAATAATTAACTTCCCAATATTGGGTATGAAATTGGTCAACGAACAATTAAGTGGAAATGACACGTATGGGCAATTATTAAAATAATTGTTGAATCAATCGATAGAAAACGGGTGCTGTTTTCGTGGAAAAAATCTTAATCGCCGTACAATATTAAATTCTCCGATTTCTCAGTTAATTATCGGTATTTCTGACAGCAATTTAATATATTTCGAAAAACAAAAAAATTCCAACGCATTAAATTGATGTGGAATTTAATGGAAAGCCAATATTACATGGTTAGAAAAGTCATACGTTCCGCTTCAACGCCATTAACTTGGAGAATTCGTGAGCATTATGAATTCGGTTATTGTTATGGTCGGCATTTTATTGGCATGATTTTACCTTTTGGTCCATGTCAATCGACATATATTAATGCTATTGTGAAGGGTGTTTATAAGCTGTCGCCGGTTGTTTTTTTTATCATCGCATTCCATCACCGAATCGGAACATAAACACAATGACTTGAACAAATGCATTTAACAATTGATGTATAAATATCCGTCGCGGTAACGGAAAATAAGCGCCTAATCTATTCAAACACGCGCGCACAGGTGAAAAAGAAGAAAAAATGATTATATCCATAAAAGTAATGTGAGGCATTCCATCAGAGTTGCCATTACACAAAGACATTTGTTCGCGCAGTTGACAAGTGGATTTTCGAAAGAAGAAGAAAAAAAGCCGAGAAATGGGGAGTAAAAAAAAATAAACATACGACGAAATAGGCAAAATGAACTCCATCCAAATGGAAATATGAAAGGAATTTGTTCTTTCTGCGTGGAAATAAAAGAAATGAATGCTTAAAACCCCTCAAATGTAAATAACAAACATAGCAAAAAAAGCCAGCGCATTTTTTTTTATTTGTTCGTCGATTTTTTTTCGTGTAGTACAACAAAGTGATTAACAACAATAAACATGCTTTGAACCCGGCAACAAAACAAAAACGCAACCGAATTCAGCTTGGGTATGTGTGTGCGCTTGGAATTGCACTCCGTTGCTTGTTTATACGATGGCACGGCTTCCTTCATCCATTGGCGTGTATGGTAAGGATATTGCTACCGCTGTCGAGCCGAATACTTATGTCTGGCAATATGTTTTCGGTTAATCGATGGCAATGTGGCTGTACAGTGTACACATTGTATATATTGCAATGTATGTGAATATGAACGTCATAAATATTGACGCTTTTTGAATGCCACATCCAATACATGTGATACACATTTCAATGAGCGCTCCGGACAAAAGTGTCCATTCTGTGCAAAATATTTTCAATAGAAACGAAGGGACAAAACATAATCGATACCAGTGGCGATTGATATCTAGCATGTAAACAGTGCCAGCTATTTTATGACCCACATAAGTGTGTGAATGTGTGCCATGCCAAAACGAAAAACGACAATGACGACAAAAAAACAAATGGGAATGCAATATAAACCCATTTTGGATTATTCTCATCTTTTGTTTGTATTTGATGCTGTAAAAACAAGTTACATATTTTTTGTCGTTGTACCCAAAACCGTAATTCCAAAGGAACAAGTCCAGCAAATTGGAAAAGAGAACATTCTTTGGAAATGTCTTTTTGTTAGTTATTCAGGAGGGAAAGGGCTAAGAATGCTAAGATTCTTTTGATAGTGTGAATAACAAACCAAGGGAGAAAGAAACACAAGACACATAAATTGTTTCCAAGTTTTCAGCACCAGACCAGAGAAAAGTTTACTCATTATTGTTGCTAATTTATGTTTGAACAAGCTGTTGCGCGTCAACCATTGAATTTTTTAAACATTTTATTTAACTCCCACACCTTTTTATTGCGCTCTCTCACACTCACACACACACACACCAGTGTATACGTTTTTAGAAAGCAACCTATCGGTTGCCTGTTGTTTTATGAATGAACGAACTTTTGCTGTTGATGCTGCGGTGTATGTGTGTTTGTATGTTGTTTCATCCTAAATCTCTTTAATTATTCCCCCCCTACCTTAAGAAACAGTCTCTGTGACAAAAGGCGCTTGAATCCCTTCTCGGTGGTATTTACAACATGAAGATAGCATCATTATTTCATTCTTGTGGGAGTCGCAGCGCTATCATCTGCGGTTGATCTTATTCAACTAAACAATCGTGAATTACTCCATTTCGTTCCACGTTTCTTCTTCTTATTCTGAAACCAGAGCAGATTGAAGCCTTTTCCTGTGGCGCAAAGAAAAATTCTCTGCTTTATTGAATGGAATATACGAATCGTGAACTGCACAGGTGAAAACCTAATATGAAAAATACAAACTGCCGAAAACAAAGCCATGGAAATTCTCCAAAATCTATGACTAATCGAAATCAATTCTCTTTTTTTTCGTCTACAACCGAAATAATCCGAAAATCGCCATCATTTGAAATCCAGCCAAATGTGTGCACTCAAGCACATGAACAATCGAAGCACACACACACGAACAAGAACAATAACAAAATTGTGGCTGAATTTTTGCATAAATCATAAGTTTACAATCTAGTAAATGCAACAGCGCCAAATGTGAGCTCTCCATTTTTTGTTTGTTTCAATTCTCATGTGAAACAACCAACAATTGTTCCGCCAAAGATACAATCACTTTTTTCGATTCCTGAAAATTCGTCAAATCACATTGCAGCTAAAGGTAGAATAAAAACCGCAAACAAACCGCACAATATTTTTTTTCGCCACTCAAATCATATAGATTGAAGTGAGCATCTAGAGCATGTTTTTATTTCGGTTGAGCAAAATAGTGGCGCTGATTTCCGTCGAGATTGCACACGATTTTCGCCGAATCATCGCTTTTTCAGACACAAGAATGATTCATTTTTTGGATGGTGATTCTGTTCATTGTACATATAAATACGTTCCCAAGGCAGAAAAAAAATTGTTGCACTGCGATATTGGTACGCCTCATGATTTTATTAGACCGTAGGGAGTCGCATATCAACGCCATTTCCAACCATCGTCGTTCATATATTTAAATCCCACACACTTTCGACGCGTTCATATTTATACACAAATAATTAACATCGATGAGTAATTATTTGGCTCGTGTTTACGCCTGTAGTTGTTGTTGTTTGGCTGGAAGCATGAAATGTTACCGCACTTGTTATCCATTTTGTTTTGTTTGCATTTTTCAATAGTCATGCCATGTTTCTGCATTGCGTTCCGAAATTCAATATTGAAAAATGTTTGTTATTGGAGCGTTCTGCTGACGACACCTGGTTCTTTTGCCAGATTCTGTGATATATACATTTTTCCCTTCATTTTCATTTTCGTTCTCAATCCCTTGGCTTTATTTATGTCGTCCGATTCGCTTGACAGTCCTGCTGATTTTTTTATGTGTGCTGTAAATTGAATCGTCCGAAAATTAATTTATAGCCAAAGTTAACTGTTTTATTTTGTGGAGAAAAATAAGTTTTCCAATGAAAATTCATCTCTTTGTGACGTTATATATGACTTCGTGTTTTAAATTCAGACCGAAACACGGTGGTACGATTTGTCCATTTTTGTACGGCTCGCAGCTAAGATTTCGAGACATGAACCGCACACATTTGATTATCCGTTCAATTTAAAAGACACAATTTTTTCATTAATGATTCAGTAAATGAAATTGGTAGAAAAATAAAAGCTTTCACCTGCTAAAGAATAAATCAATTATTCGATAAGTTCAAAATCCAATCAATGAACATAAACGACAAGTTTATGGTGAGTTCGTTCCACACATCATTCACAACAACGATAATAACTCAATTGATTTAAGTGCTTCGAACACAAAATACGAAGAACCAAAATAGACAAATAAAACCTGAAGAATAGTATTTAACTGTACAATGGTAGTAGCATAGACACAAGTGTACACGCTACATACACACAAACACACAGTGAACTAAAAAAGCAAATCCAATGAAATCGCTTAGTCAACAAAAGTACATTTATTATTCTCATTTTTCTGCTATCTAAACAATGAATTACATAGCGACGTACATGAAAAAACATGTTTGATGCAGGGTATATTTTACGCTGGTATGTTATCGTCTTCTTATTGCAAAATCCATGTTCATATCATAGAATGCAATGTGATTTCTCATTCTCTCTGAAAACGTATTTTTTTCCAATTACATGGGCTTCAAGTTATTTCACGTTGAATAAAAAGTTACAGTGGGTTCTATGAAATTGAAATGAATTTCACAGCAGGATGAAGAGAAAGTACCGACCTAAAATATTCCCTGCTTTCACACAGGGTTTGCTTTTGCTTTCAGTGAAATAGAAAGTTGCTGAGATGGGATCGCGTCGTGAATGAAGCAGAGACAGAGAAAAACGACGCAGTATGGGGAAAAAAAGTGAGCAAGAGATAGTAAAGTGATAAGAATGAGGGTGGGAAAAAAGCGAAAAAAAATCATGCACAAAAATAAAGAAATTGATTTATTTATTGAATCAGAGTTGAACATCGAGTGAATTGTGTATATTATTTCAGATTGTTTATTGGAATTGTTGTTTAGTTCGGTATGCTCCGTTGCTGTTGAGGTGGTTGCGAGTCACCTTCGTGTTCGAGAATGCCTTTCCAATTGGCACATTTCTCGTTGTAAACACAACGAAGTGTTTACCTTTCTCATCGAACCGCTTGAGCACACTATTAAAAGTTACGTTTTGCATCTGTTTGCAATTCTCGTCAAGTTTGTTGGGCGAATGCAGGGCACTTCACTGTTGTCATGACAGGAGTTTTTCCAACGATATTTGTTATCAGTCATTTGCTTTATTGTCCGCTTTTTTCCATTCTCATGTTTGCAGGAGAAAAAAAAATTCCATTCCGTTTCGATTATGTTTTTTTTTTTGCTCGTATTTTGGTAATATTTATTTCGTATTTCGCCATATCGTTTCGTTTTGTTGTTGTTACACAGTGTGCAAACTCTCTTTTTAACGCATTCCCGCTCGATTCTTCTGATACTCATTGCCATTTTAGCTCACATTTGTTGTGTATTTTTATTGGCTGTTTATCTTTGCTCAATGCTATTGTTCTATCGAAGCATTTCGCATTTTTTTTCTGCTGTCGCTCTCTCTCTCTCTCTCTCTCCCTCTCTCTCTCTCTTTCTTCACCTCCCTTCCCATTTGGTGAATAAATAACACAATTAAATGTGCAAGCTTAATAGCGCTGTTTGAGTTTTTGTGTGCTGTTGCGTGAAACCACAAGAGCTTAAATTTCATCTGGAAACTATTAAAACCGAAAATAAGGTAGTTACAGCTTGCAATGCATAACAACAGCGCGACCAGTTGAATCATACCAAAGCAACTGATCAATTTGTAGAATTTGAATGTTGCGCGTATGATGTTTCGCCGGAGCGAGATGTTCGTGTGTTTGTGTGTGTGTGAGCGAGCGAATGTTCATGGTTATGTTTCTGGGTTCGTTCTCGGTTTTTTGGCTCCGTTTCACTCGCTCGGGACTGAGTAGTAGTGCACCTGTGTGCCAATTATGCGGTTTGCAATGTACAGAAGCATGCACATTGAATTAAAGTGCTCATTCGTATGCATTATAATACAATTTGCATATCGTTTGTTTGGAATTCGAAATCAGCCATAAATTTGATACGAATTTGTAATTTACACTCAATTCGTTATTCGGGTTTTCGGGCTGGTGTGTTCATTTTATTCGTTTCGTAGTTGAGATTTTGTTCATTTTCGCTGCATCAATACACGAATTCATTCAAAGTTTTCAACAATTAAATTCGCACTAATGGATTGGATTGATGTTGTTGCTGTTGTTATTGCGAATTTACAATGTAATGTTGAAATTCTAGACGAAGAATACTGCAAAATGCTATCGCGAATGCATTTCGAAGCGTTAATTTTATTTTTGGCCTGATTTACCTCGAAATCATCAGTCATGCGCATCAGATATTTTTCCAAGCCAATGGGTAATCGAGTTTATCGAAAAACCATTCGATGCGTAGTCTGGCAATTACAATTGATTAATTGACGCTTGTATCAACGATTGCTGCTTGAAACATATCCAAATTTAATTTGGATTGTCACCCATCGGAAAATACCCAGAAAAAAAGAAGATCAATACGAGCGAAAAAAAAAACCGAAATAAACGCTTTCGATTATAAACCGACATAAATCATTTCGATTGTGTGAGGCGTCCCGAGTGAATGCAGTGAGCGAAAAAGCAGCATCGCAACAATATCATCATTAAGTTTAAAATTGAATTAATTTCTGCAATAAACTTCCATCATTATAATTGACTACAACACGAAATAACGCCGTCAATTGATACACAATATCAATGCGAATGATAAACATGCATATTTCACGATTCGTTAGATTCTGGCAAGACTGAAATACGAGAGCACATTGTCAAGGAGAGAAAGAAAAACATTATAAGCGCACCAAGATAAATGACTTATTTGCACGAAACTGATTGAATCCATTGGAGTGGGGAGATTTTTTTAAATGGCTTTTTAATTTTAATGGCGGTTTTTCGTACATTGAATTCAATTTTTTTTTCGTATAGCCGCCCGACTAGCGGCGACTCATTATTCATTTGGGCATTGAACAAGTCAAACAATGTAAGTAAGACAGTTAAACGCGAACTCACAACATTATCGACACGAATCAGATTTCGGGCTTTGGATTTTGTATTATTCTAGCGATTCCATTTGGTTGCCATTGAATTGCCATCAAGAGCCAATAAATGCTATTCAGACTTTAAGAGAGAGATTAAAACTATTCACTCGTGAGCGCGCCCATATTCTGTACAAAATCCTCAATTCAAACATTGGATTTGACGACGCTTTTCCTCTTTTCATTCTTGTAATAATGGAAAAACTTCTTTTTTTTTCTCCAATTTCCTGTTCCGAAAAGTGAATAAAAAATAGAAGAGAAAAAAATAGAAGAGAAAAAAGACTCGAGAAGAAGACGAAAATTCATGCTACGAATCCGGCTATTGAAGCAATAGCTAATTGCACATAAGTATCCGGGTGTGGAGCGTCTGAATGCACGGCATCGCATCATGATTGTTTTTGAAGAGATGAGAAGAACAAAAAAAACAAAACTAATTAATTACTTGGTGTATCGTTCGCGCTTTGTTTGGTTTCTCGTCCGTCCGTCAGTATTGGGTTTCATTTGTTTTCATTGCTATATAATGAAACATTGCAGTTATTTTAATTTTAATTGCTTTGTTCTGTGAACAATCTTGATCGCGAAGAGTGAGAAAAATGTAATAAATGTTTTTGTTGTTGCTCGAGATGGAATTTAACAGTCGATCAGATGAAAACAGAAAAAAAAGCCAACAACATCGTAGAATGTGTGCAACGCGCGACTATGAGGATTGAATTTCAAGCATGCATACACAAATTCGAACTAATTAAAATAACGTTGTTGTTGTTGCTGTTTTCTTTCTAATTGTAAATTGCAGTGGTTTTCATTAAGTCTACATCGTGTTATTTGGCTTTTCGTTTAGTTTTTAAGTCGTTTTGTTTCAAACAATTCCGCCAATGTTCAAAAGCGGAATCGCATGGCACAATGCTCGCGTGCACTCGCATTTTCGACTGCTAATTTAAAATTGAGTTGTACGAAATTAATTGAAATTGCGCGAAATTTCATTTGTTCCTTTTTTTAATCTGTATCTCTCGGTTCAATCCATTGGTACACACACACACACACTACTGAATCAAATTGAAATGCGTGAAATGTTACATTAAATCAAATCGAATGGCATTGCATTGAGCAAATGACAAGCAAAAATCCAGTATTTCATCATATTTTTGGCTATGACAGCCACAGTTGCTATCGTTATGATCATATCCTCTATTAATTTGTATGCAAGTCTAAGGCCATAATTAAAATAAAGTTATCACGCCCTCGCCACTTTTTTGGTTCATCGCTAGATCTCATAAATAAGAAAGTATGACATTTTCCCCTTTTTTCTGGAATTTATGGGAACCGAAAGTTTGTTCTTTCTTTCCTTGCACCCCAAAATCCTTTTTCAAATCTTGATAATGTGCCAATTGGTGCTGCGCAAGGAAAAACATGGTTCAAACAACGGTTGCTCCAAGATATACGATGAATCGTGACCGCATACTTCAGGCATGCTGCAAACTCCCTTGACAAAAGCCAATACGTGCGCTTTTAAATGCGTTGATTTAATTTCATGTTTTCAAAATGTTTGGCCAAAGTGTTGATGCCATCCCAAAGGAACGTTGCCATTTTGGCCATTTGTTTCAATTCAACCTTTAAAATATTTTCGACGAAAATTTATTGCCTTTGCGAAGTGAAGTGCGAACGTTAAATATATTTATTGCTAAGTGTTGCATTACGATTTTCACGTTGTTATGAATTTGGAGTGAGCGAGAGTTGGGTGGATAAAAAAAACCGATCCAAAACATGTTGATCATGATTTAATGTAAAATGGAGACAAAAAAAACTCCCAGCTATGCCAAATAAAATACGAGGCAACTTCTGTTTCACATGCGTTACATGTCACTGGGGATGAATTATTCGCGTCACATTTTCATTCCGTCAATAATAGGGATTTTTCGGCTTTAATGCTTCTGTCGAATGTCAAATAATGTGCGTTTCAATTTTTCAAGCATTCAATGTGTATGCAATTAATATATTCGTATACGGATGTCCTACAAACGACAATCATTTCTGGATGAGAAGAACAAAGAGAGACACGGGAAAGAAACAATCATAAAATATCATCACAATTCGACCATCTGCTTTCCATTTCGAATGCTAAACATTTCAACATGTTTCGTTGACGCTCGTTTTATCTGTGCATCATGCAAATACACACACACACATACATACATTTTTATTGCTCAGTCTGATAATATTCCCATTACCACTCGTTAAAATGACGTTGGCAACAAGCAACGCTTTTCCAATATAGACAAACCGACTATGAATAATCCCATTCAAATAAGCATCTTCAAGCCGTTTTGATGTGCGAGCAAAAGCAAAATAAATTGTTTTTATGGTAATGACGCTGTTCACCACCGAATGTACACCAGCATGTTAACGAAACAAATAAAATGCTTTGCCATTTTAAACTCTCTCTGTCGCGTTTTTGCTCTCTAAGATCCATCCAATTAAACATCGTACCATTTCAAAAAGTATGTACTACATGTGACTGGGTGCTCTCATATGTTACACGTCAATTTATCTACGCCCAAAAGACAATTACACACTCAAAACATACGCTCACATCTTAATTGTTCGGCAATTATGATTTATGAGTAAAGTTTTGTCTTTGCATGTCAAAAATTGTGTTTCCGAGGTAAAATCGTTCGGCTTCAACGGGAGAATGTCGAAACATTGATTAGAACGACAGAGGCTGGTGGAATGAATTATTTTTTTTAAACTGGAATTGAAATCAAAAAAAGGAACAATCGTGACGAATTTTACATGTTCCTTGTTTGTCGAACATATATTTTCAATTTGAAGCAACAATTCACCGAATTCATACGAACACGGTTCATTTTCATTTCAATTTCATATCAAAACAACATATGTCACCTGAGCACCACTGATTCTCAGATTCATTTTTACCAAGCATTCCTCCAAACCGTGAACAATTGACAATATTCTCAAGATGTCGTGGATGTTCGTATGAGACTGATACTGAAACACCCCAAGCTTCAAATTCTGATGAATGAGTAATTTTTCTAACGAAATTCTAATGAATTCAGCGCAATAAAAAAATATACATATATTAAAAAATAAATCAAGGAAGGACGCTTTGGGTTGTAATTTTGCTTTCTCCATGCTTTTTCCCTAATATTTGTATGCGGCGGTGATGGCGAGAATAATTTTAATTAAAAATATTTGCTTTTGCGCATTTGAAACAACCAAAATTAATAATCAGTAAGATGCATGGTCCATCTAGTTATCCAAAGTAAAGTTCGTGTTGAGCATAAAAAATAAATCTCATCATACCGAATATTCGACTTGAGTCTTGTGTGCATTTCACTTCGCATCAACTTGCGTCCATGGCTCACATTCTTTGGAAAACAAAAACCACGCTTCTGACAGACTTTGTATTACAGAGAAAGTAAACGATTCAACAGATTTGTTTTTGCCGATCTCATAAGAAAATTCTCATTTGCACAAAGAGAAACAGTCAAAGTGTGGTAACTCATATCGGTGGGCTTGCGGCAAACTTTTATTTTGTTTTCATTCCAATCCGCCCGCAACAACATATCGAAAACATCCTACTCGCGAGCCGCCTTCAGTCCGAGATCAACAAGAAGACGAATCAACGAAAAATTCACTGAATTTACTTTTGAACAAGCGTCTACATGAGGAATATTGATTTTTTTTATCTCGACGAATTGATTTGATAAGCAAATGAGGAAAGAGCACATCGTGTGATATGTATTGAGTAGCTCAAACGACGTTGGCATCACTGCCACAAAAACCGCCGCTGTCTTCGTCGTCGTCTACTTCGCTCGAAACAGGCTGCTGTCAAAAAAGATGTAAACCAAACACAATATTCGAGTAAATAATAATTTAGGAGCTGTATGCACATGGATATGTGCTGTACTCAAAGCGGCATTGCTTATTATTTGCACGGTGAACGTATGAGTTATTTGCATTTGTGCCCAAGTTTTCATTTGGTGTGTGTGTGTGCACTTGGGCTAATACTTATCCTCAAGACGGTTCATGGCTTCGGTTTCATTGGAAAACCCTGACGACTTGAAATCAACGACAAAAAAATTGTTGCCGTTGATTAAAATTTCGAAAAATGAACTCCTCCTCGTAATGGAATCAGAAGAAACAAAAGTTTCTTAATGAAAAACCGCATGGAGAAAAGAGAAAGACATCGAAAACAACGTGTACGAAGAAGAACAAATAAAAATAGAAAGCAACCGACCCAGAAATTCTTTCACACGTTAAATGGAAGATAAGAAGCAGAACTTGAGCTCAGAAAATACAATTTTTGTGTATTTAACACACGCAACATTAACACACACTGGCATGAGGGAAAAATAATATGAGTTGACGGCTTGAGAAGAAAAACCTTTCCTACAAAACCTGTGCGCAGAACACAAACACAGACATTTTTTTAGTCAAAAGGCGAACAGCAAATTTACGAGCGCAAAAACCTAATATATTTACAGCGAGCGCAAAAGCATAACAGGCCTACTTATACGGAGTTTGCATGCTAGTAAGCTTGTTAAACTTTTGCGCTCGCTGTAAATATATTAGGTTTTTGCGCTCGCAAATTTGCTGTTCGCCTTTTGACTAAAAAATTTCTGTGTTTTTGTTCTGCGCACAGGTTTTGTAGGAAAGGTTCTTCTTCTCAGGCCGTCAGTTGTGTTGTCTATTGATGACACTTCACTCAATGTGTTTGCGAGAGTGTGCACACAATGATGATATCCATTCATGCACTTGAAAGTTTGTTGTTTATTCTTTGAAGTTTGAAATTAAACGTAATTATGTGTCGAACTTTATAAATTTACTTTAAACGCACGAACTCATGCACTCCTTTGAATAATAATTATTTTTTGAAAATTGGATTTATGGAATTAATTTTTATTTCATTCTCGAGTGTTGGTGTCGTGTATGGATGACAACAAATGTCAGAGGTCTGTAACACCTCCGCCATTGATTGTTTTTTTTTACTCACGAAGAAGAAACTAACCCCGACAACACATGACGTCAAATGGAATTATATCGATGAAATCATTGATAAAAAAAGAAACTGAAGGGCAATAACGTTCCGTTAGCAGCCGAAAAATATAAATAAATGTATCTGCGTCAATATGTTGATAGATAGAAATATGTTGACTTCGTGACAAATCATCATAAAATAGCAAGTCTTACCCACATCTAGGGGTTTCATTCAAGGCTTGAGAAAATATTTGTGAATATTGTGGATATTTTTCTCATTGAATCATCGTCAAAATTTCGATTATATGTGAATGTTGTGAATTTTATGAATATATTGAATAAAATTTTCAAGGTGGCGACGAATTCAAGATGGCGGCTGATGAGAACGCCTGAACTGTTAAATAAGAAAGACTGACTATCTGTGAATATGAGTGGATATTCTGAATATAGCTCAAAACACACCGGAATTTATGAATTTTTGAATAATAAATTCCCCTAGACCCACATCCAAATGATAATGATATATTTTTGGTGCAGATTATTTTTCTTCCCTAGGCGAAAATCACGCCATTTTGCCATGCTCTTTGCTTTTTTTCGTATTCCTCAGTTTTGGCTGTTTTCCCAAGTGTCTTAACTGCATTCAAACATGGAACGAGTGTTGAAAATCGTGCGCGACATTGCGTAAAAACAAAAATAAAAAAAGAGCGACGCACACGAAAAACTTTCCACCTCGTACAAAGTCAAGCGTATTCGTTTCCATTCAACAGTATTTTACACAACAAATGTGCAAAGGACTTTCCATTCTCAACCATCCCTCGTTCGCACATCCAAATATTTGATTATCGATATATTTCAATAATGGACATGACATTCTACTTTTGCCGAATTGTCAAGAGAGGTGGAGAGAGATAGATAGATAGATAGGAACGAAAAATAGAAATGACAATTGCTTCTACTTCTACCACCAATTAGATTTCTTTCCCTCATAATAATGTGAATTTAATGTCAGCTCTTTTTTTCGTCCACAGGTCATAATTATGCGATGGTACGATAAGTCCAATGTTATACGCTTTTGTGTAATATTTCGCGTGAGATTTTGATTGCGGCTTTTGTAAATCCGAGAAAAGAGCATGGCAATTAGTTTTGTGTAATTATGCATGTACGTTGTTTGGTGTCAACAAGCGTCATTTACCTTAGCGAAAGGCTCATGCAACAACGTGCCCGCGCACACAAACACACGGTACACTTGATTATCCCAGGCCCATCTATTTGCCAGCAGGTGTGTGTAATGTAAATAGCATACAAAATGCACTTTTAACCAATTTGACCTATGCAAACACACATCGATTTCAAATGGACAACTTTCTTCGAATTCACCACAACAGCTAGTAAGTTCAAAGAAATAATTATTTATCATGAATCGATTACATGAAATGCCATCGATGAGATGCAACACAGCTTATGCTACACAAAATTACACATAACGATACAAATAAATGCGTGAAATGTGACAAAAGCATTTTTTTAACAAAGAAATTGTTGGAAAATATGCGGCGATTTTCTTGAAATCAAAATAGACCGTATCATATAGTCTATTTGACGTGTCTCCCGAATGGAAATATAATTAGTATGCAATTATGTGTTATACTATCCGTTTTCGTCAGTGAACAAAATATGGTGGTTACTTTTCAAAACTCGATGTTTCTGTGGAGTTTTGCACCATATAAATCAAGATCTTGATATAAATTGCCGTTTTTGCGCATCGCAATTTTGTAGTTGTGTAATACGAATGAAGACCACCTCCTCAAATTACGACAGATTCATTAAAACTGGAAAAAAATGTCCCCATTTAAGACCTAAATCATACGAAATTATAATCTTCATTATGACTGTAAATTCTATAATTGTGAGAATTGGATTCCAACACACTTGTGTCCTACGTTCATTTTCTATAATTTTGCGTTTGAAGAGAAAAAAAAAACTCCCAAATGGAGTGCACCATTTGGATGTCGAGTGTCAGAAGCAGGGCGACAAGAAAGCGGCCGATTGACATACAACGAAACAACAAGTGAGAAAACACTCAAGGCAAATTTCTTTCTTTCTTTTCTCAAGATTTCCGCGATAAGCAATAATCATTTCGGAATATATGTGAATGCAAATGCGCAACGAAATTTTCACATAAATGAGGGTCATTGGGGCAAAAGAAATAAAAAGTAAATTAACGAACGAACGAACAAGCGAATTGAAAAAAAAATCATCGCCCTCCAACCATCATCGTAACGAATAATAATTTAAAATGCTGCCAACAATGCAAAGTGCCCAAGCGGAGAACATAAATTAAAACTCACAACACGGAGGGCAAACATAATCGAATGTCAGCAGCCGCACACAGCCACCACATATGTGGTACACTTTTTTTCCAATATGCACGTCGATATCATGCTCTTATATATATAAAAAGCTTTTAAAAATGGAAAATAAAAGAAGAATAAATATGCGGAGAAGATGAACACGCAACGATATTCCTGAGCTCCAAATTCGAAGATTCGTTGCTGTAATTGAAAATGAAAATGTTGTCACAAATGGTGCAAATAGATTATTATTGAAGAGAAAAATTGCCGAGCAAAAATTGTAGTAAATGGAAGCACAAGTACTATGTGCATGTAGAAAAATCATTGCCGTCGCATTTTTCTCGTCGTAGGAGCAAAGCCATAAATTATTATCAAATAAAAAAAACCTTTTTACGAACTGGAAAAGTCGGTGACGCAAGACAACCTCATATTGTTGATATACTTATACTGTCCAATCTAATCTCAAACATACATTATATGTGACGTGTGTCTGGATTTATCAGATTTTATGTTGATCAAAGAAAAAACATCAAAATGCCAATGCTGTTTCTATCTTGCGTCACTCAATCTAAGTCGCACAGCGATTTTTCTCTCCTATCACCATCCAATGTATGTTACGGTGGTTTGGTCGTTTCGATTTGGGGCAAACATGTAAAAGCTCGTTGCAGCAGGCACGAACAGGTGTGTTAAGTCGGCAAACGTTTCCAGTGGATTTTCGAATCTTTGGATTTCAGCATGAACTATACATTTTCCAACTATTTTTTATCACAACATCGTTGAATAATTAATGCTAATAACATTTCAAGAATCCAATTTTTTTTTTTCATCTTCGGACCAACAATAAATGGACAACGTAATTATGAAAACGAGCTGAACTCCTTTTTGCTCTTTGCTACTTCAGCAAAAAGTGGACCTCGCTCTTTAATCACATTAAGTCTTGGAATTCATCACGTTAATTAAAAATGCCTACAAATCTCAAGCATTCAACACTATTCTTTCTCGGTTTCGCTCACAAAGAAAGCGAAAAAAAAACGCAGGCCCATTTCAATTATTGCGAGATTTGATAAATGAGATTGATGATTATTCAGTTCGTAATTCCAAGAAGTTCCCACGGTTTTGTATGCACTGCGAATGAAATGGCAGCGAAAGGCAAATAGTTGTAGTAAATTGTTGCCAGTAATCATATCGTTGTATTCATTTATGGGGATAAAATGGAGCTTGAGAGTAAAAGAAAATAAGGACAACGCAAAAAGCAAACATGTAATACTAATTAAAGTATAGCAACAGCTTGCAATTTTCTCTCATTTTTTTGCCACTAAGTTCTTCTTTCTTGATTGAGTATATATGTGTGTTGGTTGCATGTTAGGTTTTCCAACAGCCAGTTCCAACAACAAATTTTTCGTGGAAATGAAACGAAATTTTCTAACAATAGGTAAAATCAAACACAGTCACATTTTGCCAACTCGAACACATTTATTATATTCTATTATTCACTTATAAAATAAAGCGTTTCCCATTTCAAATGGTGAAAATCCATTTAAATGAAAATCGAATAAATTTTACAGGTTACACGGAAGGGAGAAGGAGAGAGAGTGATAGAGGGTGAGTGCCAAATAGCCAGCCAAACGGAACTGCAACGATACGCTGGCTGGATAACATTTTCTATTGGATTTTAACAATGAATTATTTGCCCTGTCATTAAAAATGATGAGTGTGTACGAGTGAAATGCAACGGCGATTCAACATTTTCCGTACGGGCAAACGTTATTATACGATTCCGTGTGCAAAAATATAATAATAGTCAAGTGGATTTGAGCGAAAATGCTTATAAATTGAGTGTGTAATTTAAATTCAGATTTTGTCGAAATTATTTAAATAAAATCCTCCACTGAAAGAAAAAAAAAAAATAAAATAATCATACATATTTAAACATAAAATGGAAGAAGACGAAAATGTGAGTGTAGTAAGTAGAGGTGGAAGTGTGTCAGGTGTGTCAAATCGTATTGGGTTGTCGTCGTCGTCGTCGTTGCAAGCAATTACAACGAAAGCGCTTAACATCGGCGCTATTTTACAGGGAGTAGCAAATAAAACCATAGCTTTTATGGCAATCGCATCGAATACAATAACTGCAGCAATTGCTGCGAGCCAATTTAGTGGTACGGATTTGGATGCAATCGTTGGATCTGATAATACGGATGTCGACTACTTGCTCGATTCGGTTGAAAAACGAATTTATCGTAATCTCAGCATAAATACGCCAGTGATCGTGAAACCAGTGACAGTTAACAACAGTGATAGTGATAGTGTAAATGAAAACGTGACAATGGCTAGTTTAGGAAACAATCTATTAGTTGCTGCCGTAACAAGTACATTCAATACAATTAAATGGAATGATACCGGCTTCGTGGCATCGGGTAATATGTCATCGATAACTGAAATCGATGTTGAATCAACGCCATCGCCCATGATCGACGATCAAAATAATTACTGGGCGTTGTCAGCGTTGATTTTGGTACTTGGTACAGCTGCGGGTAATATTCTCGTATGTTTGGCCATTACATGGGAGCGTCGTCTGCAAAATGTCACAAATTATTTCCTCATGTCGTTGGCCATTACCGATCTAATGGTGGCCATTTTAGTCATGCCGCTGGGGATTCTAAGTTTAGTGAAAGGTGAGTACAAAGTCATATGCTTTTTTTTTCGTCTTCGAAAAACTTTTTTTCATGGGAGACGGTCGGAGTTTAACGTGGAGTCCAAGACAGAAAACAAAACCCAGACTTTTTATGTTTAATGCGAAATTATGCACAAATAAATCAGCTAATAACTGCTGAATATTTTACGCATTGCAATGTTCAATTCATTTATCTTTATAAGCAAATGAACCATTTTGGATCGCCAGTTTTTCTCTCCCAACGACGAACACATTTAATTATGTAACAAGCAAAATTCATGCTATACACGTGATTCATTCAATTTAAAAGATGCTTCGTAAAATATTTACCATTTCTTTTATTGCGTCCGTTTTTTTCCCTCTCTAATAGTCTATGAAGTTCTGAAGCGAAGCGCGTCATTCGCAATTCAAAATAGCCATATTAATTTTAAATTATTATTTGAATTTCCAAGTGAAATATGTGCTGATGCAGTGTACCCTGTACCCAAAACGAAAAGAAAAAAACATGAAATGACAATATAGCCTAGTTTACGAGCTTTCTAGCAAAGCGAATCATTATTCAAAAAAAAAAATGTTCGACGACCTTCATTTTATGGAGGAAATGACACGAACTACGAACGAACCCAGCAAAAATCTCATCAAGCTACGTTTATTACGGACGCTGAAATAATATCGCGGATTTTTATTAGCACAGGAACGAAAAAAAAAATTGAAATATTTGCCATAGTGATGGAAAGAACTAAGGGACCGAATACTGAGTGGTTCATTCAGTTTTCTCCGGTGCTTTGGAATGCTTTCAGAAAAATACATAAATTTTATTGTTGATACTCGTAAAAAGCGATGAAAAGGAATTGTCGTCTGCCCTTAGATATAACATAGAAAAACACTGGAATGAGACTCCTGTAAAATTAATACAAAGTCGTATATAAAAATGTGATCGACCATGAAAAAAGTGCAGTTGAAAAGGGATTCCTACGATTTTTTTTTATTGAAATATATAATATTACATTTCGCTGCACCACAAACCATATGAAAAATGGATAAAGAGCTCATTCAATGTTGAAAAATGCGTCACCAGCGCAACGACTGAAAATACAATGAAAAAAAAATTGGTGGTTCACTTCTTCATTGAAATTCATACTTATAGAGGAAAACAGTTAATTAAAACCAAATTTGTGGTCATGATAATACATGACATGAAAAATGCGAATATTACAAAGGACAATAATTAGTCTCGGTCGACAAGCGGCTGCTGCTGCTGGTTGAATAGATTGAGAATAATGCCCGTATTCATCCATAATAATCCAGTAGAACATTTTCGTAAAATCATTCGGCCACATCCAGAAGAGTAATAATCGTTGCAGTGCATTTTTCATGAAAGCTAAAACCGTCTTTCCGATGATAATGCACATCATAAATCCATAAATCCGACCGTACACAATGAGCGCAGAAAAAGAAATTATGTGCAGCATTTTGTTTGTCATCGTTGTTGTACAACGCATAAACCGGACAAAATGCGAAGCGCTAAGCAGCAAATAAATAACAAGTACAATTTTCAAGGCGAATATAGAAGCAAAGCGCATCCAAATCAAGCCAAGCCGATTATTCAGGCGGCACCATGCTCCAAATGCCTTTCAAACACATACACCGCATGTGTGCAATGCAGGCGCACGGGCGAAGTTTATGAATGTATTGAGTTGGACGTTGGGTCGGTCGACACTTATTACTCATGTGATGAGGCAATAAACATGCAACAAATATTCGCTCGTTTGCAATCAGTGACAGACGTTCATTGGTCACCCAAAATACGAACACAATCGGTTAAAAATAAACACATGAATCGAAACACAGTGAATTTGTTTGAGAATATGTTTTGCACGTCGATTTAACACACATGCTAACAGTTTATTTGTCAATTTGTGTCTGTGCATTTCACCTGGGCTATCCAAATGTTGGGCATTTTGATGGATATGGCCGTTGCAAACAACTGCCCACTAATCACATAAATGTCCAACGTTGTTGTTTTGTTTCGCACGGCAAGCGTCAAAATTTGCGTTCGCATGCCATTTCGTGCACCACGAAGTATTTACCGCCATAAATTAATGCTTTAGTCGGTTCGTGTATTGGTGTAGTGCTAATGCCATTGCTACTGATTGGTATATATGTATGTAAATGTATGTTTGTGATTTTGTGTGTGTGGAAATTTGCAATGGATTATTGTTTCCGGTGCTAAAAAAAACGCCATCGTTTTTTTCTTTTTGCCCCGCTTTTTTTCGTTGTCATTCCGAACGGCGGCACGATATTCGAAATGTAAAACAGAAATACCTTGGCCATTATGTTGTCGACAAAAATTACAATGTTACACCGGAACAAATGTGAGCTCGCGTGTTCGGACGAAAGAACATTTTCGTGTGTTTGGTCATTTGTCCCATAATTTTCTTATTTATTTTACTTTGTGGTTCGGTCGCTTTTACTTATCTTCTGTGTAAATTGCAGCAATAATAAAAAGATTTTTTCTTTTTTTTCTGTATGAATGGACGATAAGTTTGGCTAAGCAAAGGTGATCTGCCTGGGTCACAACATTGCATAGCCATATTTTAATCTGTTTTGCACATAACCGTATGGTCGAATTGGTGAAAAATGAAACAAATCCACGTAGATTATATTATTCGCGACATAAATAATGAGCGCATTGAATTCTGGTTGTTTTTTTTCGGTCGTCGTCCCTTTGTGGATGGTGTGAAAAATGTAACGTAAATATTCGTGGAGCGTAACAAATTCGCCCTAAGTATTCGTGGATGTGAAAATTGTTTCAAGCGACAACTGAACGGTGCTTGGCTATTTATTACCATTTCATCATTTTAAGAATGTGAATTTACAAGACGAATCAAAAGCGAAGAAAAGAAAACAACTGTAAGCAAGACATCATATGTTTCAAGTGAAAAATGTTGGGAGAAAGACTGTGCTTTTTGTGGTGTCCTTTGAGCAAAATTCATGAATTGGTTCTGGCTTTTGTCTTCGTTGGCTCAAATAACGAACAACGCTCGATGACACGCACAATAAAAACGAAACGTTGCATACTCCCTGGCTGGCTTCAACCAACCAGCCAGTCAGTAATCGAGCCAACAACAAGTGTATACCGTTGTTCATGAACACGTGTGCTATCGCAATGTGCGACCAAAATAACTTTGCTTTTTGTGCGTTTGGCAAGCAAATGGAAACAAAGACCGATGAAATGAGAAAAAAAAATCAAGTTCAATCTTCTTTAGTTGAATGAATAAAAAAACAAGAACATGACGGCATGGAAAAATGAGAAGAAAAAAGACGGCGAGCACAGTAAATGTTATGTCTTCGTTTTGCCGTAACGGCAATGTCATTGTCGTTCCATTTCAGAAATTGACGCCATTTTTCCACATTGAAATATGCTCTGTGCACTTGAGATGATTTAATACAACCAAATGGATGGATACAATGAGGAGAAAAAAAGTATGAAAAATGTTCGAAAAATTCGCGTTGAAATCCATTGGCAACAATGAAACAATCCTAATTTTTTTCGTCTCCTTCTTCATCATCGTATGAATATGTAAGAAAAAACCGAACAGAATGTACAGAGAAAAACACGCCAGTAGGATAGAAAGAACACAGTAAACAACAAACCATCAATCCTCAGCGCACAAAATCGGCATGAGTTATGCGGTCTTGGATTGAAATCCGACACTTTTTCTCAGACATTCTCGGCTCTCACTCTATAAATATCAAGAAAGTAAATATCAACTAGAAACTCTGGGAAGGGTCGAAGCTACGCTTTCTCTTTTCTCTTTTTTTCTTTTTCACACGACCATGTCGTGTAAGAAAAGTATTGGGATCGCCCCAGATTTTTTGATCTATTAAAAAACAGTTTTTTTCGATTTTTAAACGCCAAGAATCGCAAATTGTGGGTATGTAGGGTAGGCGCGTGGCACACTATACGCTGTACGCTGTACGCAAAAACACGGTAAGAATTCTGCAATGTCACAATGTATGAAAAACAGAGTATTGAAATCGCTCTGATATTAAGGTCTGATTAAAATATGATGCTTTCCTAATTTCAATGCTTGGAGAATTGGATTTAATTGGAAATTATATGTTTGGGAGTGTAGAAAAGTTAACCTTATGAATGTAAGGCATCTTGTTTTTACCTGCGAATGAATCACATTCTATATTGGGTACGTGTTGTCGTAATTCGATAGCTTGATATGAATACATTGCTTCTTATGGAGGCTAAATGGATGGATTTTTGTAAGAGCGCCTCTAGTGAAAATATCTTAGAATGATGGAATATTTCGAGGAAACATGAAAATATCTCAAAAACGGGAAAATCGGCAAAATGGACCGTGGTGTCACTCCCTGTAGGGAGTGTAGACACCCGGCTGGTTTGATGGCCCAAAGTTCAAATCCAGTGGATTCGGGCTGATCCATGGGTTCTCAGGATTTGGTCTGATTCCCAGCTTTTCCTTTCCTGTGAGCATCTTTACAAGTCACACTCATGTTTTGTATGGAATTTCACCAAAGGGCAAGTGCTGGGAATAGGCCAAATCCCGAGAACCCATGGATGAGCTCAAATCCACCGGATTTGAACTTTGGGCCATCAAACCAGCCGGGTGTCTACACTCCCTACAGGGAGTGACAGCACGGTCCATTTTGCCGATTTTCCCGTTTTTGAGATATTTTCATGTTTTTTCATGTGTAGTTCAATGAGAAAGACATCCGCCATGACAGCATTTTAGCCCGCCATGTTGGTATTTTGGTTTATATTGACAGAACATTCTCTACTTTGACAGTCAACGTATCTAAACGTAAACACAAATATTATCTGTCATAATCACATTCACCACTTCTAATGTGCTTCAGAGAGCTTCGGACAGCGCCATCCATCCGAAGCGTTTGAAACATTAAAGGCTTTTGCTGATTTTTTCTGCCGCATTTTCATTCATGCTATCGCCTTATGCGTGTTGCCTGTTGTATTTACGAGACTGAGCCGATACTTTTGCTGAGTTGTGCGTTTCGCGAGTGGCCACAATAAAAAAAATCGAATTAATACTAGAAAAGTTGTTAGACAATGTTGTAATCAATTGACACACATGCACAAAGAAATACAATAAATCTAAAGATTCACGTGGAACAAATCAACAATGACACTTTGCACAAACCTCACTAGTTACATCATTAATGGTTAAACGGAAATGTTATCAGTTGCGAGTGAGTTTCATTCGCCGACCGGGCAATGACACCCAAGTTTTTTGTGAAACAAACGCATTTTTGTTTCGGACTTGCAACCCTTGGAACAACTCAGTATTTTCAATGATTCAACGAGAATCATCTTGTACATATTGCAAAGGTGAATTGGAATCATTCGAAAAGCTATGTTGTTGCGTTCACAACTCAGATCCAAGGAGAAATTTTCCCGAATCTCGATTTTAGAGTGGCTATAAAGAAGAAAGCGAGGGACCAAAATACATTCCGTCCACTTTTCGAAACGCAATGCGAGTTGACACACGAAAAAAAGGTCAACACATTTATAGGCAAGCTCTTTATTTCTAGTAAAACGGATTATACGGATGTAAAAGTGGAAAAGTCATAAATAAATTGGAATGCCGTAAAATTTTCAATAAGACGTCAGAAATGGAACAAGCCAGGAAAGGCATTCTTAGTAATAATTCGAAAGTCTAGATATGGCGAATGGATATACACACTCATTCACTCCGACAAGCATGTGGAAATGTGTGGCAAACGCAAATGCAAACGCACAAATACTGTTGAAATCAATATCGTATGAAATGTAGCCAGTGCCATATGTTTGATACGCGCGTATAGAGGTTGAATATATCGTGAAACATCAATGTCAGCTATAAATTTCTATGATTTTTATGACATAGTGTGTAACAACAACGTTGATTTGGCCCGAATCGAAATTCGGAATGTTAACGACCGAATCTTCTTAGATGCTCGCCAGAGGGGAAAATCGATAAAACGGATAGCAAGTTCAATTTGTCGCCAGGAACCAATGCTTCCCCACTCTCTACACCACCGTTTCGTATCCACACAAATGCTCTCCACACGGTCCGGATACATGAAATGCGGTTTGATAGGTAAATAATCAATCCATTGGGGATTGAGAATAACAATAATAATCATGAATGTGCAGTATCATGCGAAAAATCAAATTCGGATGATTTCCGAGATGTGAAATATTTCCAAGTTTGTTGTTTGGAAATGTGTCCCCAAATTCCAACAACCTCTCTCTCTCTCTTCTCCTTTCACTTTCTCTGGTCTTTGTGTGTGTGTGCATGCAACGTGCTGCGTGTAGAACACATTAATGCGGGGCATGGTGTTATTTGCAATTGGTTTTATTGGCCCATCAATACACATACATACCGAAATCCCCAGAAACAATTGAATTGTCGAAGAAAACACATTTTGACCAATGTAAATTACGACACAAGAGCACTTCTAACCCCGAACGGCATGAACTTGTATATGACTGCTACACCTGGAGTTTGAAATTGAGAGTGTGACGATGAAATATACCGAACCAAAATAACCGTAAGAAATTGCATGTCCATTCCCATAAAGTGCTTATGTTTGAAATGACAGGTTGTATTACACACATACACAAACTCCAATTACATAATTCACATGCGGAAACGTCTTGATCAAACTCACATGGCAAATCATATAGCACGCACAATGAGGACGGGTACGTTTTCCATCTTTTGTGGAGCACATTTGCAAGTGATTTATTTATAGGCCAGAAAAACCAGACAATCATTGACAGACTTTGTTTCATTGTGTAGTACCTGCTTTTGATCATTCCACACACACACAAACTCACTCTCTCTCTCTCCCTCTGAATTATTTGCTATCACACACCGTAATTCAATGGAATCTACCATTTCGCTCAAACTGCCTTTGTTTGTGTGCTATGAAAATTTAAAATCTATTTTCAAATTGATAGTTTCCAACTTGTGGCTACTCTGATTGTCCACATTCAATTTGTGCCAATATTTATGTATGTGTTTGCTAATACAAGGAAATATCTATGTCCCAGATATGGATGTTTTTTTCGGGTCAGATTTTCTTTTTGTTCAATGACTTGGTACATTTTTCGATTGAAATCGATGGGGTTTCACAGGGAAAAAACAGCGAATGCTATTTTTACTGAAGAAAAATTAACGCAACCTTTTGTGCGACAGGCACCGTAGTTCCTTGAAATAAATTTAACTGGTGTTTCCTTTTGAATTGTACACCACACATTCATGGTCACACAACGTATATATTCATGAATTCGGAGACTTATCTACAAAACGGGCGAAGAAAAATCTATTGTTATTTAATAGCTATTATCGATTTTTTTTTGTTTTTGTTGATGTAGATTGTGGAAACCGTAACATGTATTCAAAATTAGACGAGAAAAGTGATTGTTGAAAGCAATGGCAAACGAAAAACTTTTCCCGTCGAGTAAATTTATTTGGAACATTCGAAGAAATGCAGCAGCGACAGCAATAGGCAGGCAAATAACAAGTTTCAGTTGAAACCACATAAATGTTTAATTATTGCATGCATTTGTTTGCTCGTTCAAGTGTAATCGATTCACGATTGCCGCACCGAAATGCATTTCGTATTCAGTCAAATTCAGGTCGCATTCACAATCGTTTCAGTATTCCGGTGTTGTTGTATTTGCCTAATTTTAAAGAGAATTTCACTATTTATCGCATTTAAACATCAACGTATTATTGCTGTTGCGCCTGACGAGTGATGACGAATCAACGCGTTGAAACGGAATTGAAAATTAATTTGACAGTTAAAGTAATGGATTTCAAGCGGTAGTTATTTTGAGAATTTGGATTTGAAAGTGAACAAATTTGGTTAAATGAATGCATTCAAATGTTGGCCATGCTTTTTCATTTGTTTATTTTGACGTGGAATCAAAAGTTTATGATTTTTTTCTTGTGTAAAATTTCACCGACGGATGAATAATGGACACAATTCTGCGTTGTCGTCATTTTCTGGAATTAAATTATAGCCCCATCGATATGACCTCATAACATGGTGAATGGCAAAATCACGAAATTACGTGATTTTTATACACCAAATTGAGTGTTATGTCTCGATTTGTTGATGTTAACAGACTGACAATCCATTTCGACGAATAATCAAATCTAATCTGTGCCATTATGTGTCGTTCAGCGCATGAAATCACGTCTGGACGGCGAATGTAATCAAAGGAACTGAATGAAACATATAAGTGTAATGCATGTGAACTTGAAATCGAGTCATAAAATGTAAATGAAATACGCCATATATATTATGTGCAATCTTCAAAATCGTATTTCATTCACACTTTACCGACCTGCACATTGTGAACAGCCAACCAGCCACATTTTTATGCTATACAATATTTTCATTTTTATTTAAATGCCATGCTATTTTTTCTGTCTTCGATAACATAAAAATGCTATAAATTACGGAAGCGATTGTTTTAAAATGCAGCGCAACAGTGCCATTGAATTTGAATCGCAACTAAATGAAAATTCGATGTGCCAAGCACCAAACCATTAATAAAACAAATAAGCTTTATGTATATATATAGAAATCCAACAAAATGATTCGTGGCAAAAATGGAAAGGCAATTGTGGCGCATAAAAGCGATTTGAATACGAGAATAAACCATTATGTCAGTTATTTTTGTCGTTGCCAGAATTAATGTGGCACATGCGATAAACGTTAATGATGAGCAGACAGTCTGAAGGAAGGCACACACACACAGTCGCCTCGCCTGTTATCTGATGCACATTTATAAATTACGATTTGCGCATTTCGACATTTTTCATTTGAATGTTTCACATGGTGCTCTAGCATTTGATTAAAATGAAGATGGCAACTGCTGGATTTTATTTTACACCGTACTACATTCATGGAAAATCGATTTGGTGTTAATGCGAGAGCGAACATGGAATTGACTTTGTTGATTTTCGTGAAAAAAACAACGACGACGTCGCTTTTGAAATCAACCTTTTATTATTTTATTTTGTCAGAAGGAAAAAAGCATTAATTATTTAACCAACGTTACCAAGAAAACCATTTACTCGTCCATTTATCAGTGAACCACAAACAATTCTTGGAGAGCTTTTGGTTGCTTGGGTTCATTTTTTTTTTTTGGTTTTCCGTTTGATGTATTTAACATAAACACATAATAATATCTTTTCATAGCGAATTTGATTTTTGTGTGTGATATGAAAAAAAGCCAGCATTCCAAATTAAGGATTCAACTCATTAAAATACCTGCATGAATTGAACGAATGCGAATAAAACGAGAAAAAGTAGAATATTTCATTTTATGACGCTCTTATTGCTACCAAGAATATAACTCAATGGTTTTCGTTTGACTTTAATTGAAATTGCAACCACTTTTTTTCCCTACCACAGCGAACGATTCACGAATTCAAATTGATTTTTAGATTCTGTTTTTCTTTCAGCTAATTGAATTGAACTCATTATCATAATTAGTCTCATCACTTGATCATGATCATTTGATATTTTAACATGCATTCTGCACAATTGGTTCCATTTGCAATGTGTAGTGTTTTTTTTTCAGCAATCCTCTTGAATTAAACTTCGAATTTGAAACGTAGCCAATTCAAATGATACTCATTTATTCTCGATCTTTTTTTTGCATTCAAATTTCCGATCCTCTTTCGTCGATTACATTCTTTACACCAGCTTATGATGTCATTTTCATTCTACTGAAATATCGACTGTTGTCGATCTGTTGATCTGAAAATTTTCATACCGTTTCATTGTTACGAAAAACTAGTTTTCTTTTTCATTAATGCAATGCTGCATTTGCTTTGGTATTTAAAAATGCATTCAAATTCAATACATATATTCATTTCTTAAATTTACATTGAGAAAGGTTTTGGATTTATTCAAACAAGCGCTTGGCTTTTGCAGAAGCATTTTGTTAAGCTCTTCAGCATTTATTTTCATTACTTCGATGAGAAAAGTAGTTGAAAGTTTTATCATGCAAAAGAGGAAAAGTTGTCTGCATTCGAAATTGCAAAAGTAACGAGCTTAAACAAAGTTTTGTAACTTTTGTGAATTTCAAGTTGGAATGTGATTAATAATTTTCGAGTCATTATAGTTGATTGTCAGTACAATTGTAAATCCGTAGTGTTTGAATTGTATGATTGATTGAATTGACGTGAATTTTAACGCAATTTTAATTGATGTGATGGTATTGGCGGTGGTGGGCGAATATGCAAAGCTAAAAAAACTTCAAAAAAAGTGTTCGTTGTTTTGTGAGTGACAGAGGCGCTGGCGTGCTAGCGACTACCCCCACTTTCATACGGAAATTCAATGTGAGTGTGATTGAGTAGAATGGCCGAACGATGAATGCAACAACAATGGCAACAAAAACGAATTTGATTTAAGCCGATAATACTGATGCAAATATCGATCTAAATCGATTTGATGTGACTGTCATTTATCACCATGTGTATGTATCGGTGACATCTGTCTATGTCATCATTTTTTGCCACTTTCAATTCTCGATACGTTGCCATGAAACGGCCAATTCAATGTCCAAACAGTACAGCGTATATGGTATACGTGGGATAGCTACTGTTGCCTATTCAGTAAATGTGTCATTTTTGTGTGTGTGAGGGGGAGAGTGACAAAGCGAAGCTTTAACGTTCCAAAGATGTCAATCAAATTTCCGTCCATTTTTACTACCACAATGTTGCAAACACAATGTAATTGATTGGTTGCGTGTGATTGGGAAGCATCCCAATCCTTAAAAAAGCACAACTGCCATAAACTAGTGTACAATAGTACATTTGCCTACAGTAGCATCGTTCATCTCATTTTGATTTATCGTTGTGTTTATTCTCTTTTCATTTTGCACTTGAAACCAGCAAAAACGAACGAAATTCCCCGTTCAAAGCGAATCCCATCATGCGAACGGGTTTTAAAAGGATCAACTGTACTCTCTAATCGATTGAAAAATTGAATTAAGAATTTTATTCGTTTCGTTTTTTTGTTGCCTCTCCTTTCAAATGAAATTCACAAATTCAATGTTGCAAGTATTCTCTTCGGAAGCTTCACTATTCCATCTCCATTGCCAGTTCGTTGTGGGTCGTTTGTGCATTCGCTGCTGATGCACACAACGGAAGATTGAGTGAAGCAATTGTTGCTGTACCAATGCCAAACGCTTATAGATTTATTGAGAGCAAATTGGATATGATTATTCGTAGAAATCAAAAATCCCTTGTGACATCTACGGATCTACGCAATGAATCGAAATTGCCCTGGAGATTCATTGTGTATGTTGTACAGAGTGTACCCATGCGCCACATCATTCGATCCAATTGCACATTTCAATTTTCAATTACATACAGTACAATTTATTAAAATGAAACGCAAACAAAGCTGATTTAATGGATTTTCTTTTCTTCTCCGACTCGTCCATCGATTGCTTTTGGATTAACTACTCTGTCACATCTAATAAATCAATTTTTGATGTTCAATCGCATTATACATTTCGAATGGCACATCCTATGAATAATGCTACATTGTGTCTATTACGTGTTGTTGGTGGCATTGTAATTGAAATCTACTGAATCATTGAAACCACATCTTTGTGTGTGTTTGTGTGTGTCATATTCGAAATGGCTCGCTTTTGAACACACAACGACTCCTGCATAAATGGAGTTTTTAATCGGCTTTCCATTTACTTACTAACGAATATAGTCCAGGCAAATGTAGCTGCGTTACAATTGAAAAAATAAATACTTTCGACGTGATTTCATTCATTTGAACGCGTTTTTTTTGAAGACCAAAAATCGCACGAAAAAAAACGGCAACTGATCAAAAAGCAAATATTCAATCAAAGGACAAGAATTCAACGCTCCATCGACTATGACATAGGTTGTTCAATAGGCAAAAAAAACATAAAAAAAATCATTTTAACTAAACTGGAAAAGCTTTTCACAAATCCCAAAAAAATAGGCAGAAAAGGGAAAAACAAGTCGATTACAGCATCAGCACAGAACTATGATGAAGCCAAAGACATGAAGCCATGCACAATCTTAACGGATATGAAAGAGAATCCATGTTGAACTACTCAATATTCTGTTTGATGAGATATTACATCAACGAATAAAAAGGAGCTGCTGAAATAGATAGGAGCGTTTGAATAAAAACAAAAATTCGAACACACAACTCGGCCAGAGTAAACAAACAACTGACTTCTGTCCAATCTATCGCTAAGAGCCATGAAAACTTAAAGTGGGGTCGCATCATAAAAAAAAGAATCGAAACATTGTGCTCCTCTTTGTATCACATTTCATGCGCCAACGCGAACGCCTATACGGAATGTATATAGTGCTGGGTCCGAAAGGAGCTCTCAGCTTCAGATGTATTGGAAGTGACAACAAACTTTACCAGGGAAATAATAACGATGGTGTGAATGTAAACAGAAATTGTGAAAGAAATATTGCGGCACAAAGGACAAACAGTGAGTAACACTGAGCGTTGAATGCAAGAAGACAATTCGTACCAACAGGGAACACTGCACACGCATTCAGAAGCCGTCGAAACGGAAGCAAACAAGTGGTTTCCTTCATAACAGTACAGCATTTGAAAGAGTTTTTCCAGTTGCCACAACCATTGCAATTTAAATACATTGTTCGTTTCCGTTTTGCGTGCTCCTTTTTTTCCTCTCTTCTATGGAACACACAGTGAATAGAAGCGCGATTGAAGCGCGTGCATTAAATTCACAAAACACTAGCGAACGAACTATGAATCCGGTTCGCTTGATTTTTGCAATACATTTGCTTTAGTTTTGCGCGTAAGTATGCTGTGTATATAAACTATGCATTGCATTGTGCATTGGAAGCTGACGCGCGCGCGTGCTATCGTTTCAAGCAAGATTACTGCGTAATTTCACTGCCATCGGTTGGGGTTTTGCATGGCCTTCATAACCTCTTTGTGTATGGTGTGTTCCCGAGCAGTTTTCTTCCTTTCTCATCATATTTCATTTTCCACAAGTTTGTGGCAAGTTATTGTTTCGCATACAGCTAAAAGCAGTCCTCGAGTCAGCAACAATTGACGATAGAATTGTGGTGCGGATGAAAGCGATGTGAAACTGCTTGCCGAAAGACTTGCGCGTTGTTTGAAAACCATTATAACGTTAACTTTTGCCTCAAAAGAGAGTTATGCATGAGCTCAGAAAGTAGCATGAGATTTAAGCTTTGGCAATTCATCACTGCTCGGTCCTGTGCCCGAACAATTTAATTTTGACATAAATCGACTGCACCTCAAATGGGAGAGGAAGAAAAAGAGCGCTCAAGCAGGAAAAAACAAACACCACCAAGAGTAAATATCCAAACGTCACTGCATTCATTTCGGATTTTATCATCGTGTGCAATCAAGTGGAAAAAAATGAGAATCTTTGGCTAAAATACGAAGAGAGAGAAAATACTGTAGCAGTTTATCGATCCACACGGTATTTGTGTGTCTTTGTTTCCCGTTGTCCCAATGTGCAATGAAAAATTGCATAGCAAAATCTTGGGGGTTTCAGTGCGGGCAAAGAAATGGAAATTGCATTGTGATGAAGCACTTGATTTGCAATTTTCCCACTTCGACTGTAGACGATAAATTCATCAAATACGTAATCAATGTCAAAACTGCAAACGAAATGGAAACTTCAATCCATCAACATCGAACAATCATTTTCACAAACGCAACAAAGAAAAATGGTTGCACAAAATGACAGAAGAAAACAATTTTTTTTTTCATGCATCTTTGCACAATTCGCTTCGTAAACTCATCAAATGGATTATAAAACACTTGAGCACATCGCAAAATGTGCATTTGGAAAAATGGAGAAGAAAACAGCAAACACACACATACATTTCATATAAAAAGCAACTTCAACGGAAAAAAATACATAAAATTTTATTTCGATTTGGCGAAATATTGAGCATTTTTTTATCATTTTCCAACGCAAAATAAAGCTTTCTCCTTATTGAAAAGTCATGTCATAAAATGCAATCATATTTCCAACAAGAAAACTTTATCAATTTCCGAGTAAATTCGGTTAAATCTCTTTGAATGCTACCACCACTGTTGCCAAATGATTGCATTAAAGTGAACGAGTCAGAGATTCATCAAACGAAAATATTTCAGACTGAAATGTTCGGTATTTTTTGTTGTGTGTTTCATTTTGAGTGCTTTATTTAGTACGACCAAAGATTCTTTGGCTTAGTTCTTTGCTTAAAGCAAGAGATTTTTTCGGTGACCGTTGTAATTTGGCCATGATGTCAAACGAACAACCAAATATCATGAACCCTACGGCCTTCGCCACGATATATAGCGCTGCACACACACACACATGATTGGTCTCATGTAGTACATATATTCAAATACCCATCTTTCTCTATAAATATTTAAAATATTCATACATTCATTCATTCATTCTGGCTGACTGCAGAAAGTCAGAAAATCTGGAACGACACCAAATAGATGGAATATGTTTATGTATTTGCAAAATAACTTTCTGATCACAAACTGTCACTGGCTTTTGTATAAGCCCTTAACTGTTATTTATATTCGACTTAGTACCATGCAACAGCACATACGTTATAAATCCGAGTTGTACAGCGAAAACTAGCAAAAGTGCTACTAAAGAGAAATTGTTTCCATCCAACGGGTGTATTTTGTATTTCTTTGTAACATTTTTCCGCGTTGACAGTGTTCATCATCATCATCATCGTCGTCTACGACTCTCGTCGTATCGAGCAATGATTCGAAAAAATGATAAAGTCATAATTTTCGGCTTTCTTTCGATCGGTAAACGAAAACTTTGTCACTTTTCATCCATGTTTAGACGCCAATCTGTGTGAGTGTATAAGAAAGCCACACATGTTCAAATCGAAATCATCTTGAGATAATATTGGAAACTGAACCTTTGCATATATTTCCCATTTCGTCAACGGAAAAAGAAATATGGTGTACGCGCCATGTCAAGGCGCAAAACATTCAAGTCAGTGGCAGCCAATATTCGATGTTTTTTTCGCTTTCGTTGTTGTTGTTCATTGATTTGAGAAATTGGTATGGAAATTGCGAGCGGAACACTGTGATTCGTTATGTGGTTAAATGAAGTCGCAAAATGCAAATTTTGTGCTGAAATAGATGGTAGATGTCACATATTCACTGACATTCACTCGCTACACAGCGGAAATGCACTGATCGCACGGCATTCCAATACAGACTTTCTCATGTTTTGCAATCGAATCTAGTCTCGTTTTTTTTCGATTACTCGGTCGTGTGTTTTATTTGCATTTGCATAAAACAGCAAGCAGCCAATCGGTGTTATTGAAAATCAAAAATACATTTCGTTTATTGTGAAGTGCTCTCCAATTCATTGCGGACTTGGCTACTCTTCACCCACACATACACACAATGGAAAATTGAAATTTCAACCGATTTTCATTTTATTGTGAAGATATTGAAAAGCGACCATTCAATGCAAATCATATCTCAGCTCAGTGCTTTGTGCAATAAAAAGAAGTTTGTGCAATTTTGTACGGATTTAATATAAATATCAAATAAAACTTCGCCTTTGTACCATGAGAAGAATATTTACAACAAAGCAATGGAAAAGATTAGCTTTTCAAAAGTCAATTGAATGGTGAACAGTGAAGGTGTTTTTGTGCCTTTACAATAACAAAATTTTTCTAAAATAACATTCAAGATTGCGCAGAAAGGGAAAGTTCCTGTTTTCCTACGTTCTATTCAGTACACAATAACACAAATGCTATTCTATTTCATCGGAGAAATCAAAAAACATAGAACAGCATATTGCAGATGATGCAACGCATTTACAGTGCACCAAGTACACAATGCAACGTGTTTGAATCGTGTGTCAATTGTTTGCATTGCAAGCACACAGCAGCAATAATACCAACAATAAATAGAGACGGTCCGATGCTAAGCCGAACTACCATCATATAAGCACCATAAGCATTAATAAAGGATTTCCTCGCAGTCTTTGCCATTCAGTTTACATAAATCAGTGCGGTTAGATTTGGTTTTGCCTCTTACCTCATGATTAAACAATATTTTTTCTTTTTTTGTTGTAAAGTTAACTGTATGGCTCCTGGGTTGCGGTTTGCTTCGAAAGTCGTCGAAAAATACAATCAATGTTGTATATGCTGTTTGCACTTCGTCCCAGAAATGAATCAACAGAGTTTTGTACATTGAATTTGAACGTTGAAATACACATAGATTATGAAATACACTATCTAAATCTCAATATTATTTTGGTTCATTAGATTTACCTCCTCACTCTTCGTTTACGATTGTATATTTATTTGCATTCATTGCTCCGAGGTTGCTTGGCAATGGATTATTTCCACCATTTATCGAACGTTTTTTTCACTTTTTAACTGTTATGCATTCCCTTTCTTTCAATTGAAATTCAATTCTGCTGCTCTTCTATTCTACCATTTATTGTTGTTGTTATTTTTTATCAAAAGAATGAAAGCTGATTCATTATTACATTCAAGATATTCTTAAAAGTCAAATCGTGTTGGTATTACATCTGAATGTTTTTGTAAGATTTCATTTAAATTTGCGCGTATTGCATTTCATTTGATGCTTTCTTTACTTTAGCGATTTTTCGAAGAAATTTCAACGTTTTTCATCATCTGCCACGGCATCCCAATGAATAAATTACAAACTATTCCATCGCAAAACTATTTATTTAATAAACGCAGCGAAAAAAGTTAGAGGGAAATCATTTATTAACATTTTTCGTTTAAAATTAAATTCTTTTTCTTTTTCTTTTGTTCAAGTGGAAGAAAAACAGAACAATTGTGTTGAACGCTGTAGACGATTTTCATTTTGACTAACGATATCTTGAAAGTGCATCCGTTTCCAATGAATATCGGTTGTTGTTCTCATTTTCTCTGCACTCATGGAATGCCATACAACCTGCTTTTCATCTGAAATATATTATATATCTATGAAATAAACAAACCACAATGAAAAAGTGCATAAAAGCTCATCCTTTCGGCAATTTTTGTTTATCATCAATAAAACGTAATCACACTAAACACACAACCATAGTATTTCGCCCGCCGGAAAATTCGTCGTTAAATGATTGAGATCGGGTTTGATGTTTGTGTTTTGTATATATGGTACATCAATTCGGTGCTTGTCTATCCAAAAGTTGGCCCATTGAAAGTTAATATGTTCATATTTTATTCAAAAGCACTCACAAACTCATAACGCCTCGGCCCGACTAAAATGATTTCGATAGCTCACTTCAAAACGTTTCCATGCGAGAGAAGATTTCAATTTTCAGCAATAATGACGATAATACCACGGATGTATGTATGTGCATTGTGCACTGTGTTTAATTATTGTGTATTCGGTACAGCTACTGTATGATGCGTGCGCGTCTGTGTGTATGCTTGCTTGTTCGCACATCCCGACGTTGCTCCGAATCGAATTTAACACACTAAACAAGTTTTCATTTTCAAAGATAGATAACACTTTGAGAATTAAATTATGAGTGATACTGTTAATTCAAACACCCAGTCGTTGTGTAAGGGCAATACATTTTAGATGAGAATGGCGTTATGATGATGATGGTGATGATGATCGGCTTGCCGATAGATTTTCTGTAATATGTATTTACTCTCTATTTCAATCTCGGCATCATAAGTGTGTTGGTTGTTTGGGTTTTGTTGGGATAAAGTAAAATTTTCATCGGAAAATCCATCAGTTGATGGCTATACTGAGACCGGTTCAATAAACATCATGGTATTAATTATTTTACGATGTTGCTTTC
>NW_022595244.1:11997397-12076878 GCF_009176505.1 Sitodiplosis mosellana | reverse complement strand
TGTGTGCTACGAGACCATCGTGAAAAACAACATGAAAGCCATGAGCTTAATTTTCTACTAATATATGATATGATCCGGGAATTAAATTGGATTCACATGTGGCACAAACCACCGTTTTCCAATCTCGTGAACATGCACTTTTAAGTAATCGATTTAAAAAACAACGCCGTGAAATGCGCAATTCGAAAAATCTGATCGGACCCATCAAATCCTTCCGTTGAATATCGTCAAATCCAAAATTTTCAATTAGAAGCTCCAATCTTTATTCATGGACGTGACTGCTCCTGGCAAAAGCTCGTTAATAATAATTAGAGCTATTATTTACGGAGCATTTCCCGCAGGACAACAAAGCATCACCATATCCGATGATAATTAGTAGCCCGCAACCGCAACTCTAAGCCCGAATCGAGATCAAATGCTGTGTAACTGTTAACGTACACAAGTCTATGCCATGACATTTAATAGCCGCAAGCAAATCTAAGTTGATGCTCGGTTAAGCGATTCCAGCTGATGATCTCGTACAGCGTACACATTCCTAACGATGGGGTTTTGTTTTGATTTCTCATTGGAATGGCTAAAGCATATTTGAAAATTTTTACACAATGCCAACGACATATTTGAAGTTTTTTTTAATGGAACAGCAGTAGCAGCATCTAAATGGTATGTTAATTAATATGTGCAAGCATATCGATGGCGTTTTTGTCCAAATTATCATATTCAACGGCAACAAAATTTTCGGGTAAACATGCTCTTCCTCATTTTCTCTCGCTCTCTCGCTCTGTTACTCTTTCACTCTCGCCTGTGCTCACTTTTGCTCTCAGTTCTGATGTTGAGCCTTCGTAATTGATTTTAAATCTTTATTTAATGAGTTGTTTCAAATACTTTATTTACACATTTACTTGTGACATTTCATATGAACTTGGTCGCATACAAATGTTATACACATAGGAAACTCGATTTGAATAGATGCCGTATGGAAAGTGTCAGTCTATAGACAGCGGTACATTATAGATTGAACATGGCGTTATAATACTGTAAATGATAAGAGAAGAAAAGTGAAACTGCATTCAAATGAAATGGCAGTGTTGTAAATTTAGCCATTTTAATTACATGCGCATTTGTAAGGTTTTGTGGAAGCCGTTGATAAAACGATTAAAAAAACATACAAAAAATATACGGATTTTGATGAAAATTGACACAGACATATTTTAGGAGATAAATTTTAATATTCACCAAGTTTCAAGTCGATGCGACCTTCCGAAAAAATGTAATTAAAAAAAAGTAATCATTGCGTGTAATCATTACTTTTTTTTAATTACATTTTTTCCATCGGCAATTCCTCAGCTCTGGAAGGTCGCATCGACTTGAAACTTGGTGAATATTAAAATTTATCTCCTAAAATATGTCTGTGTCAATTTTCATCAAAATCCGTATATTTTTTGTATGTTTTTTTAATCGTTTTATCAACGGCTTCCACGAAACCTTACAAATTTTGTAATTGCACTTTTACAACTCTGTGAAATAGATAGTTTCAATTTGTGTTCAAACTTTAATTTGAATTCAATTAATACACATTAATGTGTCAAAATGGATAAAATACCGCGTTTTCAACAAATCATAGTGTCAACCCTTTCAAATGACATGGAAAAGCACGTCAAAGTTTAAACGGCATTCCCTCTATGCTAATGAATTGATTTAAATTATTATTCATTAATCGATAATGTAATTGATTGGCCAAGCGATGTACGATATCTACTAAAAGCATTTCCATGCTCACGGAACTTGTGTTGTAATTCGTTGTGTAATATTCATAGAGCAGAAAAAAAAGGCAACAAATTCCGCAATTAAATAATAAATCGTTTATCTTGAATAAAATCGTGTTTCCGTGAAAAATGCAAATGATTGGTTATCCCTCCCCCCATGGATGTGTCCGACTGTTAAAGTGTACATTTTTAATACGACTGCCATTTATTTATCAAATTATATCATATGTATCAATTTATTATTATTGGTTAAGATACATATACGGACGGATGCCATTGTCAACTGCATTATTGCACAAAAATATACATTTAATATTTCAATAAAGTACATAAAACAACACACATTGTGTTATTGTGCTCGATTTTATTGTCATTTCCATTTACATGCGAATCATGGAAACAACGCTAGCGATGAGCGGCGTGCGAAGGTGGTCTGGAGATAAAATGACAATTGAATATGGGTTTACGATGGCATTCATAGATTTTATTACTTGCACCCGAACAAAAAAGAAAAATGTTGAATGTCAGGATATTGTATATTTAATGAGGCTATATACGTTTGTATTTGCGGCAGATTATGTGACGCGATACCCCATCCGTGGATATTCATTATTTCATTGCCCATTGTTATTGTTCTGTAATAATTCTAATAATGACGCTGACCATATTCCATGTTAACATTTTCAATGGAAATTTGTAGTCATCAACATGTGCACTTCCATGTTGTTGTACATATACACGTTATGCAGTCGTTGCGCTTTAGACGCCTCCAGCCATTGTTAAAATCGACCGTATATCGACCGGTTTAATGAAAATTGTTTGTATTCACGATGATTATTAGGAAAGAGCAACACTGAAAATCAATTACTACCAAATCGATGTTCATGGTGATTCGCACGAAATTGGAATTATCTCTAGAAAATTGATCTTTTAAACCGAGTTCAAAAGTTTGGATTGAGTCACATACCGATGGATACATAACGAACAAAACAATATTCGAATTGAATTATGTACATTTCATCACACTGTCATGTGCAACCGAAACCAAGAGCCACACGAATAATATGCCTCATTAATTGATGGTCTGCATCAATTCAACGGTGAAATTTATCATATACGAATCAATTATACGAATGAAATGCAAAATTTTGTCATTCCCATTAGAAATGTGCCCGCATCGCATAGCACACGACTCAACGAATTTTTAGTGGGAGTATGCGATGCGCATTCGATTTTGAATTTGATTAACGACACGAATCGAAGCGGAAAAAGAACCAGGCTGATACGATCCCCCCACGCATACACACAATTGTTTTTAATTGATATTTGTTCATTGTTAATAATTGAAGAGAAAATCAATAGTGCATGACAACAGGGAATAAACAGTAGCCATGATTAAACATGCAAGTTTATTTCATATGTTTGCTAAAACACTGTTGGATGTGCGCTGTATTAGGACACACTACATTAGGGATAGATCCATTGCGATGATATACGCACATTTGCATGAATTCATTTTACAAATTCATTATGAGATTGATTCCCAATTTCCGATACATAGTCAATTTATGTGCAAGTGCCCGCATTTTCAAAGCATCTAATTTTCATATGTAAATACGAACAATCATTAATTCAGCGGTGAAATTTTCAAATTTTCATTAGTTCAATACCATGTGCACTTGATATTTCTAAATGATTTTCGAAACACAAACAATAGCAAAACAGGTGAGATGACACGACAATTTATGATGAAATAATGTTATTGAAAATGAAACTAGCGAAATGAAAATAATTATCTAAAATACCAAAAGCAAAGACAGAAAAACAAAATGGAATTGAATCCATTTTGTTACAACGGAATTCAGGTTTAATTCGATTTGAGCTTTCAGAGGTACGAGAAAAGCGATCGTGAATATCATATTACGCACAAACACTTGAAACAATATACATTTCCGTTATTGTTGGATTTCTTTGTCGAAAGGAAAATAAGAATGTTCATACACACATAATTGTTGGTTGCATTAAATTTTGATTTGAAATGCCTGGAGGGAAAGTTTCAATTTTTTTCCAGATTTTCCAGTGAAATGAATTAAGTTGTATATTTGTTGAGCCGCTTGCGTACGCTTTTCTCTGTCGCTGCTCCGTGTGTGACTATTGTTTGACATAACAACCTGCTGTGCAAATAGGCATAGACGCGAATTAGGCATAGAAAAAAATTTCGTCAGAGTAATCCAATTTATTAAAACGAACATGGACCAATGATAAAATACAATCAAAATAGCAAACACACAGAAAATGAGCAATGCTTTGTCATCATGAAATCACAATTCAAATACTGTTCTAATCTCAGTGTTGTTCATCTGAAAAGCGGAATTAGCTTTTGCTCTCTCTCTCTCTCTCTAATAAATGATTTTGTTTACAAGCAAAAGCTGCGTATACGATGTGCGTGGGCGATGTGCGTGGGCGATGTGCGTAGGCGATGAATGGAATTTTCGGTTCCGGTTGCTTTTTTTCGGCAGAAATTTATCATAGCATTGTCGTTTCTGAAACACGGTTTCACCCAATATGAATCCTATCCCCTGTTGGAACGGTAGAGCTTGACATAATAAACGATATGAAATTCGCTCGAATTCGATTAGTTGCGTTTAACAAAGTTCTGAGACACTTATGGTCCGGGTCAAAGGCTCAGCGGGGAATTTTCGAAACCGCTCGAAGTAATTGGATCAAATACATTGCTGGAGAAAACTAAACCACATTAATCGGAATTCAACTATAGTAGAATATCGGAAATGTTAAGTAGACAAACTTTGACGTCTTTACTGCAGTCAGTTTTGACTTCTGCGAACGGATGTAAAGTGAAGATGTGTTGTATGTCCCCATCGTGACGCATCCACATTTTCTTTCAGTGGAACCTTGTGTGAGACACTATTTATAGACAAACTATTCTCCAATGCTTCATCCAATCGTGCGAAAAATCAACGGAATTTACGACTAATCATGTGTTATTGCAGTTTGATTTCCAACCATAGTACTATATGCTATACTCTCAACGATGACATAGTTGAGGCGCAACGCAACGTGATATAGCCATCCCTTGAGAATGGTCCGAACGGAATTGTCTGCTTGTGACGGAAACGTTAAAGACAACGAACGATGTGTCGATTTTTCGAAATGACCTTTTTGCATGCCATTACTATCATATGGTGGTTAAGCATTGAAAAACTCACGACTGTAACACGTAGATAAAAGAGGATTCAACGACCAAATTTCCATTAAAATGTTTTGCTGTTGTAATTTATTTACGTGGTTCTAAATTTAGAAGCTATCAATTCGACCCGCAACATTTTATACATCACACAGTCAAAAATAAATGTCCACATTTAGGCGGAATTTCGACTGGTAGAGGCGCCCAGTCCTATATTTTGCCTAGCAAACGGAGTTTCAGACGAAATACCGACTAGATTATAAGCGGAATTTCGCCTGTAGCTCAAGGTACTAGCAGAAATATCGGCTGAATGAGTCTTTAGCTGAAAAAACGCCCAGATGTAGACTTTTATTTTTTGCTGTGCACCTTCATTTCCAAGCATCGATGTAATTATTTTAGGCCATAAACGCAACTCACGTGTTATTATTACAACGATACGACGACCCATGCGACTTAAATCGTCCTTCAATTTCTCGAAATTGTTCAATTACAGGAAAAAATAATGAATTTCGGGCGCGTGTTGAGAGAATTTGAAATGGTTGGAAAAGCATGGTATAAACGCATAGTTTGATTTTCGCACGCGTATCCTCCATTTTCGTTTCTCCCTTCGGGGCGAGATGTTGCCTAAACAATCCATTAATTTGAGAATATTATCAAATAAAGAACCAAACCGATAGCTTGACAAAGAGTTCAGCTACATTATGGTGAATTGTATTGTAAGTATGCAAGGTACTCACAAATACATTCACGTGCTGGTCCGAACGACTTAACCCTTTGATGCACAATTTTTTGTTTTTGAATAATTTGATATATGTTTTGTGCCACGATAAATAGAGAAAGACCTCATACTTAGATTTTTGAAAAATTGCGTATTTGTCGAGAAAATCGGAAAAGAATCAAAAGTAGCAAATCACTATAAAAGCTTGAACAAATTAAATTTCATAAAATGATGCAGAAAGTTAAATTGATGTGTTTTGGTCCTACGAGTCCCAATTTGACAATTGAAAAGAATGTACAAACCCACAAGATAAGAGGGAGAAAAATGTGGAATTTTGCTATAATTTCGCATTTTTTTTACAGCAGTACATGAACAGAAAAAACTTTCCATTCAGCCAGCCGATTGTAGCCTATAAAGTATCAAATGAAAGCTAGTTCATTTCCCTACATTTGTTTCCAAACAAGAATGTAAAAATATTCAGTGGTTTCATAGCTATAGCGTCTGGCGTATCTGGTTACTTTAGGAACCGAAATGTGATAAAGGGTTAAATACTGTATGGCACAGACTACTGTGTCATTCATAGATTTTTGCACTATATTGCGTGCGTATGTGTCAACGTCAAATAATGATATTTCGTTGTTTGATATTGGCTACTCACAGTGTGCGTCGCAAACACATATACGTAAAAACATAACTTTGCACCGAATATTGAGCCAAAACCTATTAATGGCACGGTAGTCCGTGCAATGCAGTAGGCTACAAATGCCAATTTGTCACTTGAATCGTGCGTCCCGGTACGTAAATGTCAAAGAAAGTATATCGATGATAATCGCTTATTCCCTTCATTTATGATTCAATTCGTAGAAATTACAATGACATCTGTTTTTATGTCTTCACATAAACTATGGCATATCACTCCAAGTGCTTTATTCTTCGCTACATGAATAAGGCACTCAGTTTGTAATCAAAAGAACGAATATTAGTGTGTAATATCACATAATAATGTGAACATAAACATTCTTATTCAATGTGCACATTCGAATTGGATTTTTCTCACACAATTAAATTGATTCTATCAAAGCTTTCTCTTCGCTATACCTTTACGCCGGATATTGAATTTACGATCTCAAATCACTTTGCAATATATTTCAAGCTGCGTCAATAGATTTTTCCCCTCTGCCAATCTGAAAGAGATCAAATTGTGGGCTTTCAGTCTGTAATGAAATGAAAATCAATGAAATTTAAAGGTGATGATGATCAATGAACTCATATCTTTTTTTCTTCTGAGGGGTGAAAATTGATTGCTTATAAAATATATGAAAGTGCGTGATCGAAACTGTAACGATGTACGTGACGCGTTCGGAAACAGAATGTCCAATTTTTCATTAGATAAACGTACGCTAAAATGGTCTGATACAGAAAGAGAGATTGAAGAGAAAAAAACACGAGCCTATCGAAAATGGAGTCGATCAAACAATTCACCTTTTTGGTTTGCATTTCCATTTCATTGATGATAAGATTTCGTTGATATCAACCTCAAAACCGACCGTCAATCCATCGTTAAATGTGCGTTGGGCGTAAAGCCAATAGTTTACCATTTTCGTATTTTTCTGCCCTTCATTCGCTACGTTGCCGTTGCTACCACGAATGATATTCGTACCCTGTCAAAAGCAGCTAGCATATTGACAGGTGCTGTGAAAAGAGGCGCACATGGAACGATACTCAGACAGGCTAAAGCACACCGCAACAAATGTGGAAAAATCCCAACGTGTTTGCAAACACAGGCGCTGCACGGACGATTTCCAATGTCACAGTCACGTGCAAAAATGGAAAACATTAAAGATGGCAAAAAAACGAGAGCGGAGATAGGGAGGAAGAACAGTTTGGTGTGTGGTAGAGTAGAAATAATGGAAAATGATATAAGAAAATCAAATTCGAATAAAATATTAGGAGCGTTATTTATTTGATTTCATGCAGCGCTGTTTTTGCTCTCTATTACTTTACGTTGTGGATTTTTGCTCTTCTTCTTCTTCTTCTTCTTTGGGTGGAAACGTCGATGTCGCTTTTGAAATGTGAACCGGTTACAATCGAGTTTTTTTATGAATAATAATAATATCCAATATGTGTAACATGAAAAGTTCGACGCAAAGAGCGATGCCATTTGAAGGAGTAAGGATTAGAATGGTTGAATATGAAAGAGCAAGCCCACTGCCATCAATGTTATATGGTGTTTTGATATCGCTTTTATTTGATTGTACTCTTGCTGGGTTTTTTTCTCCTTTCAAGTCAGTTTCTTTTTTCTTGCAGCCCGTGATATTCGGATACTTTTGGCGAAATTGCCGAATAAACACGCGTCAGTATATGAACCGTTGGCTTAAATTACCTCTAAAATGGATGCCTATTGCGTTCGTTAAAAATTGATACAAAAATTTCGCTTGGCAATATTTTGTTATGTAAACAGAAAAGTCGTTAGAAACACACGTTCAAATGTTGGTCGACATCATCACAACACTTTGGTGTTGCGCGTCATTTATGTACATACACTGTGTTTATTACGTGCCGGTTTGACAATTGGTTGGCAACACTGTGATTGATTCAATATATTTATGCTCATTAATACTGTGAGAAACAATACATGCGCTTGTGTGTGTATTGGTTGGCATGAAAAGTCGTTCTGTTTCTTCCGCGCATTGAAAGAATATATACACAAACACCGCAGTGACGATGTTGTTATTGAAATGAATCATTCCACAACCGTGTTTATGACAAACAAGCAAATTTCGGTTTGCTTGTTTTGTTATTGGAACAAAACACTGTTCTCTTTATGTTTCACTTTCTCTTATGCATTTATGCCTTTCGTGTCTCTTTCTCAACTATGTTTCCCAAACACACACACACACACGTTTCAAACACAGACAATGAGTCAATCGCGCACTTGTTTTCATTTCATTTCATTGTTCTTACTGCGTGCGTGTGTAACTCTCCGCTCGGCCCATACAGCGATAATTTGTGACTACGAAATTGGTTAACTTTTCAATTCTATGGGCGCTGCCATATTGAAAATTTACGTGCGATATGGTGCACGCACTCAATAGTTCCACTTATTTTAATAAGGAATCTCTATAGGTGGCGCTGCCACATCGTCATTGACATCGAGTCAAATAATGTCAAATATATTAATAACATGGTTTATATAGGCTTTTATCGCAGTACGGCTCGGTCTGTGTGTTCTAACTGTGTGGGTATGTAACACGTACTATGGGTGTGTTGCGCACTGGCTTTGCCGAACAAGCAATAAGCAAACGGTTTGCGATACGTAAAGTGAGGCGAACGTCTGTATGTATTGATTTGTATTTGATACACACAGTTCAATCACAATTCTGAATATTTTGTATTAAGGCGCTTGTGTGTACGTTTTGATTGTTGTGTGCTCGTGTTGAACATTGTTTGGTTGGCAGAACTGTGCTTGCTTTTCAGCATTATTCACAAGTGTCATTCCGGCAATGAACAAACCTAGTGTATGTACTCGTGCATGTGAAGGGCGTGTTTTTTGTTACACTCATGAGGAATGGCATTGTATAAGATGATCAGTGTTTGGTAATCCACCACTTGTCAATTTAATCGTTCACGTCAAACAAACATACTCTTTCGAACATTTACACGTTTTTATAGGCCGGGCCTGTCCCATCATTTAAAATCCTATTACAGCTATACATTCAGTGCAAAAACATCTATTGCCCTACCTAACGCGAGCGCCATTTGTTCGGTTTGAACATGAAAACAAACAAATTGACCCATTGATTAATACAGAGTTATAATAATACAACAACAACTCTATGTAGAAGAAACGCTGAAATTACAGAAATTCTACTGAAATTCAACGGAATTTCAAACAAAGAACAGCAACGGCAACCAAAAATGATGTGTTACTAACGAAACGTGGCCGTTTAAAAATTCATCGTGGTCAACCACGGAAACGATTTATATAACAACTAACGATTCTCAATTATTCATCTTCAATTATTGTCTGCCTATTTGAATAGCAGTATTCAGATCAATACAATCCGTTCATTGAATTGTAATGAATGGCTATTTATGTAGAAGATGATTAAATATTGAATAAATAATGGATAATCACAGCTAAATCGCGAATGAGTCACTCTCTCCTTGGGATGCATGCTCCTTGGAGATTATTCTAAGGAAAACAAAGCAATTGAAAATTTGTGTGCAGTAAATTTTCCGTGCAACATTCAACTGGTTGATATAAATTGAATCTTCCTGCATTGCAAATGAAAAAAAAAACGGAGGATCGTTGAGTAGTTCAACGCGAACTATTTTCGCCAAAAAGGCGGAAAAACCTGCCTCATGGGAAAGTCGAACGAGCGATGGGAAAACGGAAAGAGGAAACATAACGAAGCGAAGCTGTTACGTCACACCAATAAAATCATCATATAAGTATGTGTGACAAAGGCACAAAAAAGACGATAATTATTTTGCATAGAAATGGCGCGTGTTTTTCTTTCTACAATGTAAAGAATATGAAGAAGAAGAAGAACAAGAGAAAGAGGAAGACGGAAAGAAGAATGGCAAAGTTTTCGCATCAAACACGAAATTGGATGACTTCAAAGTGAAGAGCTTTTTATGTGTGCTCTTACTGGCTTTTGTGTCAAAGCGACAAAGCATGAACATAAGAAGTTGTTGGAATTGAGTACAAAAATACGGCAATCACCGGAAAGAAAATAATAATTACTGCACAAAATAAAATAGGCAAAGGAAACGAAAAGAAAAACATCGTTGAAAATATTGCCGATAGCAAAACTACAAAACAAACGACGCTGTGAATCATTCGTTGCACAGACAATTCCCTTGGAAACGAAAATGTTGTGAAAAATCCAATGACATTGTGCTGTGTTCAACTATTTTCGCATTGTATGTGTGCGTGACAGTTGTGCTAGTCCATAACATAAATACAATGGCAACTATGCGACGACATTGGCAAATATGAGCGATAGAGATCGTGCAGCGACAACAAAAATCTGCTAAATCCGTCTCTCTTACCCTCTCTCGTATCACACATGCAATTCATATCATTTCACCGTTGCCATTGTTCTTCCGTACGGCTCGCTATCGTCTTTTGTCTCTCAGTTTCAATATCATTTTCACAACACACATTCTTCGGCTTCGGATTGTCTTTATGCTCTATTGACAGGCACAAACATAGAAAATGGTTTCGTGTTGTCATTTTTATACGCTCTTTTTTATTTAAACGAACTTAGTTCCAGCATTTGTTTTATGGAAACTAGTGTCGCTGTTTTTAGCAGAAGTTGTTCATCTTTTGTCTTACTTTTTGAATCTAGTGCTATTGACCATATATATATCTCGCATTTATTTCCATCGACCTTGGTGATGATGATGCTCGAATAAAAAAAATAAAGTCGATCTAGGCATTTTTTCATCTGGGTGACAATGACATCGAATCTTTACAAATTAAATGTATTTTTCTTATCAATTGGGTGAATAGCCCACATAAACTTCTGTATGGAGAGAGGGAGAAAGAGGCACCGTATTTTCTTACCAATCTACATATTTGCTTTCCACTTTACTGATTATGTTGAATCATTTTACTTTTGATTGACCAACGTTTTTTTATGAGAATTGGGCGACAGAATACCTAAACAAATCAAATGGTGTCTTTTTTCAGTCTCTACTTGACATTGACGTCACTTGATTCCATATCATTTGGCATTTCGTTCAAATGATGACTACTCAATTGAACCCGTGAGCATAAAAAGAACGTATTGACTCTTCGCTGATGAATACGAAACGCAAAAAAATCGCCGAACAAAGTGAAACACCAATCTGTTTTTGGATCAATATGAAGCATGAAATCGTTGGCTACTATTTTATTTACGTTGCACTTTGTTTCGAAGCGCGGCAAGTGTTTCATTTTGTTTCAGTAACAGAACGTTGTATCACTTTGTTCGGCGACGCGCTCAATGTACTGTTTTGGAAAAATATGCATGATTTGATACAGTTGCGCACACACACATTGTGTTGAGGCAACGACAAAAAAGTTTCACGAATAAATTTGAGGTAGGATATTTTTTTTCTGTTCCAATTTGATTATACGAATGGCGCTTCTGCCTTGTTCGGTTGTTACATCATATGATAAATGTCATCTAATGGTTATGCAATGCAATGTAACAGCTCGCCGCCCTTTTCGTTTCACTGCTTTCATTTTGGTCATGATGACGGGGAATATTTTGCAGCTTAGCAACAATCTAGATACGTACTTGAATTTGAATTAATATGTCTTCATTTGGATGTTGAACCATTTTTTATTTGAATAATCATCATCCTCTCGATGTAAGTCGAACCCGACGAGAAATTTGCGGTAAAATAGGTGTACGCCGACATTCCGTCGCATATCCGCGGATACTCGCAATGCGAATAGGAATCCACAATAAAAGTTGCCGCAAAATGTTATCGCTGAATACCCTGCGACTATTCGCGCTGCGAACAACAGTACAGTTCCAACCTGAAGTTGGCTGCGCATGACATTTCAGAGTATTCGCAGGGTACTCGCCAACTATCCGCAATGCGATTATTCGCAAATTTCTTGTCGGGGAAGACTCATCATCGTCAATATGACTTGTTTCCATGTATATTGTTCTATACATCTGTACATAGCGATGGGTTCTTGCGTAGACCATGGCTACATCACGACAATAATTAGGAACTAATAAAAATGATGGCGTTGTCCGGAAAAAGTGCCCAAAATTAAGATATAATCTCGGTTGCAAATAAAACCAAATGTCCTATGTTATGAAAATAAGTGCCAAATTCACGGGCGTGCCACGAAACGTTCAATATGAAAAACTCATTACATAAAATAAAAGAAACATTAAACGGATAATCCTTGCATAATATTCTTTTCAGCATTTTCTGTCTTTCTAAGCTCTTTCTACTCAACGTAAAAGCTCATTGTAAAATGAAGCCAAAATCACAAACAAAGCGAGAACCAACAAAAAAAAACACCATATTACGATGTTACCTTTTTTTCACTCAAAGTGAACACAAAAAGGAGAAAAGAACGTCACAAATTAAAAATGAAATCATGCCAGAGCGTTTTACAGATGCTCTTACTTTCTGCACAAAATGTTGCCGGGATCGTCTGCACAATAAATCAATATTGTTCGAAGCATGCCGTGGCTACACAGTCACTTTCCACTATCCATTGAGCGCACGAAATAGAAGAAAAAACGAACACACACACACACACGAAAAGATCACATTTTATTTACGACATCACCACAGTCGCCTAAAACGCGAATCACATAATGCATGTGGCGTTCGGCGAGCAAACGCTTTGCATGCTTAAAAGACACATTATTACTTTTCCGTTTTGGCATCTGTTCAAATATTCAATGCGCACATTTCAGAACAAATTAGATATAATAAATCATCTGCCGTTGTGTTTGTGTGTGTGAGATAGAGAGAGAGTGTGCAGGGAATATGGACGATCTGGTAGTTCCTGTCACATCGAATAGAACAGAGTGTATTTGATCGCATCGGCAATCCAAGAATATGTTATTAGTGTGTCAGTATTTGTGGTCGACATGACTAAAACGCATTCGTTTCTCGATTGATGAATAACGTAAACGTTTCACTATTGATCGATATTGCTCTAGCAGCGCCGTTGTCGTCGCCGTAGTCGTAGTCGTTGTCGTTTGCCACTGAGATGACCTTCAGAACTGTAGCTTACCATTCGTTGGGCTCCGAAAATTCCATTCAAACCATTTAATTTACCAACGAAAATGCACTCTTAATCTTCTCATCAATACAAACCCAACTCTAGGCATCCCCGTTGCGATTTCACAGTGTTATGTGTCGCAAAATGTACCAATGTGAAAATGGACATTTGAATGGCAATATGCAGTGCAGAAACGGAATGCCACAAACGACTAATGCGCGGAAATTAATTTTCATACGGAAATTCACATTGAGTCGGAAAACGATTTGTTTCCACTGCAAGCGGGAATGCGATGCGGGAAATCTCTCATTTTCCCATCAAATGAACATACACTATATAGTGAGCAGAAAAAGAGGGAAGTGTGTGCTTCGACAAAACTTCGACAATTTTTTTGAGTACACTGACAAATCATGTAACTTCGATTTGATTTATCTGGAAAGTTCATTTAAATGATTTTCGTTTATAATCAGAAATTCGCACAAGTTTTCAAAAAGAGCTTAACCCAAATATCAACCCGTGTCGTAGTTTCATTGGCGTAGTGCGAATAAGGGACTGAATGCGCGTAATCCATCTTATGAAATGGTGTATCGATCCGTTTGAATGCATGTTACAGACGTAAATGTCTTATTAATTTGTTTGAGGAGTGAAATTTATCAAGTCAACAACCCAAGGCGATTGAATTCCTTTGATCCAGCATAGAAAATCATGTGTGATATTTAAGTACACACGTGCGCTCATTAATCTTCTGACATGGCCCCTTTTTTTCAGTCACCAGCATCAGTACCAGCACCAATGCCAACACCACTAGCAATTTGTTGACGTTAATTCATTCGTTATGGGCAAGTTCAAACTAGCACGAGGATATGGTGCGTTGATTCACTGTTCTTCTCGCATTTGCTTTCGTTCGCTAACTTTTTCCTTTCATTTCCTTTTTTTCTCGTTTTCGATCAATAAAAACGAGATTGCATGGCAAACCATCCAATAAATAAGTAGTTCTAGACGAAATTTCCCATGTCAGTTGCTTTTCAGCGTAACCTATGTCAACGCCATTGATCGATCACTCCTTCAACGCAAGTGGAATAAGATTATCTTTTATGGTTCACTTAAAAATGCATTCTCCTCTGCATTATACCAAAGGGAGTACACAGACTGATTGAGTTTCAAGCAAATTTCAAAGCAACCTTATGAGCTACACACATCGATCTCTCTCACTCAGTGGTTTTCGAAAGTGTTGGCGTTTGAAACACCGACACAGCACGAGAGCATATTTAATGTGTCTAAACATTGTTCGATGGTTTTTCTCCCTTCGGCCAAATAACAAAGTCAATTTACAACTTTTCCAATCCGTAAGACTTTGGGTCAATATAAATGACACACTCGCGCGCACACACACGGAATGTCACACATGAATTATTTGAAACCGAGATCAAACTTTCGGCTTTGCATGTACTACACAAATATTAACCATTTTCCAAGGATTATTGATACATTTTTCGAAGGATTATAATCAGAATGTCATTCGAAGCCTTATAAAAACACGAATGTTGTGCGTAGCTATCGTATCAAACAGTTTTGACATCGTTTTAAATCGTATTAAAACCTGAATCTCTGTAAATGATACCCTTACAAAGCGCCCATAGTATTGGTTACGGTTTGTGTTTTGATTGCATGTGTTTTCGTCATGCCTGTGAGCGAACAACACTCAACAACATGTCATTTTCAAGAATAAAATGTCGTCGTCTGTTTTCGTTCATTTTTTTCGGCTTTTATCGCTTTATATCTATGAAAAAAAAAATCACTTCATTCGACACAGCATTTTTTTTATCGTGGCAAACAGAATCGGCCGTTTGCAAAGCTTTACATTTTTTTCATTTTTTCAACTGGAAATGTGAACTTATTTTGATCAAAAAGAACAAAACCGACGTTTTTTTTGGACGGGAAGTTTTTTTTTTATCGATACAAAAACAATGCCAACTTCGGACAATGTTCGTGTGAAAGCAGTGAGAAATAATGGGGTGATAAGACCAAGCGACAAAATGTTAAAAGGCGACAGCGTTTTTTGTGTGCCCATTTCATACTCGGTGCACATTGTTGGCCTACATTGTGGCAACATATTACACGTAAATTTCAGAGGAGAGAAAAACTTGTGCAATTAACCTGGTCATGCTTTTTTCTCTGGCCAGTACCATTTTCCGGTTTAACATTTTTTCACTCACTTGCTGATTTATTATTGGTTTAATTCCGTTTTGTCGCCAGCCAAAATGACCAAAAATGAACAACGAACGGCAACTGAATCGTAAATGAAATATAAACCATTATTTTTGGATTTTTCAGATTATTTTAATCAAATCATGTCAAGAACTTTTCTCCCCATACCAACCCATTTCGGAGAAATAGATATGAGTAACTAGAATACAAACTTCTGAATCGGGCGTTTCGAATTTATCGAGCGAAAATTTATGGGAAACTTGAAATGTTTAGAGAATAGTTTTGACATTTATATTCTCCGAAAGACTTTCAGCAAAAGTTGTGACTGAACGGGACATGTACACAAAATAAATTTCAGTTAAATTGAGCTCAAATTTTGGGAAAATCGGTAAATCATTCAATCACGTAAACGGTATATGATATCGCCGAAATTGAAGTGTAAACCATAGCAGAAAGTCCATTAAATATATTGTGTATTGATAATTTACGTATTTCGACAAGTTGAAAAGTGCATATCGACATTGCACATCGAACACACAGAACACATCGCCATGGGTCATAAATGTACGGTCAGCCATGATGGTAAATAAATAAATTGACAGTTTGGTCAAAAACAACGAAAAGTTGAACAAAACGATTGCATTCCAATATCAAAATGCCGAAGGTCGTATTTTTTTCTGACGAAACTTTTTCGTTGAAGTAAAGGCATTGCGTCATGACTCAGAGAGCATCATGAAATCAACACAAATAAGTTTTAATTAAAATTGTTGTAACGAATGTCATTGCAATCTCTAGTTTGGAGTTGTATCAATACAGACAAAAAGAGTATCCGTTTTCGGTATACGAAAATGAATTTCAATTGAAAAGAGAAAAAAAAACAAAGCAAAACTTTCAACTTTTTCGTTTGTCCATTTGAAAACAAAACAGAAAACGAATAACTGAACGTGTTCAATACATAAATGTTATCCCATGACATGGTTTCAATAACTAATGGCACACGGCCAATCTCTCTCTGCATATCGTACATTGTGCAAACATTTTAAATCGGCGCAAACACAAACGTGTCGAGAAAAACTTCGCTGTAAATGGCATCCAACTGACATTAAATCTTTGTTCGACAAACATGAGCTGGGGTTTTTCTGTATCGAAATAGTTTTCGGATCGACTTTTTCGAACTATGCAAATTGCGTGCATTTTCCAATTGATCGGAATGTTAAGCAGCGAATGACAGCCCTGCAGAGAGGTTGAAAGGGACGGACGGTGATAAGGCATGTTCGTGTTGAAATGTTCTTATCAGCGGAGAATGTGCCGTACATAGTTTGGAATTGAAATTTGCAATGAATGCTTTTCGTATGTCAACAAATAGCAGGCAAAAATGAGAGGATTTCCGGAAAAACCCGTACCATCGATGCTATTTTTCATGCCGGCTGTGCTAGTGGAGGAAATTATTGCTATCAAGACGAAGGAAAGAGGACAAAATGAAATCCCCGCTATTTCTGTGATGTGGAAAATATTTTTATTTTCCATAATGTTTTATTATGAGATTGAACAATTGAAGGATTTAACGTCTAACCTTCTTTTACTGTCGACTTTCCGCGGAGCGGCAGCAGCAGCAGCAGCAGCAGCATCATCATCAAGTCAGCATCATCATTCATTTTTATGAATCAGATCGCACGCAGCCAGCATAGAAAAAATCGTTTCTAGTGCATACTTTATTTTTTTTATTTAAACCTTTGAGCTGTTCATGCTAAAAGAATGATTCAACTGAAGTTCATATTTGATTTTTATAATAGAAAGCATTATTATCGCCTTCTCCTTAGAATATGACGTGGAGTTGATTGACAAAAACTCAAGACGAATCTAAAACAGTTTTAATAGTGAAACTCGTTCGCAGCAGTAGATGATGGGTAGGCAAAATGGTGGGGAAAGCAAACAGGGATGAATACACGATTCATTGGAAATACGACATTTAATCAGTTTTACCAAAGTGGGGCTTTTTACTTTTCCGTACACAACGTGTCAAGGGAAAGTATAGGAATTGGTCCCGAAAACTTTTTTCGCAAAATTAGCTTAGATCGTTATAAAAACTCATGAAACGCGTAGAAAACCACTTTTTGAGACACTTTTCCGTTCGTGTGCCGTTGTCGTCGTCGTAGCTGTTTGTAAACACTATAACTCAAAAAATAACTGAGATAATCAAAATCTGGAAATGCCAAAAGTTTTGTATTCGAAAAACTTAGTTTAAGTTCGAAAATGAGCCATTTTCGATTTGATCCTGGGGTACTTGCCCTAAGAAAAACCTCAAAAAATTGACACTTTTGTATGGGAGGTACTCGTAAATCGACTCCGATTGGCTTCAAACTTTCTGGAAATTCATTTTTTGGGAGGAAAATAAGATTCTGAAATTTTGAAACCAATCAGAATCGATTTACGGGTACCTCCCATACAATTTTTTTTGAAATCTTGACTAAAATTACCGATTTTCGGACAATTTTGTATGGGAGGTACCCGTTAATCGATTCTGATTGGCTTCAAACTTTCTGAGGTTTCATTTTTTGAAGAAAAAATAAGATTCTGAAAGTTTCATGTTGATCGCATCTGCAGAAGTTTGATTTTTTGTCCTCAATTTTTGTCGAAATTTTCTTGGAAAAAATTGAGGGGCAAAAACCAAACTTCTGCTAATGCGATCAAGATGAAACTTTCAGAATCTTATTTTTTCTCCAAAAAATGAAACCTCAGAAAGTTTAAAGCTAATGAGAATTTTTCACTTTATTTTTATTATTATATTTTCACTGCCTTTATTTCAAGAAAATTCACAAAAAATAACCAAAAGTACCTACGGACAACGCAGGCCAACGGTACGGAAAAGTTCGGGATTACCAATGTAATTCTTTTTATTTTTATTTTTATATGCATTGCGACAAAACCATCTGCAAAGAGACGAGTGAAATTGTTAGATCTTCCTATGAGGGTTTCGCTTGCCGCATCATTTTGCTATTCGCTTTTACAGGTCGGCAAGGAACGAAATCTCTTGAAATATCTGCAAAGTGCCATGATTAACAAACCTTTTTAAATCGATATGCAAGTCAAGCGACCGGATTAAGAAAAATGCTTGAAAAAGCATCAAGATGTCGTATCTTAAAGGAAAAATGACGTGAAAAAGAATGACTTTTCTCTCTTTCTCTCTCTCTCTCTCTCTCTCTCTCTCTCTCTCTCTCTCTCTCTCGCAGTGTAGCCATAAAAAGAGAAGAAGCATTGCAAAGGCAATGTTGCCGAGATTTCAATTACAATTGATAAGGTGCACTTGCTGGGGGAGCTGTATTATGTCTCAGCCTGACCCAGTGTATGTGTGTGGTGTGTTTGTGTGAGTAAAAAAAAGCTTAACATCGATAAAAAAATGCTTGATTCGAGAAAAATTTCATAGGATTGTTGACGAATCACAAATCCGACAAATGACAGTAATAAAAATGAATCGAGATTTACGATGCAAAAGGAAGCACAGAGCACATACACACACACACAAACCCAAGCAATAACACTAACCTGAACCGTAGATGAAAACTGTCAACGAGTGTCGAAAACACTGGAGAAATTTACATTGATCGAATCAAGGAAATTTGCTTGGAAAAAAGCTATGTTTTGCCTGACATGATTTATGTTTCGTTTGTAACGCCATTGTTGTTATCAAACTTGAAATTTTTCTTCTGTTGGCCACTTATAAAAGCGAATCTTAAGTGAAACTGATTCGAATTTAAAATTAATATTCCTCAGTCAAATTACACAGGTTTATTTCGCTTTTTTTGAACAGCACTGCAATTTTACAGAGTTTTATGGCCAAAAAGAAATGCAAATTTCAAATTATTGGCCCATAAACTGAGTACTCAATCCTTTGAAGCGGGTCGAAAGACTCTAGTAATAAATAAATGGTAAAACGTAGGAAATTTAAATACTCTTTGTGTGATCAATCGTTTGCACAAACTCTTTGAAAGCTATATTTCGGTCCAGTTTTCATCATGCATGTTGTTAATTTTCCAATTTCTCTTCTGTCAAAGCGAAATAAAAAAACATGCTGATTTTGAAATCGTCCATGGTTTGAAACGTTAGACAATCGTCAATTAGTTACAAGTGGAATTGCGCTGATTGCATGGCCCTAGAGCAATTTTTTTTCCATATATTTGAATCAATCAATTCGAAAAAAATCGCAAACTATTTTAGAGAACGTAGTAGTATGCAATGATTGAAAGCTCAGCACTTTTTTGTTCATTCTTTGCGCAAACATGATGCGTTTGGGTCGCAAACATGATGCGTTTGGGTCGCAAACAAGGCTCGTTATAGTATACGATAGACTTTCCTGAACGATGGACCGAACCATCGGTCCCAAAAGGTTTAATCTACTGAAAATCAATTTTTTATCTGCCATTTGGTGATGGTGTCAGCGTTTGTTCGGAATTCGATGTAGTTTTTCTCTCGTCGGTTCATTTCACTGTGCGACCAGAATAAGCAGCTATTTTGGATTTAGAGATAGTCCAATATGCTCAACAATCAACATGGGCGTAAATGAAAAACATAAAACGAAGAAAAGATATTTTTTCTTCTGGATTAAGTCACAATAATTGACTTCATTCCGGTTCACCGTTCTACCGTTTCAATAAGCCACCCGTGTATGTGGGAGCCTTTCTCGTTTTCTTCGGCCAGTATGTTTTTATACCCTCGCTGCATATTGCCCGTTATTATCCACCGTAATCTCGCGTATTTTCCTTCAATCATTCTTATCGGTTTATTGTGTTAGCGTGCGGTGCGAACCTTCAATTCTCAATTACCATAATTTTTCTTTGTCGCGCTTGATGCGCTTTCGTTTTTTTTTCATTCTCTCCGATACAATGGTTTTGCCAAACACGAACAATGCAAAGATTCGAACAAATTGAAAACGCTAACAAACGTGAAACTCTGCAACAGCGAGGCAAAGCAACAAAAAGAATAATTCACAAGCATAAAGGTCGAAGAAGTTCGAAATGAGGAACAGAACAAAAAATATCAGGAGACCGAACACGTTTTTCCTTTCCTTCATTTTTTTTCGGCATAGAAACGGCGATCTTCTTTGTACGTCCGTTCAACGGTTTTTCTGTCGAATTTCTGTGTAAATTTTTTCTTTTCCAAGAGGAATCATGGAAAGAGAGAGAATGGAATTATTGAGTTTTTTCCTTCTATCTATATGGAATCACAGCAAGACCATTAGCTGTGAACGCAAGCATTTTTTTTAATACATAGAAAATGATTTTGATAAAGTTTCTCTTGAGTTCCTGTGAAATAAATTGATTTTCCTTATGTAAATACTCGATAAAAAAAATCGATAAGATGACGGAAAGAGCGCGTCTCACAATTGAATATAATGACTTCTTATGGCCGATTGCATACTCATTTTCTACGACGAGAAGATGTCTGAATGGCTCTTTTATGCAAAGTAATAGTTTGAATGTTCACTGTTCAAACATACAACGATTTTGTCAGCAATCGTAACCCTTTCTTCAACGCATTGTGTTCTCCGTTTCGATGAATGTATAATGTGTGTGTGTATTTCCATCTACAGCACATTCAACACAAGTCACGACAACAGTCATAAGACGAAAATCGCTTTGGTGAGATTTTCATTCGTTTTTTTCTCTCCGTTTTGCTGTGCGTTCCGCTCCGTGTTTCGAGGCGGGAAAATGATTTTTGGGTTTCATTGTCTCGTAACTAGATTGTCGATGACAATACCAGGCGATGCAAAACAAGAAGAAAATCCATTCAACGCGCTCAGCTATTCAGCGAATTGAATGCAAACGTAAAATGTAATGTAATGGAATTTAAAATAGAATGGAGAACAAATTTTCTACTTTGCTGTTTACAATACTTGGCATTCTCAGCGTTCTTATTACTTTTGCAAATGTTTTTGCTTGCCAATCCACTCTCTTCACACAAACACACTATTTGCATGGGTATGGAAGCATGACACGGACGGTGTTGCGCCCCGTCACCGAGAAAAATATGTCGATCATGAGTGAGGTAACGAACCAAATAGACATTAACAAACATACTCTAGGCTATTTAATTGCTAACAAAAAACAGCTTGTTATTGCTGCTGCTACTGCTGCTGCTGCAAGACATGCGAATCGAAATCGAAGTGGCTGTGTGTGTATTGGGTAAATTTGGCGTAATTTCCCATTCATCTCACGCCTAATTTAATCTTCAAATCGTCCATTTCATTTGGATAGATCGAGAGTCGAAGACAATATTCGGCCATTCGATGACTTCATGTGCTGTACACAGTTGCCATCCAAGGACAAGTTGGTACATCATATTCGTCGTTAATCATGTTGAAATTGGCAAATTTTCCAAATGGAATGATAAAATGTGACATCCGATTGGCACAATATCGAACATTTAAATTTAGTGCCAGAACGAAGCGGCAGAGAAGATATAAAATCACATTGTACACAATGTGCTGTGCAATGCACACTTGTACAACTGAATCAACATCGAATTCTAGCGGCAACACAGAAAGACGGAGTGAGAGAAAAGTACTGTACTGTGATTCATCGGAAGCACGTCGAATTCGATATTTCAGACGCTTCACGTCAATAGGCCAGTTAAGATATTAGTGGTGAATACTTTATGGGAAAATCCTTGTCGACACACGGATGAGCAGATAGAAGAAAAATAAAACCGGTTCACTATTCTTTGTTCGTTGCTATGATATCTTCAAAAAGTCAGCCGAACAATGGGAATGACACTTTTACGACTTCAAAAGTGATTTATTTAATCTCATTGTTGATTTTTTTTCTCTCTCCATCTTCTTTGCTCATCTCATTTAGGATTGAGTTGGACATTTCCAGTCTGCAGGCATGTTTGTCAAGGTTCATGTCCAATGTTTGGAACGTTGACTTTGGTTGAATATATTTACAAAAAAAGAGATGGACAAAAAAATAATATCCGAAGTGAAGAGGAAAGGTCAATTTTACCTTTTGCAGGATAAACTAAATTGATTACAATGCTTAAACGGTATACATCAGTTGATTTAACAGGCAGTAAAATGGCCGAGACAACTACATTCAGATGAACTAATTCAGACGGAAAACAAATATGCAATGACCCATTGAGCCGGTGAAGTGGCTTTTAGCTCTCGCATACCCAACAACCGACCTCGAGCAATATAACTCAATCAACGGTCACAAAAATGTCCAGTAAAAGTGTCGTCCAAATGATGTGCACTCTGTGCTCCTCTTCTCTCTCTCTTTCTGTGTCTGTCTCTATCGTTCTCATTTAAAAAAAAAAATCAAGCAAACGAATAGACTCAAGTCTGCCACATTTTTTTTTCTCTCTCGTTGAAATCCGCATGCGAATAATACTAATTCGGTAGTGTCACATAAAACGTCGAGAATTTAAGGGATTCCGCACAAAGAATGTGACATAGAGTAGCTCTTGAAAACATTCGAGTGGTTGGGAATGAATCAAATAGTTGATGGCTCATGTTTTCTACAAACAACGCACACTGTGCATAGACTGACCCTCGTCTCGTTAATAAAGCGACGGGGGAACAGCATGTGCATGTGGGTGTGTGTGTGTGTGTGTGTGAGTGTGAAGCTCGAGAACTGTGTAAAGAATTAGCGGTGATACACATGACGTATTTGTACATTCCACTGAAAATTGGTCGAGTGTCTCTCATTCACATACATGTTAGAAAAGCATAAAGAGATAGTTAGAGAGGGAGAGAGATAGAGAAGAGAGGGACAGAGGGAGAGAAAAAAGCATCGAAACGTGCTCTTACGATTTATTTCCTCATCTTCAGCGAGGTTTAATGAATAATGGATGGGCACATTCTCATTATTGAGTACGGCAGGTGGTTTGGTTGCATTCCTGTTCATTTCACGCTCACTTGACCTACCTGGCAGAATATATACATAATTATAAACACCAATACGAACAAAAAATTTAGCAGTGGTAGAATCACGCAAATATACATACCGACACTACCTTGACGTTTGATATTGTATTGTATAATATCATGTTTGACGAAATTCTTAGTCATAGCAAGCACATGGATGCCAAAACATCCCATTGCATAGAACTTGTGCGGTGGTAATTATAATTCACAGACAATGAACCACTCAACGCAAATAATAGAAACACAAAATAAGCACAAACATGGAAAAAGAGAGAGAGAGAGAGGGTGAGCGACACAGAGAGAAATTGAGTGAATATGAGGATAGAATGACGAATGAAAGAAGGAATTCTTTGAATAGAAACTACTTCATACGCCGAGTAAACTTATTATGCATCGAATATACTGTAGTTATGTACGTAGGGCCGGTTCAAGATAACAAGGACATGTACGTGGAATCAGGCGTAAGCATACAGGAAATAAGCTCACTTGTGCACACACGCACACTCTTGCTGTTTCACCGGTCTTTTTTCTCTATGTCTTGTTGCTCGTCTTCGTCTACAAAGGGTACGAGCACGAGCAAAAGTTCCTTGCTAGCATTGCGATTGAGACGCATACGTGTGTTACATTTTCCGTATGAATGAACTTTTGTCGTTTTATTGCCATTAATGCCGAGTCATTATTCAGTCAGTATCATGAATGCTATACAGTGTACACTGTACATAGAGCAAGAGAGACCAATTTTCTCGACGATTATGGTCGAACTATACGTGTTCATTCATTGAATGAAAGTCTGAAAAAAAGAGGGGGAAAAAGCGTCGAGAATGACACAAGAAATTTATATACAAATAAGCGCGGGTTAGTGTTAATATAGACGTCAACGTGACATCGATTTTTCAATTAAAGTCATATTGTCAAGATAGATTCAAAACGGACACCGTGCCATTAATCAAGAAATTTGCATATCATTTATACAAAACCACGTACTGTACACTAGTAATTAAATGATTTTCGTTCGAATTTATTAGATTAATACTCCTCTGTTGGCCAATCAATTCAAAGTCGTAAGCTAAGTTGATGCATGAGATGCACGAGATAACTTTCGGATTCATTACAAACTACGGCCAATTAGCCGATGAGATTCTGTTTGATAGTGTACATTAATAGAAAAGATTTGTTCCTAACTACATTGACTTTGATTTACCCGATTTGTGTTCAATTGCCTCATTTACATGAGGCATTCCCATTGACTGCGATAGTTATGACTTATCTCTTGATCGGCAAATTATTTCTTTGCTAAAATCTCCACCTGAAAACTGCGCAAAATAGTAGATAGATCTGTGAATTCAAATGAAAGCTGGACTTTTTTTAATTGCAAACATCAATTTATTCGGATTATTTATTGGTTAAGGTAAAGAACAATGCATCAAGTTGTGAATATGATAATAATTTGAAAATTGATTAGATTATGCGGTGCTTGAAAGTAGTTTAAATATGTTTTAGTCGTGAATATCGAGTGGTCATATCGATTATCCATTTTTAATCTTCAATATATTCGAATGGCTCGGGAGCCTCTGGCTCTTTTGCGTCGTCACCCTTTGGGCCACAGGCGGCAATCGGTTCAACGAGCTCTTCAGTATCACCCGATTTGGCGGTGCGTTGAGTAACAATGATGCCACCGATCGTAACCTCTTTCAACGGAACATACGATTGACCGTCAACAATACTGATTACTTTCAATTGTTGACGCATAACACGGGCTGGGTTTTGTAAAATCTCAAAGTTTGGTTCCGGTTCTTTGCGCTCTTTTGGAGCTGATGGTTCCTTGTCTTTGGTTTCATCAGCAGTTGAAGTGCTGGCTGGCGATGCAACCGGTTCCTCTTTAACTTTGACACTCTTCTTCTTTTCGTCTTTTTCACTTGTACCGGCCTTTTCAGTTTTGTCCGATTTCTCGGCATCATCTTTCTTTGAGGTACCCTCACCAGCTTTCGACTCCTTGATCACCTCCTTCACGTCTTCATCGATATCCATTTTCTCTTCGTCACGTTTATCGATTGTTTCACGGCGCTTCTGACGTGCGGCAATCGACAAAACGGCGGTAGCAACTTTTTCACGTTCTTCGGCCTTTTTCTCTTCCATTGGCGCTGGGTATGCGTACAACGATGGTTTGGCAGCCGATTTAAATTCAACCTTCGGCATTTTTAAATCCGAATTCAATGCAATCACACATGTTGGTGTGAATGCAAGTGAAAGGCAATGAGCCAATGGGAACCAATACCAGTATTGTGTGAAAATCAACATTCCAACGACGGCTTGCAAATTCGTGTGTCCAGTACGCGATTGAAGACTGACGGTAACATTACGACCGCCACCATCGATGATACCTTGAGCCAAAATGGCACCGAATTTAGCCATAACATCTTCGTGCTTGTTGGTGATTACTTCGTGATAAAGTGACCGGAAGAATGACGTTTTTGGGCTGGTTTGATCGGTGTGTTGGATCAAAATCATAGCTGATGCGATCTGAAATGAGACAAATTTGTTGCGAAAATTACCATTAGTTTTCATTCATTACTCTATTGACGTAATGCTGTTTGTCAAAAGTAGGAAAGAAACAACACTTACCAATGCTCCTTGGCGAACAAAGTTGACTGGATCAAATTTAACCATTGGTTCAAGCAATGCGATTGCCTCACGTAATCCAGTACCAGCACAGGCAATACCCAAAGCCATGGCCGCACCATAACGAACGTGTGGGTTGTACGATTCAGCAAGCAACGATACCACAGATGGACATTGTTCCGGTGTTCTGAAATTACACAAAATCACGAAAAATATATTAAATTACACAGTGAACAACCACACAAGTACTTTTGATAATAGACACAATAAAATAGACACAGTTTTGGTATGTATATAACGCAGCGTTATTAACGCACAATACACGAAAACCTTAGTCCTACTATACACAAAATATACACAACCTTGAGAGTATGTGTATGTTTTTCAACCCACTGTTGAAAAGATTAAATTCTAGAGAGAAAATGGAGAGAGCAATTAATGCAATGACAACGAATGCTGAAACATAAGATGAAATAATAATTCCGGGGCAAAAGTGGTCTCAAATAGCACAAAATTGCTTAAGTTAGCACAATTTTGTGGCGATTTATTTTTCTTCTGTTTCATTTAGCGGTAGACCTCTTAACGTTTTCTGCCTTTATGCCAAATTCGATACAATTATTATCGTACAAATTAATGCCCGTTCATTTCCATGCACGATGAAAGTCGAGAAACGAAAATGGTTTTAGATTACATGCAGCGTAATGTTCATGAAAAATGCGTCATTTTAACACCAATTCTTATCATAACGTTGATATGCCATGAAACATGCACAAATATAACCACCAAACCAAACCCGAACCGTCGACAATTCGAGCGTAATGAAAGCTCAATGAAAATAACATTACTAATTTATTATTAAATTCCATTGTGCTGTCAATCGATGGATGAGTGAACCGAAAATGAGGTATTTCCATCAACAATGCTCAGATGCTATATTGCCGCCATTGCCGTCGCTATCGTATTGTTTTATTCCCGGCACGTGCAACAACACACAAACTCACACAAAAACCATTTAAATGATAAATATCTATTGTCTCTCGTCTGTCGTCAATGTCGCTTTGTTCCTGTTCGTCACTCTCTTATACTCGCCTCATCAACCGGTCGATGTGTATTGGAATCCATTGTAATTTGGATTATGTTGAAACTGACTAAGACAAGGCTAGATTTTATTGTTGTTGTTCATCGTTTTATGTAGCGATCGATAGCAGGCGTGTTTACAATTGTTTACCGTGGTACATTCAATGAATTTCCCTAAATTTTTACTCATTTATCATTTTCTCCAAATCATTTTTGGGACCGAATTAGTTTTGCTGATTTGGCACTTTTTCCAGTGATGACTAAGCGTTTGTTCGATGCGCTTTCATCAACGAAATGAACTTTGCATGACTCGCATAGTCTACGAAGCCACCGATTTTCCTTCCAATACCTTAAGGAGAACATTCAATTATTATTTTCTGTATTACTTAGAAAATGTTGATGTGTGTGTGTGTGTGTGTGTGAGAGAGAGAGAGAGCCTATGTAAACGGTTTATTGTTTCTTAATGAGGTGGGTGCGTGAAGAACGAGGCACATCGTCGATTCGTTAACAAATGTAAGTGGCTGGTCGTAGTTTAAATGATGCGTATGAATGCACGAAAACGTAAAAGTACATTGTAAAGTGTGTAATTAATTTAGATAACGGCATTAAATTACATCGACGCACTTTGTACTCTTCACTTGGCAACAAGTGAAAGCACACCTGCAAAATTCTTGATATGAAAATGAATCTAACGAAAGCCTCTTACGCGTACCAATGAATCTTCCAATGCTACAAAATTATACGCTAATTAAAATTAACAAATGGCCAATTAAATTACTATGAAAGTTATCGATAATGCGATATCATTTTGAGCAAGAGAATTCCATTGAATTTCTTGAGCCACTTCATGAACTTGTTAATTGAACAAGTATCTCTTTGCTTGATTCAAGTATCTTTTCAATTGAGTAAAAAGGTTGCTTCCAATGGAGAAAGAAAAACAACTTTTTTTTCTTTCGTTCATGGGCCTCATTTGCCAGTTTGACTACGGCTTAAAAACTTCTTCAAATGATGTTTTTGTATCTGAATTGAATACCAAAATGAAATTACTCAAAAAAAAAGTTGTAATGAATGTTAGGATGGAATGTTTTCATGGTTGTATCCTAATTCCTTTTTTTTTTCTTGAATTGCTTGAGTGCGCTCTTTTTTTGTTTGTGTCGAATCTAAATATAGGAATCTTTTTTAATTTATTTGCCGTTTCGAAAAAATGAGCTGCTGCTTCGTTGTGCATTTCATAACTTGAATAGCAGGTTTGCGTTCTCTCTGCCCGTCTGTTTCTGTTTGGCGTCTTCGTGTTGAAAGCTTAATAGAAATTTAAATCGATTTGGCGACGCACCGTATTTGAGTCCTTTTTTTGCACTCTTTCTCGTCGTTTCACTAAGTCGGTGTAAGTTCCTTTTTTTGTATGTACTCATAATGCTGTCATCACCGCCGCCGCTGACGACGACATCACCACCACGGATGGTACGTTTGTTTACCAAATCCTGAATTCATTTCGCACTTTTTTCCGATTGGCTGTTGAACGTTCCCACGTGAATGCCTCACACATATTATGTATCGCTATTCCTTTACACCTGGCTTGACGTGTATCTTTTTTTTCCTTTGCTGCGCCCACCCGCTCCATTGTATAATTTATTATTTTTATATTCAATGCGGTATTTGTTTGCTAGATGGTCTCCAGCAATGGAACGAACCGAATTATTATTGCACCACCATTTTTTTTCTTTCGCCGCACGTGTTTGCCGTGAAAACCACACGAATTCATTCATGTTTTGGAATTGTATTTAATAATGGTTTCATTTTCACGATTGTATTTTGCATTTAACTATTCAGAACACAACAGGGGCACTTGTGTTTAAGTTTCCTTGAGCAATGTTTATTGTTCATTTCTAGTTTATCCTTCAAATCACTGAATTACGCTAATAGAGCCGTTTGAAGTTGCTTGAAAATGGCGCCTAGCACAAAAAATGTTTGCAGCGAAATAAAGAAGCTTTTTAGCTGATGTAATTGACTGAGCCTAAGTTCGTTCTTGGTCTAGTGCCTTGGCGTCTGTAGCATACTTTATATGAAACCACATATGCTTTATTACGGCCTTTTCAGCAGTTTAGCACATTCTAATACATATTATCAAGAGTTAGTGGTCCTCCGAGGTATACCAATGGGGAAAAAAGACTTACAGTAGAGAGATGTATCTCTGTAAAGGGAGAGAGACAGAGGGAATAAAAAAGAGAGCTACAGAGTAGTATATAATTTCGGCAGAGCGGCTTTTCTTCAGCTGACAAACCGGATTTGTGAGATGAAACCAAAAGAGGATACAGACATCTCTCTCGTGTATCATCACAACGGCCCATGTCTTATTTGTTGTTCAGTTAAAGAAAACAGTAGCAGATGAACAAGAAGAATGAGCGAGAGAGAAAAAAAGAGAGCGAAAATCTTATTTGATGTTGAATGAGTTAATACATGGATTCCAATCGGATTGTCGGTTATCAGTCTGTGAATGGTTTTACTTGGAAATATAAATAATGCGACATGGCTTGCTGTCTGTGTGCGAGTTCAGCGACATCAATTGATCGTAAGCCCCAGAAACCGCTTGAATGCTTCGCAATAATTTGTAATAATTCCGAAAAACAAGCGAAACGCAAACACACAATGAACAACATTGTGAATGACAACAAAATACGGTGAATATGATAGCAAATAAGTGAGCTACACTGTGTCTTTTCACTGTCCAATTAATATACGAGACTATTTCGTGTGGCACAAGTGTGAATGGCACTGTCACTTGTGGGTTTTGTTGATACATAATTCATCAATCATTATGAATCCAGCGATAGAACAAAAGGAATCCATATCTAATTGAATGAGATTTTCGAGCTTTGGGTTCACCTCGAAATATAGTTGCAAATAAATTAATTTGCCACTATGGGCGGCAAACGTTCCGTTTCAATATGAAAATGTGTACACACTGGCCGAATTTATTGATTGTGGTCTAGTGATTGATACATCGTTTGGCCTCTCTGGAATCGACTGATGCTACATTGACTGAGGTGGTGTCTGTACATTTTGAAACGCGCTTCGGCGCATCTGGGCCAATGATTCAAAATCAATTTATTTTTCTTCAATATATCAGAGTTTGTGCCAAAAACCAATCGCTGATTATCAACTCAGACTTGGTTGGCGTTGGCACAAGATAACAGCAACAACAACAAAATTCATCGTATTTTTAACACGTTTCCATGATTGCTTTGCACAATTTTTCTATGATCCAGCCAGACAAACATTTGGCTGTACATGACTTGAGACAGAATTTATTTTGCATTCTACTTCATTCAAAACAAATCTTTCGCATTGATTTCTGAGTTATTTTTCCCAACTCATCACCATGAATTGACAAACGAATCGAATTCAAACACGAACATTCAGCGAACATCGAAGCGTCTGCCATCGATGTCACATTTGCATCTTTAAAAAAACAAGCTTTGCATTCGTTCAAGTTCAGAATCCAATTTTAAACTTCCATTGACAAAGGGATTTTAACAGTTTTCATACAGCACACATTGTGTTGCCTTGACCGATTGCTGGCACCTCCACATTTTGCATGTCACTCTCATTCAATATGAATCGATGTGTCATTGTGTCTTTTGTTTTGGCACACTTTTCAATTGCTTTTTACCTCGTGCTGCTATTCATGTGTGTGTGTGTGCCTTGTAAACTGTAAACAAAAGCACCATACCCATTTCGCGATTTCATCCATTGTCAATTGTCTGCGTTATGTGTATGTGCGCGCGTCAACATCGCATGATAAAATTTGAAATGCAAAGCATTCTTGATACCTGTCTGTGCCATTCACTTTTGCTGATTCGAAACCGTATATCCATATAATAAAATCCGTATTGATTTCTATGAAAGCGCATTTTTTGCACATCAGACTAAAGTAATTACTTGAATTGTTTACATATCGAAACAGTGAAAAAAAAACCATTTCACATTCAATTTATATGCAAATTTATTCGGTTATTGTCTATTCATTCATAACTTTTACGATTAATGACCCGAAAATCATCAAATCCATTAAATCCGTAAGAAAAAAGAATCTCGTGAAAAAGTGAACACTGAACACTGTTTTGTGACCAATGAACTTCATTTAAAAAAAAGTAATTCCAAACTTTTTCGGTGTAGTTTAGCCCAAACGAACATCAAGTTGTGTATTTTTGTTATTTTACCGTCATTTTCTTCCCGCTCGATGACAGGTGAATACCTCGATTGCATAGCTACGAAGTGGTTTTATTGCGTGGATTTAGTGGGTAGGATGTTATCTATGCTTTTATAGAGTAAATTGGTGGCAAAAGCTCTATTAAATCCACCTTTTATCACATAAAACTTTGGCTTTAAACTGAATGGATGGCTTGCTGTTGCCCGTGGTTCAATTCGTATACGTCTATCAGTGCACACTTCGTTCAATGTTTTTATACTTGAAATAAAGAAGATGAAAAGAGTGAACGAAAAAAATATGTTTATGACTTCATTTTTCCTGTTGTTGTTGCTGCATCGACTTCGATGAATTTCGTGAATTTTATGAACAATCCTTTCTGTTGTGTACGTCTTCTAAAGCAATGAGCAAATTGAATGGAAACGATATAAACGAAATGTGCATTGTGTTAAAACCCACCTCATTTATTTGCAATAAATTGAAGTTTCAATTTTATCACTTTTTTTTACTATTTGGCCATAAAATGTAATCAAATGTCGATTTTCAAGAGAGAGCGAGAAAATCTGTTCTTGAGAAAAAGCGTTCTCGCAAAGACCTTGACGTCGGTCGTAAGATCTCAATTAATTCGCACCCTCTTTTCTCTCTGTCTTGAGAATCGACTCAAATGCGCGTGGTGTAAATTTCCCATCTTGCTCAAGGCTTGAGAAATCTCTGGTATAAATCATTGTGTGAGAGAATTGATTCTGCAATTTCATTTGAATACCCACTAGAAGAACTTGCACACCGTGATCAAGTTGAGTTTTTGACACATTCCTTCCAAAACAACTCCGCTTCACCGAGTGAACGAGAGTGCGAAAAAAAGTCACATGGGATAAACAGACAGAACTAAATCATGTTTGGCGTTAAATGGAATAAGAAACCGACAACGATTAATATTGAAATGTTGAATTTCAGTGGTGCACTGGTGTTGCCGTTTACCGTATTGATATTCCCAGCCATTATTCATTTCTCAATAAATCTCAGTCAAAATCCGCTGTTGCCAGAGACAGAGGATATTTATCATGCATTGTGGCAATCGGAGATTTGGCTGCGAAACAATACTGTCAACCAATTCAATGGCACGCTTTGTCCATTGTTCAAGATGCAAGAGTGAAAAGGAGAGAGAGAGTGTGTATCTCGTGTGCGAGAATCGAAGCAGCGAACTAATCGGAATTGAAATGCGCGCACACAAAGCGTGGTTTCAGTTTTTTTTTCTTTCGTGTTTGCTTGGTGATAGTGCAGCCAAATGGTTTTTGGCGTTAAAGCGAACGATGTGCACATTAAACGCGTGCTTTTGCAAAATTCCAGCCCGTTCATTTTAACGGATCACCGCACAAATGGTATTTTATCGTATCCGTTATTTATACCTAGTATCTATTATTCGGTGGATCCTATTACATACGACTATTTATCTATTTTTATTAAGAGAAATGGGATGCACAAAACAATAAAACAGAACACAAGCTACAATATGCATTAACCAACCATAGCTATGCTTTGTGGCGTGTGCATTGTGCACAGTTCAGTCAGCGAAATAGACGTGACGGAGTAAATTTTAAATCCACGCTTTCCGAAGACGGATACAATGCGAAAGGACAAACTGAAATCCAAGCAAATGTACAACATCAATGGAGTAAACTACAACATTTCAGCTTTTCGCAACAAGGGCATCTCATTGTTTGGTAAACAACAATGCTGCATTTGCAACACGATAATAATGCGCTCCGACCGCCACATACACATACATGCATTTTAAATGCATGACAAAAGTTTCGAGGTTCCCATGTGTTGTACGCTGTTACTGTTCAAAATTCACCCGTTTAATTCAGTTTTTAGTTCGTTTGTTTGGTGGCGGTGGCTCCGTTATCCGGGCGCTAGCCGTACAGTAAAATTGATAAATGCACGTGTGCATGAAACTAAATCCCGTTTTTATTCATCGCACGCGTATGTAATCTTCGGTACGAGATTGAGTTTTAACGACTAAAATGCACTCTGAATTTTAATTTCTCGCTATGACGGATTTTTATGATGATTGATTCACTGGAAATTGATATGGATTTTTGGAAGAACGAAACAAAAAAAGTACAACACATATCTGTCCGAATTTGATTTATGAATACACAGCACATGACAAACGGATTAGCGAAAATGCTACTACACTGCCTCAAAATCGACGACGAGAGAGAAAAAAAACGGTCCGAATAAATGAATAGAAATTAAGATGGATTGCAATTTTATTGCGCTGTTTGTCGATTTCAATTGAATTTTCAAATTCAATCGCTTGACATTTCATGTTTGCGAATCGATACAAAAAAATGGCACGAGTCGAGATCATCACATTTCAAATGGATTCCAATTAGTGATTAATTGAATAATGGAGTTTTTCCATTTTTGCACACTCTTTGTTGACATAATCAAATGCTTCAACAATGTTGTGGAAGCGAATGAGCTATATAGTGTTATGGTTGCCATTGGAATCGATTTGAACTTTGGACAAATGTTGGAATCCACACGCATTCACAATTGAAACAAACTTTTCATTTGGGAAACTTTTTTTTTCTTCTTCGGGATTTCGACGCATTTCATTTTAGCCCGCACTCCTTTCGCATTTTTGCGCTTTTCTTGTTCAGCCCAATTTTGCGTCACATGGCTCGAAAGAAAAAAACAACTACATGTTAAGTCAAAAAACGCAACTCTCTCGAATGATGTGATTTGCTTGTAAGGAAAAGGTCGTATTTGGAATGTTTGCCTTTTTTTGCTTCAATGAATTCGATCGTTCGTGTGTATTCCCTCGCATTTTTCCATCAAGTTTTCATAAAATTAAAGGGAAGCTCGAATTCAAACTTTACCCGCCTCAAAATGACTGTGATTTGTAATGGTAATACATTACCGAATGCCATCAACACAGTAAATTCCATTCCCAAAAAAAGAAACCAGTAATTTATTGAAAATTTACTCTAATGAACTAATCTAATGATTGGGGTTGATTTTTCTGCTTCTTTCATTGGAAGTTAATCTCAAAATCAGAGAGAATGAAGGAAGAAAACCACTGCTCAACATTGAAACTCATTCGGAGTGGTTTGAAGTTTTTTTTATTTCTTGTTTGTTATCAGCACGTGGTCGTATTTTACCGAAGAAAGTTTTTGGCGTTGAAAAACCGAGTGGAATTGAAAATGTAATGAGACGTGCTCATTAGGTGTACGGCTAAAATAGCACACCTCACAAGAATTGTGCTCGAAGTATTCGCAATCGACTCACTTGGTTTTGCCGCAGACATGCATCCAAATCGCGTAATCATTTAAAATACAATACATTTCTTGTTGATTGCAACCCAACACACAAACACCGAACTAATTGGCACTTGAAAACTCATCAGTTTGCAGCTGCTTGAAAAGTGTGATTAATACTCGCCGCAATGTCATTGGAAGTAAGCCACAACTGACAGTCAGTAGTTGGTGATTCTGGTGTCACATTCCACCGTTTTTTAACAACAACAAAAAAACAGCTTCAAGCAGATTGGTGTCGTGGAATAGTGTGAAAAGTGGCCGGATAAATGAGTTCGAAGTGCAGGACAAGCGATTTCATCACTGTTTGTTTTCGCATTACTTTTCAATTGCTTCTGTTTACAAGCGCATTTCGCATAAAATAGTTTAATTTAATGAAACGAGGTCAATGAAAATGAATTTCGTGTAGTAATGCAAAAACGAGAGAAGAAAAAAATCCACAGAGAAACGATGGAAAGTGAGGTGATTGGTTGCCTCCCCGAACGAAACAGGTTTTGTCATTAAAAAAAAAACTTGAGCATTTTCATTTCGATACCAAACCAACTGATGCGATAAATTTCGCCACTTGAACATCAAGTTTTTGCCAATCTTCCGCACACTCTCTCACCCACTCTTTCGATTGGTGCGAAAAGAAGCATTGTTATTGCCCAGAGTTTTCATTTCGTTTGGCAATAACTTAGCACAAACATGCTTTCACTCGTTAAGTTAGTTTTGCGTCTTTATTAGTTTTTATTGATCAATTCCATAGAACATACAACCAGCATTAATCACAGCCACAGTAATGCGGAAATATTTTCATTCGATGCTTCTGAGCTATTTGATTTGATGGCGGATGGCACGTGTGCCCATGTTCAAGACAAAATTCACAAAGGATACAACGAAAATTGATTAAACGAGAGTTTTTTATCTTTTTGTACAAGTTTTTTTCGGGCTTTTGATGAAAGAAAAATTTCCGCAACTCATCGTCCGAAATGCAATTAAATCTTTCAAAAAACTGACTTAAAACAATGAATCTGTGCTCTGTGTGGTGGTGGTAGTGGTGATTTTTGTACGGCGCAAATAGTTTCTTTGCAAAAACTTTCCATAAAATTTAAGGTATTTGCTCAAAAGCTTTGATAGCGCACGGAAATTAACCCGAAACTTTGAATTGGGACACACGGTTTTTGTTAAGTTTTCGTCGCAAAAAATGTTTCATTAGATAGAAGTTTTGCCATGAACATGCTCTCCATCGTTGGCACAAACTTTTATTCAGACTGAGTGCGGAACATTAATGAAATGTGTGTGCGTTTTTTTTTTTAAATAATTAATCGTGAATGCAAGCAAAGGCCAAGGAAAAGTCCAACACAACAACAACAATGGCAACGGTATTATGAGCAGCAGTCAACTTCTAACAATGGCTGGTAAATTTGTTGGCCAACTTTTCAACTTATTTTCCTGCTACGCACGCAACCAGTCCACTTTCTACAGCAATATTTAGATGCTTTCAATTAGTTTGCACATGGTTTCTATCGCTGTAAGAAATTGTTGCCAACAAAATGAGGAAGCCCACGAACATTTGCTCGAAAAAACCAAATAGCAACAATGGTCACAAGTTTGTGAACAAAGTGAAATTGGTGGCAAACTATAAATAGAAAATCATCAATATAGAAAAACGGGGCCGACTTTTTTTTTGTCATAAACAAGAACAGAAAGTCAATTGAAATGGGAAAGCATTCGATTTCGAATTGCCGATTAATGCTCGTAATTAATGTGATAAACAGCAAATGAATAAAAACAAAAACGAAATCAAAAGATCTCTTCATTATTAAATTGATTTGTATGATGCCCTACTAGAATTTTGCGACAACGTTTACGCAAACGTATCGCCAACCTTCCGCAATAGTTGTCACAAAATGCATGAACTGCGATCAACTTCATTCGAATTCAGCTTGTTGTTTTTTTAAAGGCTGCAATGGCTGATTATTCTCCTTAATAATTATTTTAAATAAGTTTTCCTTTCTTATTAGCAACGATGAGCAACATGAAAAATTTAAATAAAACCATTTGAAATTATGTTTTCAATGTAATGAAGTTGGATACAATTCGAATTTACAGGTACAAAATCATTACGCTGACATATCTGTGACATATCGCATTGTGTAAACCTGTACATTGAAAATCCTATCGCAATGCGGAATGTCGCGGGAAGGTTTTGCTTTACGGTGACATGTCGACGTAAACCTCAATGTATCGCAAAATTCTTGTAGGGATGATGACCTTTGAGCATTCAATCAATGATAAACACATCAAATGCACAAATTTATTTCCATCAACAAATTGTATTCTCCTCGTTTTGTTGTCCCATGTTCCACCATGGTTTTTTTCTCCTTCGCTTTCACTTCGGTTTCGGCTTCATTCATTTCGTTTTTCTTCGTCTAGCAATTGAATTAATTGAATAACTTTAGCATTAATGGAGATGTAAGATTCATTTGATAGATAAGTCTCAATTTGGTCTAAGTGGACAAAAAAGCAATTACAAGTTGAAGCACGACCGAGCTGTATTCAAAGATAGCCGCGAATAAGTGTGCGTCTATTGGCGCTCGCTCGCTCATGCACTCATACGCTCGTCATCATGAAGAGCCTCTGATTGATGAGTTCATGTGAAATTCAATTTGATACGTTTTCTTCTTGGCGATGTCATTCGAGATTTTTCGCCGGTAGGTTTTGCCATTGTCGAAAACTTCAAATGAATGTATAAATTGTTGGCATTGATATTTTTTAATGGTCCTACATGCACAGAAGAGGCAGAAACGAATTTTTTTATCAGAAACCTCATGAAGAATACGTTTAATCTAAAGTTCACAACAATAACGAGCATTATGGGTGACAAGTATTTTAGCCCCATTCATTATATATAATTCGATGTAAACAACGATTAAACAAGATGTTCATCATCGTAAATTTTTCTTCTTCTCTGCTCGTTTGCGGTATTTGTTTTCGATTTTCGTGGAATTTCATTATGTGGTCATTGTAGAAAAATGCCTTCAAACGATGTCACTTCATCGATAAATCATTCATCGCTAAATTTCTGCCTGTCGATATATCGGCACTTGTGCATGAAAAACTTGTCAGCGAACGAGGGCATCGTGAATTCAGTGCAAATTTTGCTGATAAAATCATATTTGAACCCAAGAAAAAAAAAAAGAAGGAAAAAAGCCAAAGCAAAAGTTTACTAATGGATTTTGATGAAAATGTGATATAAATAATAAAAAGCCATGGGAAAAGAATTAAAGCATCGATGTTAGAATACTTCACTTGTGACTGAAGGAGGGAATAAACAAGACCGCAGAGCTTCGCTTCGCTCCGCTCTGCGTTCTTGAGTTTTTAGTTACTTAATCTATTTTGTTGTCTCACAACAAACTATTTTTTGGCGGATGAAATCAAATCCGTCCCAAAAAGTACCAAAATCGTCCTAAAAAATTACAAAATCGACCCAAAAAATAACAAAATCGTACTAAAATAATTACAAAATCGTCCCAAAAACATTTCATAAATAATCCCTAGGATAATAATGAGTGGACACACACTCGGCATGTCTCTTGGCATGTCTACATTATGAGTACTTTCATGCCATGGTGGTCGTTTTCAGTAAAAGGAATTAGAACGTCAGTCTTCTTATTAAAGCAAAAGATATCGATTTTATTTCAATGTATTTGAACATGACAACAATCCATATGCGTGTGCTGTCGAAGTCACTTTGTCATGCGTCATTCACATTAATGCTTTGACTGATTGTGGTGAACAGTGGTGAGATTGGAAACGCCATACATTTTATATAAATTATTTGTTTGGGAATTATATTCATTTATTTTCTTTTATTGTTGATATTCGGGCTCTGCAAAGCCTAGGCTTCATCCACGATTTGTTTTTCAAAGAAATATTACGAAAAAATCGTGAGTTTGCACTGTCAACACTTGTGTGGTTTTTCATATGATTTTGAAGTCATCGAATATTGCCACCCGTTCACACATTCAATGAACTTGCTACACCAAGTGATAGTTTAGTTCATTGGTGACGTTTTTCAATCCGCCATACGTTTTTATATGTGTGTGTACATCAAAATGTCAAAATTTTCAAGAATGCAACCGTTCTCCTCGTTCTTTTCAGCACGAGTTTTTTGGTCTGATTTTGTTATGTTTTGGGACTCTTGCGCTGCAGAAAACAATTACGCAAGGAAATCATTGGACTCTAATATTTGGTCAATTTATCTTTGAATCAGAAATTATTTCATACAAAAAGGGGACTATTTAGTGAAATATCACAATTTTTACCAAAGATCGATATCTTTTGCTTAAACAAGAAGACTGATTCTGATTCCTTTTTATTGATTCCTTTTACTGAAAACGACCACCATGGCATGAAAGTACTCATAATATAGACATGGACGATTTTGTAATTAATTTAGTACGATTTTGTTATTTTTTGGGTCGATTTTGTAATTCTTTAGGACGATTTTGGTACTTTTTGGGACGGATTTGATTTCTTCCTTTTTTGGCGCACTACATGAAATGTATTTCATCAAAGCAACTTTGCATTAATATATTTATTTGTAAAATGAATTACAAGATCTTGGTTTTATTTCTTTTTTGAAATATATTGCCTTTGGTTTAAATTCATTTGCCGTTAGTGCACCTGTTTTAAGTTAAATAAAAAATATGAGCATAAAATTCAAATTCACCATAATTTGTTTCATCACTCAAAAAGTATTAAGAAAAAAAAATAAAGCAGATATGTAACCCTACATTTCATGTAGTAATAAAAAGAAGCGACCATTGCTTTGAAATGCTTTTTTGTCACTCTGAAAAAAAATTTAGTATATAATAAATTTGGAGAATGAATCAGCGATTGAAGTATTTGCAACAGTATTTCAAGAGCAAATAGCAAACAAAAAGCGCAGCATCGCAAAGCGAACGGGAGGAGAAAAGTTAGAGAAAAAATCGCAAAAGATAAGAAGCATTCAATGCAAGCTTGTGAGGGGTGAAACGCGTAGACTCCAATCCACTACTTGCATTAAGAGTCTTTTCACTTGGATCAATTTATTTTTCATACTGGTTGGCTGCGACCAAGTACCAAACCAGACACACTGCCGACTGAAGATTCCATTCTTTGTCAACGAGATGCTCATTCAAACAGTAATTGTTTGCCAAAGAAAAATAATGCTCGCATACCTTTGAGTTCAATTTAAGAACGGGAGAACCGTTCAACAATAAGTCGAATGTTGATGACCATGGCGTGGTCAAATTGCACAAAAAAAATCGCTGAAAATGATTTCTTGCTGGTGGTACAATGTGTAACAGCATGAGTCAGCACTTTGCATAAATCAAATATTGGCAAAATCAATCAAAAGAAGTGCTTTCGCGTAATCGACTTAGAAACAAATAAGATGCTGCTCGCTAAGAATAAAATTTTTCGTTAGCGTGTGTTTTGTTTCTTAACGAATCAATGAACAAGCGAACTTTACACGGTTCAACCGTGAATACCGTCAAGTGGGAACAAGAGAGAGCAAAAACATCAAACACAGCAGGAACGCAAATAAATAAATGAATAACAAGGGGCCTCGTCTTATCCTTGTTTTCATAACGCATCATTGGGCTGAAATCTTGAAAATTTACTTCCTCCCCTTCACACACACACACACAAACACCATTTTTTCTTCGCCGTTATACAGAAAAAATCGAAATTTGGTTTCCAGTGTGACATGAAACAGGTTTTGCGTGAAAATTTCCCGATACACATTTTGGATGTTGAAATATTCTAATAAAAATAGAAATGCGAGCCCAAGTGAAAATAAAAACTGTTTTAAAATTCATTGACGTTGAAAACCTTGATAATTTCCAATATTTCAAGAGTCCGTCGTGGTGAATGAACCGTAATAATTTTCAGCCGCTAGCCGAAATGGAAAGACGGGAAAATAATAAAAGTACATATTTAGTAAACATTGATTATCAAGCGTTTGCTCGGCTCTTTTCGATTTGAATGCTAGACAGAGAGTGTTTGTTTGCATGAAAACAAACACAACCTGGAACAGACAGAATGTTGAAGAACAAGTGCAAAACAAGGAATAATAATGAAATTGAATTTCAATGTGCTTCAAATACTGTAGGCGCTTTGAGGGCATTGAAACACACTATTGTGTTCAAAGCTGCTGAAAATTCATTTGAATGAATAGTCGACGGCGATTTAGCTCCAAAGATCTACCACATTGCCAACAGTCCCGGGCATATTATCGTGGATATTTGCATTTTCTAATCAAAACTGTGTGTACATACATACCAAAATTGTAATTGTTAAAAGAGAAATTGGCGAAATTGCCGTAATTCGATGAAGTGCATTTTGTATACGAACCTGCAAAGAGAAGAGAATATAACATTAAAATCCATTTTGTTTCGATGGCATAGACAATATAGAAAATAGAGTAAGTGTGGTTGAATTTGAATGATAAAACGTTGAACAAAGGGATTGAACCCTTGTGATAATGATGGAACGCTTTTGCCGGGAATAAATCGAATTAAGAGCACGTTCCATAGCACATCCACACACACAATGGTCTCGCTCATAATAAAGACTTCAATCAGCACAGCATGTTGCCCAAATATGCAAAGTTGACACATTTCGCAAATAAACACAGTAGAACGGGGTGGTTTTTTGTGACAAAATACTTGACTCAATGAACAATTTTCGATTGATCCATCAAGTTGTTCAAGCGTTAAGAGTTAAAGGTGTCAACTGTTTTAATTGACCCTGGTGTAATATTGTTCATGCTCCCAACGCTTTTTATGAAGCCACACATACACACACACACACACACAAACGAAAAATCGAATCGTTCAACATAAAATTGATAATTGGCGCAATGTGCTTGACTTCATCATCTTGTTAACATTGCTGAAAAGCATTTCATTTGCTCTGTAATTGGCCAAATAATGCAAACAGTTCGCACACTCAATGACGATATCCTGACATTGAATAAAACAACAACGTTTTGATATGGTTTCACAAAGTGAAACGTAAAGAAAGAAAGCGACAGCTAAAAGAGTGTGAGCGAAAAAAGAAGTGCGAAAAAAGGGAGCATATAAAAGCTTGAAATGCTTTTGAGCTAACACACTACAAACTAGTGGGAGATTTGCACTTGAATACAAAATAGCACACACTTGATGGTATTAACCGAATGGAATGCAATGAAGTAAGTGGCTCAAATTTCCACTCACGATCTGGCTTTCAATGATATTCGCAAAACATCGTGTTGTTTGCAATGGAATCACACCAATGAGCTCCACACACACATTGTATCTGTTGTTCGGGTGACGGTGATCTTTGGCGGGTGAACGAGCGAGCAAGCGAGCGAGTAAATGAGTGTGCTTGGTAGTGAAAATGCAGTGTGGAACCATTTGAATGTGCATTCGACACGATTACGTGCAACGGCTAAAAGTGAGCAATGCCATGCCAGTGTCTCGCTACATCAAGCTCTCTTTTGCTACTTATGTCTTTCGTACGTGTCTGAAAGCGAATGTGTTTCGTGTATTTTCATTTACTTTAAGGTTTTCTCTCTCTCTCTCTCTTTCGTCTCTTACATTCCAAAAATATTAGTGTATGTCCGTTCGCATTTCCTTCCACCATACATTGTAAGCGGTTGCCTTCAGAAGAAGAAAAAAAAATTCGCTACGACGCGACATTGAATTTATCGAATTTCATTGCAGTTCTCTCGTGCATGCGGACCGAAAGCGAAATAGAGTAACGAGAAAAAAATTATATCCGATTTGTGCACTGCATTCCAAATGAAACTGTGCCCGGTTTGACGATACGAGGATTTGACGATAAATCTTTGTCGTAAGAAAAATCATGAACATACTTTTGCAATTTTATCCAATATTGGAATGTGTCGCAACTGCCACTCTCGATTTCGGGCACACTGATTTCTGTCATTTATCACCCTCCGAAAACTATGATGAAAGCACGAAAGAAAATTGCTTAACACCAACATGTTTCACTAGTTTGCTTGCAGCGCAACAACAACAGCTTACACTCAGAATATGACTACAATTCACACTTGGTTCTCCGTTTATCTCGACCATCAGTCATTCAACCATTTTTTTTTTGCTGATTCGTCTTCTCTCTTTTTCTCACGCTCAGTTGACTCATCTTGAATACAATTCATTTTTACAACGTGCATCTAATTCTAAACGATGCCACTTTTTCATGCTTCATTCATATAATTGGTTCAGTCTTTTCTGCGCCGTATTTTTGTGACATAATTTCTCTAATTAATTCCAATGAGTGTTTCAACGCAAACAAAACTGGAATTCCCCATTACAACAAATACACCGACAAAAAAAGAATGTGGCATGCCAACGAAAAAAGAATGTTGCAAATGCAAGCGTCACAAAAACGGCAAGGCGAAACAGTGAGAAAAAGAGACAGTTGTTCTCTGGAACATGTACACACCGAGAGAGAGAGAGAGAGAGAGAAAAAAAAGCTCTTGAAAAGAGATAAATGAAATTATACGACATCCTCGAAAAGAGGAAAAAATTCACTCGAAAGCAGCGACGAAAAAACGCTACACAAAATCGCATTAAGTGAATTACAGCTGCTGCAATGGTTATTATTGAAGCAACGCATCCTAGCAACATTGTGATTGTGAATATATGTGTGTGTGCATGACAAGACAATTTCCGCCGTTGTTGCCATTTTGGATGCGCGCATGAATGTGACTTTCGTTATTAATATTTACGAAGAAAAGGACATGTACACTTACACAAAGCTTTTGATGCACAAAAACTAAGTGTTGCAACTACAGTGAAACCTTTGAAATAAAAAATTGCGCTCAAGTTTTCACACTCATTTTCGTACATTCTATATGTATGAATTCGTTTTATTTTTTTGGTTTTGACTATTTCCAGCGCCACTGGACGTTGCGAAAAGTTGTTAAATCTCTCGAAACGAGATTTTTCCAATTCGATGCACATGCTTGGCTCCCTCCATTCCATGGCCAACTCCTAAACTAGTTGAGATTTTCAATTGCACAGAGTGCCTACAGGCCACTTTATCTCTCTCTCTCTCTCTTTGCTCTGATCTGCTCGGCTCTATCGTGTGCCTGTGCACAGAGCCAACGAGATAATCCGTCTAAAATAGTTTTCCAAGAGAAAAACCATTACCATTTTAATTATTACATGAATATTATTTTTAATTGGTTCATGGGTAGTAAACGTTCTTGAAGCAACTCTTGTTGCGGTCTACTCAACACAACGTTATCCATCTGGCGTTGCCGTTCAATTTACATCGGATTAATTTTCAATCAGATATCCATAGAGTAAAATTAAAATTGCTTGCGCAATGGATACATTGTTATAATCCATGCCGTAATTTAAGTGCCAAAATAAATATGTATGTGTGCAACTGCATTGTTCTAGTAACATTTTTTGTTGTTGTTGTAGTTTCATTTGGTCTGAGAATGGATTTCCAATCAACCCACAAGTTAATAGGTTGAGAAATGCGATTTCAATAATTCGAGTTATCCATGAAAATATGTGTGGCAAATGGAGAGCCTAACATGCAATTCGATTGAGATAATTATGATTTGAAATAGCTTTTGCTATTGCTATGCATCTTTATTATTGAGCTATTTGCTTGGGTATTATAACATACATAGTAACTATGTGTTGGATAGTGAAGTAAATTTACCCATGTGTTTGTGAATGTGAAGTATGTTGAGTAATTGCTTGGTATGTCCGTGCATCAAAAGCAGCAATGTTCATTAAAGGTTGCTACGTTCTTACTTAGTGCTGACCCCATACGCACACACCAACCAAAGTGCCGAGGTAAACATTTTGCCATTCTTGAATGGTTTTCACAACACAGTACAGGTAAACGTTGGGTTTTCGGTATATAGAAATATCTTCTCTTTCTCCGGTTTTGATATCAAGTAAAATCTTGAACCATCCTTATGGTTTTCGCTCATTTATATTCCACATTGGCAAACTCTCGTGGCTCATTTCAAGGCTTCCGTGGGAATTTTTCATCTTGATTGTAAATATATTTTGTATATATTCCAAGAAAATCGATGCGAATGAGAAGAACCCTCCCAAGAAAAATAAAACACTTGCACAAGTTTATGTTAGACTTTCGTGGATTAATGGAAAGTTTGTGATTATCGATTGAGTTTCAGTCATCAATTTCATCAAATGTTCAAAAACATCGATTGCCAAAAAACGCATACATACATCCACCGTAAACCGCAATGGAAGTGACGCCAGCAAAATAGCTGATTTGATGAGTTTGGCAATGTCGTTACTTTCATTAAAAGCCTATGAAAGTGCTATCAAGATTCTTCGGCAATTCGGCAATCAACGTTCTTATAAATAGTCTGATTATTGTTATGATGGTTTCGGTTTTACTGTCGCATTAGGTGAGCGTGGTGTGGCTCAAACTGAGGCCAGGTTTTGTAATTCCCGTGAAGATTCCGAACATCACGTTTAAAATAACTTTTATGTGCGTATGTGAGTCTCTTCGTTTTTTTTTTTATCTGAAATTTGCATGCGGAAAGATAAATGTCAGAGCTATAATCATCGAATGCGGCTGATGTTAGCACAAAATTATGGCTCATGATCGCTGTTAACGTTAGAAACGAAAAATACGTGCTACAGAGAGTGACAAACTCCCACATTTTTGTATGTTATTACACAACCGAAAGTTCGGAATGGATGAAACGGTTGCAAGCGAAAGACTCACCGAGTAGTAACGGGAATATCATAAAAGCACATTTCAGCTGGGGATTCACCTTATCACGTCTTATTCGCTTGTTGTATATCTATCTCGATGCTTGTGTGTGTACTTTAATAGCGTCAGTTGTTCACTTGTTTCGGGCTGTGTGGCATTCTTTTAACGCGACGTTTAAAAATAGCACGTACCAACTGGAACCGCTCAAGCAGTTCCCGAAAAAAACACACACACGAAAGATGAAGAAAACGAAGAAGACCGAAAGTGCCGTCAGATGATGCTTTGTTTGTTTGTTTGTTTAATCGTTTTATTTTTGTTTTGTGTTTATTTCGGAAAGAAAACAAACTTGCGACAAGCTTGAACAAGTCACGCTAGAGTGCGTGTAAAGAGAAGAGAGAAAATGAAATGCCAACTATTTAAAGTCGATGTTCAAACACACAGCAACGAGGAAAGAGGGTAAAAAGTGAAAAACGACGACGACGACGACGATGCCAATACCAAGCAATAACAAGCTCGAATGACATCACAGCGAGTTGCAAGCTTGAGGTCTATGTAATAATGATCGCAATCAATCCTATTTCTATCCATTCGAAAGTGAGAGCCACATTTGTGCATACGTGTGACACAAAGTGTCACTATATCAACATGGAACGCCCGTTTCAGCTACGAAATTTATAAACATCGTTTAAAATGTTATTCCCCCATCGCATTCAAGGGCTCAACGTACTATTGGATGTGTTCTGCTTTCTCCTTTTCTCTTCGTCGTGAGAGCTGGGGCTCAATTTTTCGCATGCTTTTATCGCAATACTATACTTAACCATTTGATAATGCTTGTTGCGTGATCATAGTACAATATTACAACTTAAGTGTGCTTATTTGGTGCCTGGTATTCCCACTTTTTTTTCTATTCTCATGCCATTCCCTTCGCCCTATTGTCCCATTTTAAATTCGCGCTGAAAGTGACGTTTCGTCCTTCTACTATTTACTATGTGTACATGTTGCAAACGAAACTGGTTACATTGTTCGTGTAGATAAATTTGCTGATTTATTTCCACTTTGAAAAGTTTTATTGCACGGTTCGCTCGAATTTCTTGGTTTACTTACAAAAGAAGACAAATTGAATTCAATTTATTTGCGCCGTCATCAGCACCGAAACGAACGAAAAAAAGCGACAAACAAAACGTAAACGAACGACAAAAACTGTCTATGACATTTGAACTCGAGATGATTTTAAATTTACATTTACACAATAAATCGCAGGAGAATTTTCCAACAATCGAATTAATAGTGAATTTTTCTCTTCCATTTTCAGGTTATTTTCCACTGGAATCCGTGCATTGTTTGGTGTGGATATGTTTGGATGTATTGTTTTGTACGGCCAGCATAATGCATTTGTGCTCAATATCCATCGATCGATATTTGTCACTGCGATATCCCATGCGGTTCGGCCGAAATAAAACGCGAAAGCGTGTCACGGTGAAAATTATATTCGTTTGGATTTTATCGATTGCAATGAGCTTACCACTGTGCTTGATGTATTCAAAGGTATGTGAAATGTGGCCAAATTGCCATTGAACATGTTCAAATTTCAATAATTAATCCGGCATTTGAAATATGCACATTTATTTTCGTTTGGGGCATAAAAATAGGATCATGCATCAGTATTAGTTGATGGAACGTGCCAAATACCAGATCCTGTGTATAAATTAGTCGGTTCAATTATTTGTTTCTACATACCGCTGCTGGTGATGTTGATAACATACTACCTAACGGTTCGGTTGCTGGCGGCGCAACAGCAGAGTTTGTGTGGAGGTGGCGGTAGTGGTCCGGCCACAGGTACCACGACCACAACCACCAATGGCAACCAATCAAATGGCTGGGGCAGCGGATGGTTAGGTCAAAAAAATATCGGTACGAAAATATCCTTGAATGTCGAATATTTGTGGAAGATACAATTTATTACATTTTCTTTGATTTACCCAAAAGAGTGAAAAAAAAATGTCACCAAAGAAAAGTTGATCCTTCATTAAAATTTGCATATTTGTTTGTGTTTATTAAAAAAAAAATCATCACCAGAACGAAGGTGTACATGGCGTCGCCTGCTGAAAACCAGTCTACCATCGACACCAAATCATCCACATTCTGCCACTTCAACTGATACCGAGCTTTCAAACTTAGATACGCATGAATTATGGCTGCCAGACTCAAGGTAAACACACTTCAAGGCCCTTTTTTTCTTTTCTCCATTTTCCATTCACTCGCCTCGGTCATTTCACTCGTTGGAAATTTTCGGGCGGATCTTTGCGTGAATTCTTTTCACTTGGCAGCGTATTGAAGCCATTGATTTTGATGAGAAAATTCCCCAAGTTACGTGGCTAATGAATTTTTACAGTCATTAAATTTCGAGTTTGTACGATAAATTTCAGTTTTGTTTTTAATTAAAAACAAATGATGAGCTTGGAATGAACATGAGACTTTCGTCGCTCAATACACAGATACGAAACAAAAATAAAGCAATCCATTAAAATGGAACATGGAAAAGAAATCCGTAAGAATGAAACATAGCATGTGCCGTTTTAAGTATTTCGCTTTGCGGTGTTCCGTTTTGATAGATTTTTTGTCTGCAGTGTCCGTATGAACGAATCCCCTCGCATTGTTTCATATGAATGGATCTGTATCACATTGTTTCGTTACTCGAATATTTTTTCGTGTGTTTCATTTCAATTGATTCCCGAGCTATTGATGACGTCACTCGCATTTATCACATGATGCAAATTAAGTGATAACGAGCTCGAATTTCGATGTGGCGATAACACCAATGGATTGGGAAAAAAATACTATATGAGAATCGAAAAAAATATTTAAACTTTTTTTTCGATTTTTGCCTGTTTCGGATCGTCTACATGGGAAGTTTGTATGAAAACCTCGGAGCGCCGGTGTTTTGCCCGTATTGTTATACACATCAACAAAGCAGTCTGCTTCACCGTAGAAAAGAAGTGCGCAGTAAGGAAACAAGAACGTACATGTTTTGGCAAAGTGGCTTCACTAGTGATTATGAATGAACGTAATTTCTCGTTACAATTCTCATTACGTTCATTCATATTCGCTATAATGCAACGTTGCCAAAACCTGTACGTTCTTGTTTTCATTCTTACGGATTTCTTTTCCATGTTCCATTTTAATGGATTGCTTTATTTTTGTTTCGTATCTGTGTATCGAGCGACCAAAGTCTCATTTTGATTTCAACCGCATCAAATTTACTGTCGTTCCACACAGCATTCCAGAGCCAACACCATCAACTATGACCGCTTTGCATCAGTTCGGTGCTGAGATGTTGAAATTGTCACGTGGATTAGATGCAGTGTCATCAATTGTTGTGCCTATTCCGGCCAGTTCATCGACGACATGTGTTAGTAGTATCACCGCACCCGTTCGCAACACAACCACCGAACATAGAAAGCAACAAACGCCACTATTATCGAGTCGAGAACCGCCCCCACCACCACCACCACCACCACCACCACCAGCATCGAAACTAAGCCGTGAACGGAATCGGTAAGTGGGTTATGTGACATATACACAAACATTCACATTAGTTTAAGTGAACAAGTTTTGAAGGCCGATTCACCAGAATCGCTCGGCGAAAATGACATTTTGATTTCATTTCCGTTGGATATTCAATTTCGTTAGATCGAATTGAATCGCAATCCTTCTTGTTTTTCCGCTCAGCTCTTTATGACGTGTTGCGATGAAAGAATTTTAAATTGTGCCTGCACAAAATAGGGGGAAAACGCAATATATGTCTTGCGTGCAATCAAAAGCAGAACATGGCAAAATGCAATATGAGAATCGCATTTCACTCAAAGCGAACACAGCGCTTTGTGTCGTCACCTTTTTTTTATTTTCAATTCGTTTTTAAGCGCCAACATGAACACGAAAGCTTAATAGGTTTTTCTACATCGTTTTCTATTCGCGTTGCAAATTTTCCTTTGACAATGTGCTGCCTCTCCACGGTTAAAAGCCATTTTTTCGCTTCAAATTCTAAATAGACGAGAACATACAACAACAACTGTCATTCCTGGAAAAATCATGTAAAAAAACTAGACTGCGTGTTCTTATCGTCATCGTCGAAGAGGTAAACACCGAGAACGCGTGCACAAACATGCTCAATAGATGGGATTTCCGAATTAAGATCACAGCGAAATGATTAAATGAAGTCAAACGAACGTAGTCAGTGACACAAAAAATGCATCGATTTATTATTAATTCAAGTGATTCCTTCCTCCGTTGCGTTACGTTGCATTCGGCGAACGGGGTTTTTGTATGCATTCTTTGTATAATTCATTTAGAAACTTCTCTAGAGAGTCCTCTTTGCTGTTGCATCACACATGCTGACTCAGTCAAATGAAATGATACGTTTGATGCTTTTGAGTGCTGTTGTGCATGATTTCCATTCAGTGAACATTGTACAGAAGAGTAAAATGGAGGAAGCCAATCAGCTCTTATGCAGTTCAATTAACATATATTAAATGTCGATTTTTCTTCCCTTTCTCCGCTCCGCACATGGATTTTTTTGTTGTTGACGAAAATCGAGTTTTTTTTCCCTATATGACGGACATTTCGTTGAAAATCTCTTGCTTAATTTCCATCATAAAACGTCATTCATCGCTTTGATGCATACAGAAATCGAGTTCCACAGGGAATTCTGATGTATACATTCGAACTGGAATGGCGTATCGTGGCCATTGCTTGAGAAAATGAATGATTGCCTGTTGAAATCCCAAGCTAGCGACTCTACGATTTATCATTGCGACTTAGTGTGTAGGTTTTCGGGCTTTTCTCTTATTTCAACACATGTTTTTGTCCCAGTTTTATTCTCTGATTTGTTTTTGTTTGTTTTCTGTGTTTGTACTCTTCCCTCTTCTTGTTCGTATTCGCCAAAGAGTCTAGTGCTCTGTTTTTTGGTTTGCTTCGAATAATCAGATGATTTCGTGATCGAAAGATTTTCATTCGAAATTCTCAAACTTTTCCCATCGAAAGCCCAGCGGGGCTTTGTGGAATGCTTAGAAATTAGGAAACCACAAAAACTGTTGGTTTTTTTTTACAATTTTGCAATATCCAATATGGTTTGTTTTATAACATTTCAAAGAGTTTTTTCTCATGATACGGAAAAAGACGAAAACAAAACAAATGCCAGCTTTTTGTTCTGTCGAGCGCACAAACAAAAATATATATATTAAAGTTCCGAAAGACGAACAACCATTTATCGTACGTTTTGGAATCGTGTTGTTGATGCGCGCGGAAATGACCATTATTGAAAAGAGCAAAAGAGAAAATGGAATTCGTTGTGAGAAGGGAAAAAAACATTTGCACAAATTTGCAATGCCGAGCAGACAGGGTAAAAATGGTGGACGTTTCTGTAAACTGAAAAAGAAACGAATGAGGCGAAGGTCGAACAGAATAAACAATTTGGAATAAATTCAGCAGAGAAAAACCAGTATATTGTTTAAAATGTATCGTTGAGCGTGTGTATGGTGTAAAAAGAAAGAAACCCAAAAGATTGATACATTGAAAATGGTGAAAGTCTGTGAAAATCAGCGTGAGCAGCATCGAAGTGACCAAAAGTGAACGAGTAAGGGAGAAAAAGAGAGAGAGATGGAAAAAGATGAAGAAGAACAAAAAACAGAACACATACGAACATGTGGTCGTGCTTTCGCATGAAAGTCACTGTTATTTGTTTTCCGCTGCCTTGCATGATCAAATCCTGTTCATTTTGGGGTTGGTACCTTTTTCGCAATATGCACAAAACACACGCTTGTCAATTCCAACTTTAATGCATCGTAATATCCTTGTTCGTGTTTCTTACTTGCTTGCAGCCAAACAATCAAGTGCATGGAAGCGAAAGCGAGTGTAAGAGTGCATTTTGGCAGCATCGCTCTTCCACCACTCACTCGTTCACCCACTTATATACACGTATTTATCACTTTGGTGCTACTCAATGAAATGGGTGTCGATTCACTTCAGTGGAAATGTGCGGTTGCATTTTTGGCCAATTCCAAAATGGGAACACGTGAAGAGAACAAATGGTGTTATCCTTGAAAATTTGCAAGAGAATGTAATTTCTAGAGGTGCATTCATTCTTCGTATATACGACAACTTGCGATGCGAAACTTTTACGTTCACCGAATTAAGTTCGCATACAGACAAAATCACATCAGCACTCGCGCAAGCGAAATAATACCCTTTGATTTAAGTTTTAGTTATACGACCGGAAACACAGCCACACACCCGAAAAAACACAGCACAAGCAAGGAAAGGGTCTCTTGATGCAAATACCAGCAAAATTGAGACGAAAACGATGAGAAAAAAATCAGCATAGAGAGCACAAGAAAAAGACGAACTATGAAAAGTATGAGGTTTTGCAGTGCGGGTTGCACATGAATGAATTTTGCCTCGTGGAAATTTTCTTTCTTCTCTTCCTGAATGACGAGCCACATCATTCGCTTCTCGCTTAGATTCACATTATCCAAAACTTTTCGAATACATTTGTTATTCTTGCAAGTTTTTCACAATAGTTCGTTGTATTAGCTCGAATGAAGTGCCACTATTCATTTATTATGTATAGGGACTGGCAGTAACAAGAAGAAGAAGAAAAACTGTGCTCGCGTTACCAACCAGATTATGTCACGGCTCAAGAGATTTGAAATATCATTCTGGTTTACATGTAATCAAATAAATCTTTGCAAAAACCATTATTTCGTTTTCGTTCATTCAAAAACATTTTTGCGTTATTCAACTCAACTGATTCATCTATTACGTCTTACACTTGATAAGAAGAGAAAAACTTTGGCCAGCTTTTCTTCATTCCGAGACATTTAGACGATAACGGAGAAAAAATCATTTCATTTTTTTTATTCACATGACATCTTCGGAGTGTTAGAGAGAGAGAGAGAGAGAGAGAGAGAGAGAGAGATAGAGAGAGAGAAGACGGAGAGACATGTAAGAAAGCCACAAAAGACGCATTAACATCCTGACAATTATATATTTATTCACCCACACAAAAAATGGCTGAACACGCATAATAAGGTGAATGAATAAATTCAAATGTCTTCAAAATGCCCCAACCGTAAGTGCAAATGTGTATGGTAGAGGATGAAACAGTTCAGAACGTCGACAAAATGCTGATTTTGTTGAAATTTTTCGGTGGTGGTTTTTTTTTCGTTCACTGGCTCCTCTCCATTCATTTCAGCTTGTGCATTCAATTGCTTAAAATTGTTTCCATCCAAATATTTTCATTTTTGTGGCGATATCGGCGCATAATTTTGCTTTAATATAGTCCTTGGCATGGAACGGATGTTTGAATGAATAAAAAAAAAACACATTTAAATATGGTTACCATATTAAAATGTATCCAGAGAGCAGAAAGAAAGACATCAGAAGAAGAAGAAAGAGGAAGAAAATATGTACCACGAGAATGAGGCTCCATTTGGGGGTTAGTTTACTTTAAACGAGAACGAGCAGTTTGAACATCGTTTCGTCGTGCTTACATTTTAGCGTTGGCGTATGAGAAGGCATTCGATTTAGAAACCACACATACAGACACACTCGACAATTCACGTCTAGAAATGTTGTTGGCTGAAGAGACGAAATTGGTTGGATAACGTCTCGCATGAAGTGGCTTTAATTTAAACATATGACAACATTTCATTATTTTGCTTTAAATGTTCCACTCTTGATTCAACCAACCATTTCCGATGCACATGTGAATTTAATCAAAAGCAAACAGATTTAAATTGAGACAGCCAACGCCGTATCTCTCTCTCTCTCTCTCTTGTTTCCTTTTCTCTCCTTTTTTTGAACATCATTGTAAAGCGGTTTCTATCTCCTTTTTTGTTCCAAATACACGCAAAGTACATGGAGCGCGAGATCCTTTCACAAGTTTGTATGATGACTTAGCATAAAAATGAGACATTTTCGCAACAGACAACAAATTTTCCATTCGTTCCCTTTTTTGTATGGCGATAAAAGTGATGCGCTTGCGTTTGAATACTCTGCTTTTGAAGTGAAAGTGACGAAATGGAAACAAATTACTAAATTCAACACATCGTTTGTAGCCCGTATTCAAAGTGTGTGTGCATTTTTGCTGCAGACGACTCATGCAAATGGATTAATTCAAATCTTATCATTCATTTATTTGAGAAGTGCGGGAGATCGAGACAAAAGCTATAGTGCATCGCCAAAGGCACTCTTCACGCCAATTAGGTAAATAGTCTGTGAATGATATTAGAGTACTTTGCACAAATGGAATATCGACTAATTTCGATTGAAGCGCATGATATCCATTTTACTGGTAAGAGAACATTGAACTTCGTGCGTCTGTGCATTTGCATTTAACAGAAGCTTTTCTCAATTTAAATTTTCTCTCATGCGCCGGAGAGAAAGAGAGAGAGAGAAATAGAGATGTTTTCGAAAGAATAGATGAACCGAAATTGATTGCTGAAACACAATCTCTTTGTGTATTTCGAAGAATTGGTTGGTCAAATGAATTCATTCGATACGGCCAGTAATTGGGTGTTTTATTGTTTGCAAGAATAATCACCGGAGTGTTGATTCAATTTGGTGTTGCACATTGAATAAATGAAAGTGGTTGGTGTGCTGAAAGGAACTGTATTCCGAATCACGTATTCCCTATCATCAATTTCAAAAGGATCGAAGCAATGGCAAACCATTGCCAATGCTTTCGACAGTCATCAATAATGACTAGGCTCGTGTTTATTCAATTCTGTGTAGGTCAGTGCCGTTCGCATGGGTACACCACGTTTTTGTGTTCTTCTCTGTCATCGTGTTCTAAATTATCCTAATTGTTTCTACTTGACGGATTCTACCCTGACCTTGTTATGGAGAAGCATCAAGTTCGGCTTATTGAATCTTCCGTGCATTAAATACGTGCAATTTAAAGGAGTTATTCATAAAACCGAGTATCTGCTGAGCGAATAGAAACAGTTCGGTAGGTATGAATATGCCGTTCGGTAGCATTGGTCGATGAAGTGGTTCGAATAATGAACTGAGAGCAATTCAAAATTAAATAAGTACAATGACATTGCAACATAAATTGTAACGTGATATCCACAAAGTGTTTGTATTCATGATGCCGTCGACGTCGTCGTTGTCATAGCTGTCGTCATCGTCGTCGTTGATGCTGTTGCTGTTGTTGTTGTTGAGCTTAGCGATGCAATAGAGCGCCGACATTTTGCTTCCATTCCAAAACAAAATGAAGTTTACTTCAACTTGAGCTGAATTCGAAAAGCACTCCCCAGGCATACATCGCCATTTCGCAGCGAAAATGGAATACAGTCACGTTTGGCATTTGCGGGTGACAAAATTCACTTTCGACAGGTGCAATAAACCAAAGAGAAAAAAAACCCGAATGAATTACGTGAAAAGCGTATTGCATCGTATCTATCCACTTGCACAACGGTTTTATAATTCGAGATTGAATCGACTACAGTGCACTACGTACACAGAGACAAATAAGTATACGTTCATTCCTAAATGCATTCGGTAATGTCGCGCGTAATTGATTTTTCTATAGACTTTCTAGTGCTTATCTAGATTTCGATTAAAATACGCTCGAATACGTTGTCGAATATGGGTGAATTTCCACGAGTGTAGCATTTGTCTATATGGGAAAGGGGGCCATATACATACTATGTACATGTACATGTACTCGATATCATAATATGCAAACGAACAATCTGCTCCGTTTTCACGCTAATCGTAAACCATTTGCATCCAAGCGAAATTCAATTGATTCGAATTCAATTTGAAATCGCGTCGCAATTTTGTTGTTGTTGTTGTTTTCATTCGATTTTTCTTTGAACATTTCGATTTTCCTAAGGTGAGAACCACATTGCAATGCAAACGACAGAATGCGGCTTGAAAATGGGGCAAATATGTTTCACATTCACTTGTTATGCAGCGAGTTTTGTGTATGCGTGTGACCTTCGGCAAATTCATGAGAATGCCAGACACACATGAACATTGCGATTTTGCGAATGGTCTACAGTCAAAACATGCATTATAACAAAGCAAAGCAACCGTCTAATTCGTGCATTTTAAATACTTTATTTGCCCGCCAAACATTATTTTGCCAAATATTTAAATTTATGAAACTTCAATAGCATCAAACGGATTCATTTAATTTCCAAACTCAATGAAATTGTTTGGTAATGCATGTAAATTTTTGCGCATTTCATTACATTTCTTCGGTTGGCAAACAAAAATGTGCAAAGTACTTGATAAAAGTTTCGGTATGCAATTTCCCACAAAAACTCAGACGTGGTTCAAATTAATTGCGATCGCGAAAATAGCCGTAACGAACGAGGAAGAAGCAAGGAGCGCGAGATAAACAGAAAGTTTTTTGTTGCGCAAACTTTGAATTGATGCTGCAATTGGCATATTTCAAACAATTTCAAACATAAAGGTGCACAGAAAGATATACTAAAGTCGTTTGCTTCATTAGGTCGCCTGCCGATAATTTGTATCCTAGTACATCAATTTCGTCAAAAGCTTGGCCTGAATGCTAGCTATGGTTTCACAAGATAAATAGCATACAGATCTGAAGAGATATTTCGTCATTTTGTAGCCTAAATTGGGCGTTCTTCATTCTACATGAACACTTTTACATGTTTCTAGTGTTTCTTTTTCATTGCCAAGCGTTGTATCATCTATTCGAATGCCAGTGCATTTCTTCAGTCCTCTTGCTATGTAAATTTTTTCTGTGTCATAGCTAACAATGAACGCAAAATAGGTGATTACCAGCCATTCGAACATTTTCCTCTATTCGAGAGCACTTCTTTTGTTCGCAATGCATGTGCTCATCTTTGCTCGTCGTCGGTGAGGAATTTCGTCTCTCGCTCCATCGAAACTTATAAATATGATTTGTATTCAGAGTGGAATTCAATACAATGTACAGCCATACCGCATATACATTACACAATCCGTCTCTCATCAATATCATCATCATCACCGCTGTCACCGCCAACACCATCATCAACCGTAGTCGTTGTCAAGTGGAAAAGAGCAAAAAAAAAGAAGTGAATGAAAAGAACAAGAACAATCTCTAATCATTTTGTTGAAAATACTTTGTTTGTTCAGCGAAATTCATATTCTATTCGAAGCACTTCGAAGCTGCACTTTCGATTACAATGTGAAATGAAAATGCAGATTTTGTACTTACCAGATGGATAAAGCGTCAATTCCATGGTAAAATGTGTAAATTATGCACGAATAAAACACTTTTGCTATTTTATCACATCAATTGAAGAAAATGGCAAAATTGCACCAAGAGCTGTATTTGAATTCCAACTGAGCGGTTAGTGATTATCGTAAATCTCTTACACAAAATGTGTTAAAAAGAATACAAGCTCTCTGAGTTACACTGTGCACCAATGGGAGGTTGTGTTGGGGGAAAATTGATTTATTTTTCTTTCTTTTTCATGCAATCGACTTTCATTCAATGCTGCAGAATTGCACACAGCTCGAAGCAATTCGTAAAATGGTGGAAATTTGTCATAAATTTGAATTTCATTAGAGAAATGAGAGAGGATGGACCCCATGCAAGCAAAGATACATCACCTTTTTTAACAACACTCTAACATTGATGTAATTTTACCTGACGAAAAAAAAAATGCGGTGCATATTTCTCATTGTTATTGCAAATGAAAGTGAAGACGACAAAAAACGAATAGCTTTTCAAAGCTGCGGGAACATTCCGCCAATGCATTATGCATTTTTTATGAAGACTGATGCTATAAATAGAACTTAAACTGGAACTCGGACGTATTAAAAGAGTTTTTTTTTTGGAAGTTTGTTGAAGTTTTTTTTTCTGGTCTATCGAAATGTGTAAATAAGAAGTACAAACGTTTGATATAATTTTTTTTCTATGTTTATAACAACGAAGTGCGATGATGAAAACAACCCCAGAAAAAAACTATACTTCACCAGGAATTTTTAATACACCTTCAGTTGCGTTGCATATATATTCTTGCTTGTTCGTTAAACGGTTCGGTTAAAATTATTCGATAAGAATTTCGCTGGAAATTTCTTAAGCAATTTATTTTGACGGAGTAACCAAAACAATGCTGGATTCTTTTTTTCGTACAGCACCCACTCTCTATTATGTTCAGTCGAGTGAAAGATGAACGCAACCATTTTTTGTTGTTTCCTTCTTCGTATTGTGACGCTTCATCGATCGTATATCATTTGAGTCATTTTACGTCAAAAGCCGTTTTTTGTTTCAAAATTGAAAGAGCATGCGGGGAATGAAAAGGCTGAAATCAAGTTTTACACGAAGCACACACAAAAATTCATGAGCTTCAATACGATGGATCGCTTTGGCAAGTGTACAAGATATTGACGATTCGATGCGGTGTTATCGTGCATTACAGCGTTTTTTGTTCTGCGATGCTTTTATGACACAATTTGTGATTTTATTTTCACATATTGGAATTGCGCGAGAGAGCGCCCGCGCTTACACTTACTCGCTCATTGATTCAACTACTCTGGAAATCATTCGGTTGTTGTGTTCATCAATGCCTTCATCGGTTTGTGTTGCCTTGGGAAATTACTTCCTTTTGTTGTTGGCCTACAGTGGTTCTGAAGTGTGAAATTGACTTTTTTTCGGGTCAATAAAAGCGACATTAGGAAAAAATGAGCATTTCGCTTTTATTCCCATCATTTCCTTTTTATCCAGTGTGCATCAATGAGACAAAATTCCAGTCGCAATTGTTGAGGACGAAAATGTCACTTGTCAAATGTCGACGCTGATGATGGCAAGGGTAGAGAAAATCTCTTTCGTAAAGAAAAAACCAAATGAATTTTCAATCAATGTGCAGAAACGACCGCATATTTTCTTTTCACTTCGTGTGAAAGATTGCCATTGGAAATGTTTTGATTAAAAACTGAACCTCAAAATCTTTTTGGATGGTTTTAGATTTTCTATCAGTGGATTTGCATCTGGGACACACAGCCTCAATGTCACATTATTAAAAGTAGAATGACCACATTACCTCCAACTTTCAATGCAATCGAAACTAACCGCAAAGAAGAGACCCACAATTTCTTTTGTTGTTTTGCAATTTGCAATGCGGATGGCATCAGCTATGTGGACTAGATGTGCAAATGGGGTTTCCCGCATAAATGGTCTGGTAACTAGTTATGCATACAACGGCAAACCGAGCACAATAAACTGAATCGCATTGATACTCCTTTGACAGTTTGATTTTAAAACGAAAATATGCTTGTGGGCACATCGGTGGTTCTTTTAAAAACACTGAAACAATTGTGCAATGTTGCTGCTGCTGCTGCATTTTCTCATTTATTTTTTCGGCTCGAAGACTCAAAGAAACGTCGAAATGGTAAAACTAAAACTCTAATTGCATTCGCTTGAAAGCATTATGTGCTTTCTCGTTAACGGTGCCATTGTTTAGAGGCAAACTTGGAGACAGAAACACTTTAAAATTCAAGCTCGAGCGTGTGCGTTTTAATCATTTCACTTGTTATTGAAATGCGCTGTGTGTGTGTGTGTTTGTTTAATGTCACCACGATTTTCAATTACGAACGTCTCCAACTAAATCAACTAAGCACACAATTCATTCGTACGACACTTTAGCTGCTTCTGAATGCTATTATTTCAAACTACAAATTATTTTTCGTTGTCGTGCACATTTCTTATGGAAATGTTCATTCCATCATGTGCACAAATCACTTGACTTTGCTCTCGTGCGCGCACAAGAACAAGTCGAGGAAAAGAGTGTTTCGATTGACAAAGGGATAGACACCATTAGAAAACTAGTGAAATATTAATAAAATTAGCAAAAAAATATGAAATATTAGAGGAAATACAGCTGCCCATTTGAAATATATTGGTTCAATGCATTTCAAATGGAGATTTTTACCTCCATAAGGAATGTATTGAAACAATGTAAATCAAATGGCAATTTTATTTTTGCTGATTTTTGAATATTTGTAAACAAATTCTACATCTAAAATTCATTATTCCTATGTAATTCTTATGCGAGAGCATTTCCCATAAGAGATACACAGCACCGTACACTTCTTATGCACACAGTACCGTTAATCTACAGCGGCGCTGTACAGTGCTGTGTATTCCTTATGGGCAACGCTCTCGCATAAGAATTACATAGGAACAATGTATATCAGATGTAGAATTTGTTTACAAACACTTTGTGTGTTCACCAAAATCACCAAAAATAAAATTGCCATTTGATTTACATTGTTTCAATACATTTCTTATGGAGGTACAAATCTCTATTTAAAATGCATTAGACAGTGTGTTTCTTATGGAAAATAGTAAAATAGAAAAAATTAGCGAAATTAGCATGAAAATAGAATATTAGCATTGGTGTCCATCCCCTTGCATTTTGATGTCGGTTTTTACTATTGTTCTAACCATTAAGCGTGCAAATGTTTTCCTTTCTATTTGCATCATTCGATTCAGAATGTTCGCCTGCTTCGGGGTGACGTTGTTGTGTTGCCTCACCGCCATTTGCATACAAATCATTTTTCACTTCGTTAAGGTGCAAAACTAACGAGCACAGAGAATAGCGAGAATTGTCCAAAGTGTCGCATTCATTTTTGGTGCGATCATTCTCTCGTTTTGACGATGTATGTACCAACACCGTCTCGACTGTGTATGACGTGCTGTGCACTATGTGAACCTAACGTTGTATACGGGCACATGTCATTGCAGATTAATTAACCAAATAAATATTCATCGCATTTTATTTTGCGTGAGTCGGTGCATGTGGCTGGAAAACAAAAAGTGCAAATAAAAGTGTTGGTAGTGGGTTTTTGGGTTTTTGGGTTTGGCTGTGTGGGAAGCATTTCGTCTCTTCATGCACGCTTGCGGCTTGTGCTGTGGTTTTCCAGTCAAAAATGAGAAATGACTATCATCATGCCATTGACATGCCTCATGGGACTTGTTTAAATTTATTCCTTTTTTTCTGCGTCTTCCCGCGCTGTATTTGCATGGTCCTGATGTTTGTATGATTAACATTTACTCTCTCATTTAACACACAACGGAAAACAACAAACACCAAAACATACGCTACCGTCGCCTGTGCAAAAAATTCCGTGTACAATTATTTTGCGTGATAATTGAACCACTTGGAGTGCGCGCGCCAGCGTTGAATGCTTGCTATGAATTTACAAAGCGCAATTAATTGATTCTAATTTGATTAAGATGGAGCATTTCTCTCTCCAGATCGCATTTTCGTTCCATTCATTCAATGCGACTGTGTGTGAGCGTGTGTTTTATTGTAAACACTGTGGCACCCTTGCTGATTCAGCTGACAGCTGAGCTCCTGTTTTGGTTTTCAGCTTAATTAATTGCATCGCGTTAAATCCATGCAAACAGCTTTTGCTCAGCACAAAATGCCATGCTCGCACCATTTTCCGCAGCCGAAAAACCAAAAGACAACAGTATCGATAAGCAACGTTGCATGCAAAAGTGCCAGAGAAAATTAAATTGACATCAAAAGTACTGAATGAAAATGCTATGAAAATTCACTAGCACCGATTACTTAGATGACGGCGAAAATTGCGTGTCAACCTCAGCCGATCGTTATATCGTGTTTCCGACACTAGTCGAAACGATATTGCTTCCTGTATGGAAATCCAATACTACGCTCAGGATCAATTCGAATGCGGGATTATATTGTGGTGCAGCTGTGGAATTTCAAGAGAAAAAGCGATTGCTTTGCATTTGATTATGGCTTTTCGAATATTTTACGGGGTCATTTTCATTTTCATTACCTGTGGGCGACGATATTGTGTTGGTTTCGCATTTTCCATACAATTTCTAATTCGATGAAATTTTTATTTTCTATTTATTGCTTCAATTGAAAGCGATTGATATTGATTTTTGTCATGAATTACGCCCAACTTTTGTTCCCCCTTACGTAGTACTCAATTTTAATTTGCAATTGCCATCGAAGAACCATTGAAATCGGAAAAATCTCGAATGAATTGAAGGTTTCCATTGGAAACACACCCACTGCCACAGTTTGTTGGTCAACACACACACACACAATGTGAAATGTGTGGGTTGTTACTCGAGCAATAATAGCACATGTTATCTCTTTACATTAAGCATTTTAATGAAATAGAAATTTCATTCGTGTTCATGCCAAAATGGTAGAACGGTGTGAACAGACAAACGTTCACACGATTCATAGCCATAGCAAACACCTGTTGAACTCACACATAGAAATGCGATTTTACAATGCAAATGCTTTGATGATTTACATTTGGAGTGGTTCTCAGCGTCACATTTGGTGCATAATCCAAGATTTTAGAGAAAAAAACAAATCAAATCCACCTGGAACGCCATTGGTTTTTTTTCGTAAATGTTTACATTTACTTGCCACCGAAGTGTAAAATCGCTTTGCAAAGATTTACATTCGCATTTGCCGAGATCGATAGAAGTGTTTTTGTTTATATTTCATTTTGTAATTTTTAGGGGATTGGCTGAACCGTAATCGAAACCGGCTGCTTTACTTAGCAATTAGGGTCGGTGGATATTTCGTATTCTGTTTATGTTGTAGATAGATGTATTCCATCGAATAAGCTAGAATAAGTTTTAGCCAAATAAGTTGAAGCTAATATTTCCGTAGTTGATACAGGCACGTACAAATATTTTCATCTGCCCGGTCATTTGCATGATGGGCACACAGTCAAAACGTTTCTCTGCACACATTCGCCGGATTTTTTTGGTTTATTGATATTTTCAGCAGCCGAATAACAGGCTTATATTAAAACCCACAAAAATTCTATTTACCCACACTTGAAGGGAGAAAAAAATGAGGAAATATCGTATACTATTACCGACCACAATATTTTCCGCCTTTGCGCATAACTTCCAGTTTTTGGTTCGCGCGACCCAAAAATGGTGCGAAAAATTGTTGTGTAACTGTAACATTTTGACCTTTTGCTGTGTTTAAATTTATTCAGCCCATACACACACATATATATATATATATATACCGGTTGAAATGACTGGTATGCGTAGGCAATAATGTTAAATACACGAAGAATCTCCTTTTGTGGCTTTTCCGCAATAGAATTTTATTCTACATATTTTTTCCATGGAACACCATTAGCTAACATTCATCGAATAATTAAAAATCCAACCGTACACACATACCCATGACCAGCACTTTACGAATCGATTCATATTCAAATGGAATTACTCACTTTGGTTTCATAAAAGAGCGCGAATTCACATAAGCTCATGTCATAACACAAACAAAAATTCATTCCAATTCGATTTTGTTTTGGGTTTTTTGCGCAACCACACACTTTTCCCAGATATTCTATCACTTTGTTGCAATGAGAATGGCCGAACATTAGGCGGTCGTCCTCGTCGTCATAATTATTTGTTGTACAACTTCAAAAAGCATTGAAAAAGCAGAATGTATAGAAAATGATGGAACAAAATATGAATGGATATGTGAATTTCGGTCATACTTGAATGTGGGTTGCATCAATTCAGTCACCAGAATCGTTGATGCATATTCATAGAAGTGGAAATTTCAATGAAAACCGATAACAAACCACATCGAATTTCTATACACTGAATTATGCGCGCAACCATAAACCAAATATTTGATTGAAATCATTTGCGGGTGCACATTCTACACCATCGCACACTTCATTGTGATGTGAATGGAGGGATTTTCTTGAATGCGTGGCATTTTTCACACTATAATTATCTGAGTGAATGCATGAATGTAGTGAGATAATATCTTCCTCATCATGCCTCAAATGTACGTTAACAAAAACAAACATCCAAAATTTGTCACCCATCATTCAGTATACAAAGTTTATTTAGTGTGCTTAAATTTCGTTTGCATATCATGATTGTGATTTGTAGATGGATATGATAGTCGGTCAAATTTGGAGCGCACAGAAAGCAACCGAACTTCTTGACTTGTTTGAATTGTGAAAAAAGAAATAACCGGAGAAAAAGAAACGCAACGCTATTCATAGGAAAATACCATCGTTTTGTTGGGAACACCAAATTGTTCGCCTTATTGATGCTTTTGTCAAGTTGTCTGCCGAATTGTTGTGGTGCTATCGTCGAATCAATGTCGTTTATTCGAGATTTTTGCCATATCTTATCGAATTCCCCCATCGATTGCGCACATTCATTCAAACCAAAAACTCGCATTGTATTCGTTTTTTCAGTTTAGTCGATGGCAGAGGATTTGCGTACCCAAAAATCTCAGCACAAGCACACACACACACACACACACCAACAAAATTTTATTACGGCACTGAGAAGTTGAGCAACTACAACTCGCCATCGATCGGAATATAGAAAGAGAGAAAAAAGCGCCTTGAATAGAATTAAAATGAAAGCCGATAAAAACATGTTAACTTGAAACATAATGGCAATCAATGTCGTCCCAGTGACAGTACGATGAAATTGCAATATCCAATTATGGTGAGCAATAGAAGCAACAACACTCGATTCGATTCATTGCGGTGCTTTCTCTCGCCCTCTCTCTCTCTCTCTCTCTCTCTCTCTCGTTCTCGTTCTTTCTATCTCCCTCGCCATTCATTCAAACTGTACATGTATTTTGCGCCCATTTGTTGATTCGAATAACAGCATGCGAAATTCATGTTTAATCAACTTGCTGAAAGTGCGGCAACATAATCAAAAAATCATTCAAACATTTTCGGCACGAAAGCACTTGATGATTGAACATTGCGACTTGAAGCAGTTGGCTCTTGATGCCGAAAGTAAAATGTTAAGCTGGAAAATATCATTTCTATAGGCAACATGGATGTCCTTTATAAAGTTTCACTCAATGAGTCGTTTGAAGTCATCCAATATACGCAACGTTAAGAGTCTCGGCCGCCTCTTCTTCGCTCTCTTTCTTCTCCCTCCCTCCCTCTCTCATCTCTCTCGTTCGTTCGTTCGTTCGTTCGTTCGTTCGCTCACTCCGTGGAAATGGCAATCGATTTCATAACGAGAACGCACAACAAGAGAATGAGCAAAAGATAATGGGGAACGCTTAAGTGAACAACAAACGCTGTTCAGTCCATATGCCCTGCAGCCAAAAGTAGAGCGAGTGAATGAGCGCACACGTTGAATATGAATAATAATTTGAAATGACGCTCAGTGTCGGCAAAGACACGCGCCAAACATGAATGCAAAGCACATTATTGGAATTGACTGTTTGCTGCTGCTCGCTTATACACCATAAATATACTATCTAGTCATTTGTAACTGGCTTGCGGATTCAAATTCCGATGCTTTCGTTCTTGGGCAAATCAAAATTTCATTACTGCGGTGAACCGAATTCATGTCAATTGTGTCAAAGTATTTCGGTTTCGGATAACGGTTGCCATTCAACTGCCGTTCACATACAACACAACTCTCATGTTAATGTTACATGCTTTGAAATGACCACATAAACTTTCATGTCAAACGAATTGATTAACAATTCAAATGAACAAAGTCTTTTTCGTCCTGAAAACAGAGTAGACGAACGCATCTATTTCCAAATTTTTGTAATTTAATTTGTTTTTGCGGGCCAAATGTTATGCAGTACATTTTTGAACATATCGCCCATTGAGCCGATGCAACGGTGGAATACAAGGAAGCAAAAGAGAAGAGATGGCGGAAAAGTTTTTTAATTTGATTTTACGGAAATGATCCAATGAAATGAGCGTACGAGAGTATATTCAGCGATGTTTGGCAAACGAAACTCATCGCCAAATACTTTTAGCAAACGGAAGGAAATTTAATGAGAAAATCATATTTGCCCCAAATATCCCAGTGGCTGTTTGAGTGTTCCATCTTAACTAACTAATTTCAATTGCATTTTACAGGCCAATATCAGCGGCACGCCGTAACAAGAGCAGACGTCGAGCTTCCCATTCAACATGGTCAACGAGTGGATTGAGACGAAGCGATTCACAGGATTCTGAATTGAGTTTTCGCAAACGATGCAGCAGTTTGCCGCGCATCGAACAAGATGACATTGGTTTTGATGAGCAATCAAATGACGAAAGTGATGAGGAATCGTCGGTGCATCGGCATCACAGAGATCGTGTGCTGACGGAGACAGAGGACGACGGCGAAACGGAGGAAACGGACATCATGAAAAATCGAAAAAATCGCCGAAATTCAACGGAACAATCAAAAAGTCAATTATGCGTGCATGAAAAACAGCAGCAGCAACCGAACGATTCGAATGGCACAAAATTGAATGAAATTACATTGCCACCGCCATGCACATGCCCATACTTTGGATCGGCCAAATCGCATGCACAGCGAAAAGCTGAAGTGCGAATTGTATCCGAATTGAATTCCGAAGAGCTATCACCGCTTATCCTCAACAACAATCCAATCGCAATTGCATCAAACAAGACATCACGTCGTAATTTCAGCACAACACCGCCGAGTGGTTCGGCATTGCACATGGGCAGTTCAGCGCCAACGTTACACTTATTGACAGCACCCAGTCATCAGCCGATGTGTAATTCAACCACACCAACACCAGCCGCATCACCAACACCCGTTCCCATTCGAAAGTTAAGCTTTTCAATGACACCGCCGCAGACAAAATCCAACACAGTTGTAACGTGGGACACGCGAAAGAGTCAAAAATCACGACGCGGCTCAAGTTTTGGTGGCCATCAAACCACATTGATTGCACCGAAACCAGTGCCGACCATAACATCAGCACTGCGACGTTCGGCAACACTTCGCAATCACAATAATATTTTGAATGGATTAGGGGGCAATAACACGGCCGGCACCGGCATGAGCACCACCCGTAGTATGGATAATTCGGTTTCAAATATGTTGACTGTTAACAACAACAAAACCAGTTCAAATAAATCCACACCGTGCTTATTCAATCGTTGTGGAACGGTTCGATCACATCATTCTCGCAACTCAAGCGTAATGTCGCGGAATTCATCGCGTCACGGCCGAATCATTCGTCTCGAGCAGAAAGCAACCAAAGTGTTGGGCGTCGTATTCTTTACGTTCGTAATTTTATGGGCACCATTCTTCGTGTTGAATTTGTTGCCAACAATTTGCGGTGATTGTGAACAACAGATTAGTCATTGGGTATTTGATTTTGTTACATGGCTTGGATACGCTAGTTCAATGGTCAATCCAATATTTTATACGATTTTCAACAAAGTTTTCCGACAGGCATTCAAAAAGGTTCTGCTTTGCCAGTATGGCGAAACAAAATGGAGACCACAAAGATAGCAAACGGTTAGCAGCAAATCGTCGACCACAAAACTCAACAAACTCTAACACATTGAGAAGCAAACGCGATTCGATCGATGATTTGCTGCTGCTGCCGCTACAACTCCAGCAATCAACACGAATTGATGCAATAAATCGAAACTACAGTCAATTTCAACGAGAGTAGAGCAAAATAGACGCATTCCCAAAATAAGCTCAACAATTGGTAAAGGGGTACATAGGAAAATTGAGCATGAAAGCCGATTTTCATATTAAATAATTAAAAATAAATAAATTAGTTTGTGTGAGTTGCTGTTTACATGATCGAGGCCAAATTGAACAATTAACTGACCAAAAATAGATGGAATTTGAATATTTTCCAATGAATCCATTTAGGGTCAATTGAATGAGTTAAAATAATTGAATCGAAAAGAGTGATGATGATGTAATTGTTCATTTTTTTTGTTCGATGGAAAATTTACCAAGTAACGGAAGGTAATGAAGCAAAAAATAAAACCAAATCTCATCACGTAATTTAATTATTCGTTAGGTAATCGTTCAATCCAATACATGTGAACTGAAAAAAAATATGTTACATAAGTAAATTTGCATCCATTCTAACGATTCAACCATAATACTAATAATATAGACAATTGACAAACGCTCTGTATCAATTTTATCAATGTGAACACACAAACACAAACACACACACACACACACACACACACACACACACACAGACACACCAAATGTTACCAATGTGTATACTGCTCTCGTAAAGCTTAGATAGATGTTTTACCTAAAAAATAAAAATGAAAACTAATAAAATAACTTTTAACAATCAATGAACATAACAACCAAACTGTTTTTTTTTTCGAACGGACTAATTTGGTTAGCGTTAATTTTAAGAGGAAAAAAATCCACAACTGACAGATCCGAATTTATTATTTTCTATTTAAGAAAGTATTTATTTTTTTAAGTTATGTAAGTGGAAATCGATGATGCAAATTCCATTATTTTATTTAATTAAGGTACCATCTTCTGGAACGAACAAAAATGTCAACCTGAACAATATATTAAAACATAACTGACGCAAACTGGGTTTTAAGAAAAATAGAAAAAAGAGCTCAATAAAATTCATACTCATGTAAAATGTCACCAACTGACATACAATACACATACAAAGCAAAGCAAAGCAAAAAAAACCCAACTAATTACCGTATTTAATATAAATGTTAACCCATTGCCGTGACATAAATGCAACAAAATGTTTCCAATTACCAAACCAATCAACCAAATGAATTATTATTATAAATGTAAATCTCTGAATGTGTAAATGTGTAATTTTAATTGAATTTGAATCGTGTATTGAACAAAAGAGGTTCAGGAGAGAAGAGTAAAAATATAATGAAATGGTCTCTAAACATTTTAGAGTATAATTCTTGTTTAAACGAGAACCGACTATTGATTTTGACGGAAAAATTTGAAGAAAAAAAAAGAATCAATTTTGTTTTCAATTTTAATTGAAAGGCTCATCCAAAAGCTTTTGAACAGAAAAATTTATAGAATTTAGTAAATTAGTCTGCGAATAAAGGGTGAAAATCAAGACGACTTAATTTTTATTCTTATTTTATACGGTAGCAACACATTGATTTTCATGAAATAATTTTATTTCGATAAAATGACGGAACACTTTTTGTTTTGCCAATTGATGATCAGAATCGGTCGAGTCACATAATTCTTTAAATTGATCGGAATAATGCAATCCGAGCGCTTGTATTGTGGGCGCGTTCACAATAATCCTCAATCATTTTATTATGCTTGCAACCAATATACTTAACCAGAATATAAATGTAACAATTCTGAAAGATAGAGAAAATTCGGCTTCAACTTATTAAAATAAGTCTATTTGCACACATTCTCAAACCGAACAATTTCAAGAAATACCAAATCAATGTCACTGAAAATAACTGTAACTTTTTAGCTGTTTAAGGCAATTTCATTTTTGGAACAACAAAAACACTTTTGTAAATACCATTTTAGATGTATAGAATCTTGTCGTAGGGCTGTAGTTTTTATAGAGTTTTGATGGGGCGAATGAATTGACCATTTATTCGAGAAATGAAGAAATACTGAAAAGAATACCGAATGTACAGCGGACGCAATGAAGCATGTCGTGAAATAAATGTTTTGATTTTTTTTCTTCCAAATGTTAAAAAAAAGAGTTATCGTTGTTTTATTTCATTTGAGATGAATAATACATTTCGTAGGAAATATCCAGTTCAGTGGTCAGGCACCCACACAAGCGTGCACATGACAATTCAACTACTTGTGTTGACGCGCATAATGAATTTGAACATTATTAAACCGTTTTATCTGTTGCTTTCAGCTCATGGCATCAATACACGCATACATCCGGTCGCCGTTACGTTTCACATTTCCCATCAACGATATCTCTGCCCTTAGAACAAAAGCGACAATAGAAATGGATGGATAAAAATAAAACCGAATACAGAAATGATAATCATATTTACTTGTTGACGTGATGAAAATAATAATAATGTCGATTGATGTGAAAAGCTGAAAGTACGTTGCGTGTGGCATTTGTAATCATTCAAATTCGTAGAATCACATATGCGATACGAGTCAGAGACAGAGAGAGTGTGAGAGAGAAAGTATAAGAGACAAAGACAGTGAGATAACCAGAAGTGAAAAAGTTACGAAGAGGATAAGCGGTAATCAAATAAAGTGGAAGGCATCTAAGATGTGAGCAAGTCATAATGCGTCAAAATGTGTATGTGCTTTTCGATCTCGCAAAGCGACCATAAAACTACCTACACGTATCTCAAAAGTGATCTGTGCTTGAGCTTGAAAATGGCTCAGCAACGAATATTGGTTTTTTACGTCGACCATAACGACAACATTATAGTTATTGGCGAAAAAATTTGTTCACATCGTTGTATATTGCTTTGGATTTGGTACAAACACATCGTCGACGCTAATAAATTAATTCAATCCAATGCCAGCGAGATGCGAATATTGATCATCATCGATGGCGGCGGTTTTTCCATAATGGCAGCCAGAAAGAGAGAAAAATGAAAAATTAAATGAAATGTTCGTGCAAAGGCAAATCTGTTGCCATAATGTTGCGAGAATTTGGTTTTAAGCCAGCCTTTTCACATCATCGACAGCAGCTTTGTGTGGCTCAAACGACGAGCGAACAAAACAATCACCATTATTTTTGATCGATTTCAAAGCATTATTATTCAATTTGAATTACATTTACGTGACGCCACATTCTGACATTTTGGCATTGGCCTGGAATTTATCTGCATTTCCTTTTGATTTAATGGCAAGCGGGCAGGCGACCGAGGGAATGTGCGCGCACACACATACGTTATGCTCGATTACACATAGCACATCATATGTAGTAGCATCACCATTGAAAACCAAATGCACGGTGCCACAATAATAACCCGACAGAGTCCATTAAGCGAATACATGAGAGATTGAACGATAATGGAAATGAAATGAGGTTTGGTACGAATTCGTGGAATTGTTACCGCATGAGTCTGTGTTTCATTTCAACTGAACGGCACTCGGTTGACAAGTGAGAAAGCGCCGCTGGCATATTTTCATATACTTCTTCATTCTCTGTCTCTCATCGGTGTAGTGACATTAACAATCATTACCGTAAGTTCATCGTTGGCACAAGATTTGCGTTTTTTTTCGTCACATTTGCGAGCTTTTATTTTGTCAAGTAAATTCTTTGCCAGTTTGTTGCGACCTTGGATAAGACGTGATTAGTTTGCTCCACGAAATAAGTGTTTCGTGCCTTTATGAAAATGAACAAGCTCACCAATTAGCCCAATTTCAGTCGAAATGCCACCGTAAATCGGTCTATTAATAATACAACCTGCCATCGTGGTTTATATAAAATATAAATACTCCCATGCGTTCCCGAATTTTCTTGTTATCGCACGGAAAAGCTTGATCTGTGTTTACTTCGTCGGATATCAAACCAATTCAAAATCGTTCGATCGAACGGTTCAGCCAGAAAATGTGGTAAATTTCAAGCAAAATTTGGTTTCAAAAATTATTGTGAATATCACCATTCTGCAATTTAAAAATATGTTGCACATCTTCGAACATTTGAACGCATTTGCTCATCGGCACCAGACCACCGCAAAATCATTCAATCGAAAATAGCACATTTCCAATTCACTGACCGAATTCCTATACTTTTGCACGGTTCGGATCAATATTTTCCGTATTTCAATAAAAACATTCTTGCAAATCTATGCGAATTGCAGGAATGATATATGTATAATGGCGAATTTAGATAACTGCTTCGAAAGTTAATCAAATTATTGCTTTTTTTGTTTTGTTTTTGGGAATGGTTCGGTTCGATTCGGTTTCAGCAAACGCAATCGAAATAACGTTCGCTATTTAATAAACGATTTTCTGGGTGAGAAAGTGCCTTTGGTTCGGAACGTGAATATCAAAACCAACGGAAAATAATTAAACGCAACTCGCTTGCTGAATGAATGGAAAGCAAAGCAAAACAAAATCACGTAGCCATTTTATCGATGATGAACATTGGTTCATAAATAACAACAAACCAATCGGAATAAGATTTTCTCCCGTATGTTTGTTTCTTCTTCCCCCCTCGGTGTCTCTTTCTCTCTCATTCTGCTCGACGGATGTGTACATTGGCCAAATATCCTTAACGCTTGAATGAATGTAGATGAATGATAAGTCGTTAGTGAATGAAATACGATTAATTTTTCTGGTTCATTTGTATGGTCAATGATAGCATTGGAATACTTGCCGGATAAAATACGGTCATTTTTCGTTTTTCTCCGTTTGCTTCGTGTTGCTTTGATTTATTTAGGCATGAATTCGATGGCAATTTTACTGCCGACTGAATTAGAATTCCATTGAAAAAGTTTTGCCATTAAATATTAAGAGAAAAAAAAATAGTGACGGCAATGGCAAATACACATACACACAAGGATGAAGTGGATACGAACAGGTGTCTGTTGTACAAGGCAAAGTTCAAATAAAATTCGCTTTCGTTCACACAGAAATTATGGCCAGTAGAGACATGGTGAATGGCTTGTGTAACAACGTATTCATACTAATTTTCGGATATTCATCATTCTAAGTGGTAGCACGTGGCCAATAAATAAGTTTAAATTTGCCGATTACTTGGAAATTCCACCGAATAACTTAAAATAAATGCTCTGAAACGCCGGCCTTGTGTAATTCCGTATGCTGTTGATCGAATATTCATGTTCGACATCCAACAATCGATTTTATTTCAATTCAATATTCGAATCCTGATCATGAACCACACCACATTTAAATTCACATAAAAAAAACATTCCCCATTTTACACTCTCATGAAAACCGACAACCTTTGCCCTTAATATGTGTTGTCACAAATGAGGCAGTTCAAAGCGGATAAATGAATTCTATTTCGTAGCCTGATTCACATGCATCATTTCTTTCATTCACTTCTTGGTATTTCCTCTAAAAATACATCGGTCTAAGTTATTATTTATGTTTTCAATCAAGACGATTTGATGGATTCATCCATTCGAATAATCGTTGGATTTTTTGCTCGGAATTTACTTGGCAAAGTTCTCTTCATATCTTCCGGATTACTCTACTTGTAAATTGATCAATTTTACAATTCACGAGTGATTTTCTTTTTGCTCCGTTACATGTTTCACAAATTTTCAACGTTGACATCAAACTGTTAACAAAGTCACAAATACGATTTCCAAAGCTCATTTCATTACCGCAAGCGGAAATTGGCAGCTTCCGTTCCGATAAAAAAAAATATGATGTCAACATGGAAAAAATACACACTTGTTTCAGATGAAATCAGCAATTTTCCAATGATATTTAACGATTTGTTCTACCCATGGTTTTTCTTTCACATTTAGATGTTAATCTTCGGTATAATGTTCCAGAATCCAATACCAAGCAAAAACGGAAAAAATCCAAGCGAAAAAAATGGAGCATCAAAGTTTTTCCATTAAATAGATTAACATCGTTTGTGTTTTGATGCGAGTGAACTTTGGCAACGAAAAAAAAGCGTTATAATTTCATGAAAATGAAATATTTGGAAAATTGTAAAGTTTCATAAATCGAAAAATGTGAAACTTTGTGAGAGGCAAACGTTTCGATTATGAGAAACTTTGAAATGAGCAAAAAATAGTAAAGTGGTATGAGAGTGTACAACAAGAATAGAAGATAGAATTCAATAATGTTTTGAAAGCACGTATCAACATTCGTCATGTGCTGTTGGCCCGGCCCCTGCCAATGGGCATTCATCAAGACTGACGCCTGCATGGTTTTTATTTCGATGTTGCCGCCATATACTTCAATAGAAATCGGTTTTTTTCTTCTAAGAAGGCGATGCCGGTGCAAGGTAGAAAAGTATCATTCTCTTTATTTCCAACCTATCTCAACAAATCGACGAGAATGTGAAACATTCTGAATTGAATTTTTCAAAAAAAAAATCATTTCGCATAACGTGTATACATAATTTCAAAAGAGAGTTAGTGTGTGTATGTTCTTCAGTAAATGTTCGTCTATTTAGTAATCCAGTTAAAAGGGAAACTTTTTACTAGCTTCGAAATTAGCCATCTCATCCTTGAAGTGATTTCGCTTGTAACGTGTGTTGGTGGAGGTCGGCGGAATGAGGTCGTTTTAATGGCATGTAATCAGTTTTGATTTCTAGAATACGATTCGCAATGTATTTTTTTCTTCTACAGCAAGTGGTTCCTCCTTGATGTGAATGAACGCCTATTTCGTTGAAAGGAATTCACTTTTGATATGAAATTAAGGTATTAAAGTCTATGCAATGCTTTGAATCAAATTCAAACCAGCAAATTTCTAACATTCCTCCAGCTACTAGATACCTTTAATATAAACGAACGAACGAATGAAAAAACGAAAAAGAAAGCAACGAATGCTAACACAGTCCGTCTCTGACAGCCGCCAGCACATATTTGAACGACGTGCATTTTCAACGCAACAGACTGTTGGTCCGAAATGTGTGCTAACGAGACAAAAAGGTATTTTAATTCGTTTATGTGCGACGTAGAATAAATCAATAGACTCAGTTAGGTCATGTTTGTGTGTGCTGCAGGTTGCAGCACGGCGTCAATACAAAGGAGGCAGAATAAAGAGCAAATGTCAAGGTTTTATTGTCACTTGAATGATATTTAATGAAAGAAATGGCAAAATGCGTTATATGTGTTTTTATCATTTGCTTTGTCAGTTGATTTGGTTACCATAAAATGTATGCGCCTTGCTTCTCGGGCGTGAATGAAAAACAGATGCGTTGCCGAAGCGAATTTGAATTATGATAATGTTTTGTGTAAATCTATCTCTGTGTTTTTTTTTCTCGGTTAGGTGAAATCTTAACTGAGGCGCCACACAAAAGATAACAAATTGATTCCGTTTTTAGCCATGCTGGCATGTCTCCGAAACGCCTTTATCAGACATTGTAGGGCGTACAAGTTCATTTCAGGCGCCAATTCCATTTTTGTCGCCAGAACGAGGTTATTGTGCTTTTTTGGTGTTCAACAATGAAACATATTGCAGTGTGATGAATGCTTGCCGATTCGAAATAACACCAAAACAAGACTGAACCATTTCAGTTGGCCCGGAGCACATTCTAAATCCACGGCATTTATTGGATCAAAATTGACGAGCACACCCATTGAAGCAATTTATTTGTTTTTAATTGTTCTAAAAGTGTGTAAACAATGTCAAAACAAAATGTAATAAATAGACACAATTAAGTGTCGAATGGCAACCATAACAAAATGAAACATAATACGTATTGTGTTAATTGCCACTCTTTATGAATTGAATTCAAAATAATTGAATCGCTGTCTGGCGAAGCAAAAATGATTTACACAACCCATGCATATTTGTTGTTCGCATAACGGATAATTGAATTGGAATATGAATTTCCGCGGAAAAACCTCTTGCAATAGCTATTGTAATCGGATAATAGTAAGTACGTTAATAGTGATTCATAAATATTATCGGGAAAAGCATAAAACGCAATCAATTCAAATCAATATCAACATTTGGAATAAATGATTTGGAAGAGAGGTAGAAAGAAGCAGGCAATCGGTTTCGAATAAAAACTACTTGTAAACAAATACGAGAAGGAAAAATATGAATGAAATATAAGAGCGTGAATAAAGAGGATTCACTTAGAGGCTATTGTTGATTGTATCTAAAAAAGGAATAATGACATGCATTGAGAGTTCTCAGAGCCACACACACTCACTCACAACGAAATGGACAACTCATTACCCGATAAATAGTGAGCATATTGAAATAGCAATTAATGATTTTCTTTCCATTTATCAATTTGATTGTGTGCATTCTTTTCTCTGAAGCTCAGTTCTGCTAATAACAACCATTAGGCATAGACCAGACACAGATTAATCACTATTTTAGTGACTGCCGTTCATAGTTTTATTCGAGAATTTCGGAATCATCGACAACGAATTGGCTTTTTTGATCATAGTAGCGACGCATTTTAACGTCATTTCGACACAAAAGTCGGGAGGGTTTCCAGATGCCGTTGGTGCTAAGCATCCCGCCCAGACAATATTTATCATCATTTGTAGGTGACAGTGACACAAATTGAATTAATCAACTGAAAACTCAACAATTTATACCTTTCATACACTTTATGCTCTACATAGAAAAAGGGGGAAGAAACCATAAAAATCGTGTTTACCTGAAACGAAAGAAAGAAATGAACAACATTATTAATTTATGAGTCGTGGGGAAAAAGGGCTATTCGAATACATTGATTGGGTTGTTTCTTGTTTTAACGGCAATTGTTTGGAAGTTTTTCAAGGTTATGCAATGGAATTTTCCTGAATATTCAAAAGCGAATACCGTCAAGAAATCCGAGTCTATGCCAAAATATTAATTAAAAACAAGACTTAACAAGGGATCATCCTGTCAGAATGTCTGCAACCATGCATGAATAGCATAAACAAAATTCACATAGCGTTATATTGGTGTGGGAATATGTTGGTGTTTGCGATAAACAGAGACGAATTCCAAGAAGTAGCACATTTGTTAAACGAATGCAGACATGTTATTGCGTTGGTTCGGTGAACCACACGAGACGCCCTATCGCTTACCTATGTTTTTGAAACAATAGAATATGCTCGATTTGACTTGGCTTGGCTTGACTTGGATTCGTGTCAAACCAACGACAACAACAAAGGGTAGCCAAATATTGAAATCGACGCCTTTCAAACGATTTTCGGACTTTGTTTCGCTTATTATTGCTTTCAACTCTATAACAATAATCAAAGCACCCAACTTGGTCAAATTGATTGATATCATTAGTCTTTATTGTTTTCACTTTTATTGCCACGGTGTTCACTAACAAATCAATTTCATTTCTACTTTGTAATGACGTCGCGTCGAGGGAATTTGGCGTCGTGTATTCAAATAGATAGACGACAGTTTTCCCAAGACCAAGTTAAACATTTGATTACTACGAAAAATACCGAAATTTCATACAGACTCAATCAACTTCTTATTTTAACGAACACACGCAAAATACCGGCTTAAAAGAAATGTTTGGGCAACAAAGCGAAACAACAACGTAAAAAAGCGGTATGTCACACGCAACGAAAGTAAACGAAGAAAGAACAAGAAGGAAAGACACACACGCGCGTACATAGAGATCGCAAACTTTGTAGACAACGGTGTGTTGCTGATTAGGTAGCGCCAACAACAAACAACCAGCAAATATGCTGTGTATTTTTCAAACTTTTTGCACGATGCGGTGATACATTTTAGCCCGTATTTTAAAAGTGTTCAGCATACAAGCACGAAATGCTTCCTTTTTCTTGCTGCCACCAACAAACATGACTGTTATCTTACTCACTTTACTCAACCATTTCAATTATCTTTGTCATACGATTTGTTTGACAAGTGTTATTTGTTCTCAATCTAGGTACAAAGCATGTGGTAGTCAAACAAGTGACGATGATGGGAATTTCTGATAATACATTATTTCAATGCATGAAATACAACTTTTTTCAGCAATGAAATCGTATCTTTTCAACAGAAACAGGTTTATCTAATTCAACATAGACGCAACTCTCCAGCGACTGGACATTTATGAATTCGAATATCAAATATTAAAAAACGAATAAAATGTTCAAGTTTTTTTTTTGTTTCTCAGTGTCTCTCAAACGAAACGTCTCGCTTATGGTTCAATTTGTGTATAGAAAAATGGTTGTGGATGTGTTTAAATGCGCAATCTAACGCTACCATAGCATTATAATTCTGTTGAATTAAAGGTAAAACATTTTAGTTTGGGTGTCATTGACAAAGTTTCTATTGACATTGTCCGCTCACCAAGAGAACTCTAAAAAATGCGCTGCGTTTAGGAAAACCTCACCTCGGAACTGAATAACGTTTCGTGTTCGCTCGAACCGGATAAACTAATTAAAGCTGATGACATGGACACTAAAAACCCGTCTAAACAAGAGATTAATCCTATTTAATTTCGTATAATTCTGTTGACATGTCAAAACCATATTGTTGTTTACGTTCCTCGACGCCAAGTCAAACACTCACACACACACAGACAAGTAGCAAACGCCCGAGCGCCATGAAAGACTTATACAATAATAATCGGCCAAGGAAGAAGAACAGAAATAATTGCTTCCAACAAAATATCTCATTTTCTTTTTTCACCGAAGTAACGATATTATCCCAAGTTCCTAAAACCAAAATACGCATAGATACTGAACTGTTCAACGAACCCGCTTTATTTGTTTCACACTTCCCGGGATTCGCAAATGGTAAAAATTTTCAACATCACTGACTTTTTCGGGGGTGATGAATGGTTGGTTGATGTTGGGAAATTCGACGAAAAGCTAATTTAAATCAACTCGTCAAAGTTTTAGATACGTATGTAATATACGTAGTATATCGTTCTGGTTGCGTTAGCAACATTTGGTGTAATTTCATGTAATTTGTGAGAACAGAGTAAATTAGTTTAGAGGCGAATGAAAAATCATACGAATCCAGCCCTATAATCCGTATTCGCCTGGCAAAAAGAGCAAATTTCAATGGCAACACCCAACAATGGTGTTCTCAGTCCTGTGCAAATCGTTGTAACATGCGCGTGTCTGTGTGTTGGCTCTCTACGCTTCTATGCTCAGTTCGTATTATGTGCCTTGCAGTGTGTGTTGAAGCGAGAGCAGTACAGTGTGCTGCACTGCTCTCGCTAATGTTGTGTGCACTATCTCGCCTGTTGACCGCGGCGGACTTCGTCTCATCACACATTAAGCATATGGGTAATAAGAGAGGGAGAGATAGAATTTTCATTGGAACACATTCAAATGAAATACTAACAAATGAAAAAAACGTAAGATTTTTCAAGGTTCCTGCTGTTTCCCAGGGTTTCAATTTAAATGACAACGTGTTTGATTCGATTTTTTCGCTTGAAATATTATTGGAGCCAGTATCGATACCGCGCTGTTTACGATTTTAACAACGGTTGTCAAAACCGCGTATTCCGATTCAGAGAGTGTTTACTTTTGGGGTTGCCCACCATTTACTTGATACTTTGTGGAATAAAACGGTGTTTGGTTTTGACATCAATGAGAGCAGCGGGTCGTTGTTTTTCAATCAATGAGCTGAATCAAATGATGCCAGAAAAATGTTGTTTTGAAGCCGTTTTTTCTACGCTCTAATAATTCAATTGACGTACTTATTTTTACGATATCGTTGGTTTTTGCATGCTTTTCACAAATATTATAACAACATGATTTTTCAGCGGTTAAAGCAATCTGAATTTGTCTGTATTTGTTTTTTTTTCGAGTACCAACAGAATTGCTCTGCAAGAATGGATGTACTTTAATTCAAGTTTTACATGTTGAACAGCATACTTTTAATGGGTTATCGTATTACATGTTCCAACTTTGCGAATTTCCCGTAAGCGTTGTGAAATATATTTTGAAATGTTGTTGAATTTGCAATTTAAAGAGATTATAATTGTGAACATTTTCCACGGAAGTAATTTTAAAATTGTATCTGAATAAATTGGTTTTTGGCTACGATGCTGAAAATTTTCAACGAACACCATCCATTCGCTTGAAATGAAGTGAATAAATAGAAACAGAAAACTATTCACTTCAAAAGCAACAAACATAAACATTTGAGAGCATAGTAAGTCGAAGTGGAATGAAAGTAAATAAAATAAAGTGAAAAATCAGTGATGAGTTGTTGTAGATTCTGTTACAGATACGCGTTATCCATGTGAGAGAGCACAATGAGTGTATGGGGGAGAGCAACGAGTGTGGAAATATTGGATTCAAAACCAGAGAAGAGTTGATAATTCGAAAATTTTCTAATAGCATGAGCTTGAGCCGAAAAAAACAGCTTTCCCATTACGCCAACCGAATGGAATTCAATCGAAATCTAAGATAACACGAACGCAGCATTCGTCCGTGTATTTATGGATTTATTTTTTCTCCACTCCAAAGCATTCTTTGAGTCTTCGAGTGCTCTCTCTCTCTCTCTCTCTCTCTCTCTCTCTCTCTCTCTCTCTCTC
>NW_022595244.1:11979269-11997387 GCF_009176505.1 Sitodiplosis mosellana | reverse complement strand
TCTCTCTCTCTCTCTCTCTCTCTCTCTCTCTCTCTCTCTCTCTCTCTATTTGAAACGTTGGTTCAGGTTGAACGCACACAATGATTACTAGCAGTCTTCATGTGCACACTGTGTGTGTGTGCATTAATGCACAAATGCATTTCGATCAATTTCGCACTGTCACTTTCAATGCACGATACAGCTAATTCATGCTGCAGTCGCAAACTATCGGTACATCAACAACAAAACTATGTGTCAATATTGACAAACGACCCCAAACTTCGCTCTGCCTGCCGTCGTATCATGCTAACATCATCCGGTACATTCCGGTTGTTGGTTGTTCAGTGTGTATCAACCCAAATTTTCTATGCCATCGAAAAAAGGAGCAATGATTAGTCAGAGTCGGTTTTCCCCGAGCACACACCGCCAAACAGAGAAAAAGAACCTTATCATCTCTTCTGAATCCGGAAGAGAGCATATTTCGTGCGCCCAAAGTGTATTCATGAAATTCCAAATGGATTTTCCGACGAGAGAAAATTGATTTTCAATATTCATCGATTGAATCGGGATATCACATGAGGTTCCGTCTTCCGTCGCGTGTTTATCAATATTTACGAGCATTTGAAATTGAAAGCTTCCATCGTTTGCTACGGCTTGCGCTTATTCAAATCCGCTTTGAATGCAATAATGACTTTTGATATATCAGCATTGTTCGTTGTATGCACGAATGATGAAGCGAGCGTGCAGGCAACGAGGGTCACAGGCTGCTTACTGAACGCTACAACCGATTTGTTTGCCAGAGGAAATTGGCTACATTCGATGAAAAAGCGTCAACATTTAAACGGTAGGCGTATGTGTGTGTGTGTGTGTGTGTGTGTGGCATTGAATCGTTTTGGTTTTTGCACTGACATTTATAATGATATTCGATAGAAAAGTTGCACAATCAAAGCAGTACCGCGTGGATTTCATATTCCATCGGCTTGATTTGCATGCTATTCTTTTTCTTCCTTTTTTGTAGTTGCTTGTATTGCCGAACATTGCCGCCGTGGCAACCGGCGATAATATCACGTTGAACTTTGTGATTTTAAAAAGTTCAAAGGCACAATTTCGATTAAATTTTGTGTGTTTTTTTCCTGTATTTGTGCATGCCTTAAATTCCAATTCATATGCATTTCACCTAGAAATTGGTGAGCTTCGTTTTTTCTTCTGGCTTGTTAGTATGTTCGCTTGATTTAATCATTTAATCATCTTGATGGAGTTTCAACGAGGAAAAGCCTATCATCAGTATCATTTGTCGGTTGATTAGAATGAATAAAAGACGAAGGGAGCGAACGGGTTTCGCAAAGATGTGCCAATTACTCAAGTCAAATGATACGTACCGTTACGTTTGGTATTTTTTTCTTTGCACCAGAACTCAATGCGTACGTATTTTGTCATTTATTTTACTTATTAAAATAAATATCTCTACTCCTTTGACATAAACATCCAACGCAGAGTTTATTTGCGCCGCAGAAGTTTTCGATTTCGCAATATGTCAAACATAATCTCAAGATAGATCAAACAAACACACGTACACGCACATACGTTCGTATGTGTTTTGTAATTTATAACAAATTTATGCTTGACTATCGGTTGGATGCTACTAACGGGAGGTAGGTGCTCGATCCAAATTTCCGCCGTCCCCAACGTAAATAAATGTATAAGATGTGGATGCGCTACCAGCCAGTCGGCTGAATGGATTCGGAATTGCGAAAGAGATTTACTTCTGGCCTTTGACTCATTTCATCTCGCCCAACATTCCAAATACTCTCACTCGACTCTGTATTTGTTATCGGCGACATAATTCATATTTAATAGCTAGCTCAGTGCACGCGAACCGGCTCAATTAAGCCGGGTTCTCGGGTGGTTACTGCTCTTTTTTTCATCTCTCTCGTGCTTCTGTTTTTACGCCAGTTGCTATGTACTAGCAAATTAGATGCGACGACCGAAGTGCAGAGATAAAGAAAACGGAAAAATTCCGTTATTGTCCCGTCCTCCCATATGTCAACGTACCTATTGCATATCGCATATAAATTGATCATGAATAATTATGTAAAGTATGTGAGTGTTTCGGTTGCGTCAATGACCGTTAACGGATTTGAACGGACTGAAAGAGCGAAATGCTAGGCAAAAATGTAGACCATCCACCAAAATTGTAGATCGAATCCAGATTACATAAGCATGAATGATAATAAATTCATGGAATAAACAATTAAAGTGTGCGCATTAATTATGTCATCGTACCCGTTCATATGTATTTTATTCCTGGCTATGAAGAAATGAGTAGAATTTTCCTCTTTGATGGTGTTTTCGACCGTGTTCGATAAATCCATTGGACGCACAATGCATAATGAACCAAAATATCAATCAATTCCCAATACTTGGCCGAGTATTATATCTGCCATCAGAATAATGACAGTCAACAGTGGCACATCATAGCAACATTCGCTCGCAATTAAATATACTTCATAATTTGTGTTCGTGCTCTTTAATTCGTCGATCAAAATTTCAAGCGTTTTTAATGCAATCAATGGCAAACCTCAATAATTCAGTCGGTGGCAGTGTTTTAAATGACGCGTTTCTCATTAGGCATACGCCCGTCCTTATGGTAATTCAAGTCATCGCAAGAAAATTCGATTATCCCTCTATAATTTCGTTTGTCGGCACGATGACTTCGTCTCTGGTACGATCCATATTTTGGTAACTTGAAATTAGCAAGAGCGCAATAATCGTTTGAACAGTCACCGATTCACAAAGCCCATATTACCGAATTAAATGAATTCAATGTCTCGATTAGACCTTTTAATGATGTCTATATTATAGCACTTTGACTAAAAATTGCCTCATTTCCATCCGATAGAGTGTGAGAAACATGATTCCGTTTTAAGTATTGAATTAACACAACGATAATAATATAGAAGAGATGGAATGCTATTAAGCACACGAAAATATATCGTAGATTCAAGATGTGGGATTCATTTATTTTTAAACTTTTATTTGTGCTTTTGTTCCGAACTGACAATGTACGTATGAATGATGAACGATGAACGATTATCAAATCAAGTTGAATGGAAGTGCTTGAGCATCGGTTTCTATGGCAAAAAAAAAGAAAACAGCGCAAAGAAATGCGGATTTTCATTGTGGAAATCGTTCGAAAGTGATTGTGCTTTGTAGAAAATTACGCACAATTTGGTGTTGACGGAAATTAATGGGAAACAATCAAACGAACCATTTGGTGTAAATCTGTTGGCAATCAATTGAAGTATTTTCGCAATAGCAAAAGAATGATGAATGCATACCAGCCTGAGACTGCTTACATTTCTTCAATAGATATTATGTGTGAAAAGTGTTGGTTTGATTCATGATGATTTCCATCCGTTTCCATTTGCCATTTTCAAATGAAACGAATGGTGTTCAATGTTCGATTCGATTGAATACAAAGCGAATGCTTGGAAAACCCGCACTGAAATCGAATCAAAGGGTCAAACACAAATGATTAAGATAGAGAAATAAAAATATATTCTGTTGACCTTTTGACTCGAATGCTTTCAACATTTCTATTTCCTCTTCGACGTTTTTTTTTGTTCCTTCTTCCACTCTAACCGCATTTGTTAAATGATTTGCTTTGAGTATTCTCACACTTTAAACAGTTGCGCCATTTTTCTCTTTTCCATTTTCCGAAATGAAGAGGATATTCTATCTCCCACTTCGATTCTGCTGAGCTAAATCAGAGTAAAAACATCAACTTCATTCGCAAAACAGCAACAACACATGAACCGAGAAAAAAAGATGTTCATCTTGTTCTTGGCCTTAATTGAATGTTCAGAGCACAAAATCCAATTGCACTTAATTTGATTCGCTTGATAATCATTTAACTGTAACTTTATTACGAATTTAAAAAAAACAACAAATAAAAGACTGCAAGAAAAAGCGAGACAGGTGGATGCAATGAACATTCATTTGAACAGCAACAAAAATTCGAAAACCAAACTGTGAGCTGATAAATAATTCGCCAAACGAGCGACACAAAACCGTTTGCTGAATTAAATTGATACCGAGTTTTATTCATATATTCAACATTGTGTTATTTTTTATCCAGACATAAGCACCATTGAATTGCACAACTGCCGAACACAAGTCGTATTAAAAGCATTGTGTATGCAGGAATTGGTTACCTATTCAACTTTGTTGCCACACGCAAAACATGCGTATAAAATTCATTTTATTGTAAATTTTTTGCTCGATAGCAACGTTTGCAGATAAAAGCGAAGGCTTTTGCGTCATATTCCATTGAATTTGGTGGAAAATACAATAGCAGCATGGCATACATAGCTGTGGGTGTTTGATTTCTGCTGCTTTTTTTCCTCACTTTTTATTTCAAAGTCAATGAAGTGCATCCAAATAATCATCATTCTTTGAAATGTCTATCAAACGTTTGTTTCATTTGCTTTCATTCGAATTTTTTGACTCATTTTCCACATTCCCACTCATATACGCGCCATGGCCAGCGGACCAATTGTGTTTGCAATGCAATCTGTTTGCTATTGATTTCAACTGAATAAATCACGCATAGAACGTTCATAACGTATTTTTCGTCAAAAATGCTCTAGTTTTGAATTCAAAGCATACATTTGTGAAGGGGTAGAAATAAATCCATATTTAGTTTCAATCATGTGACATGATTCATATCAGCGCCGTATTTTGTAAAGAAGAACATTGTTCAAAGGCTCTTTGTAGAATATATCATTAATACTTTTGTCTATTTGTTTTCCCATTTCATTCGGTGAACGTGTAACGTGGGTTTTTGTGCCGTTTGGCCATTGATTTTTTGCTCAAAAGCCGCCCTGAGTTCGAAAAACTGGATATATTTGGAACATTCATGCCAGCCTTTGGCCAAATTTTCAATCAGGTGCATGACGAAACAAATTAAATGGCGGTGGCAAATATTTTGGCTACATTCTCGGAATCCAACGAGTCGGATTGGTTTCATGTACCATCGCAAAATCCCTAAGCAATGACGTTCAATTTTTTCCAAGTCCTCCAAAAATACAACAAACCTTTTTTGTGGCGAAAATGTTCCGTGAATAGATTTGACTGGATGAAATTTTCAAGGATTAGGAGAAATTCTGTGGAAAATGTTCTACCTTTTCTCCACAGTAAATATTAATTAGCTCGCTTAAAAAATCGAATTTTCTACACAAATTTCACCAGAAACTTATCAATGACAGCGTCACGCTTTGCCATTCCTATCGAGAACAAAATTTGGAATTTCGCGATTTTTTTTGTGTGATGTTTTTGCTTTATTCGTTTCCTTGGTGATTCTCAGCAAAATGCAAGAGAAAACTCTCTGGAAGAAATGGCATATAAAAAGACTTGCCTTGTCACATCCTTCTATCATTCTGCCTATTAAGCATATAAAATGTTCTTTTTTTCGTTTCATTTTCTCTTTCGTACTGCTGCCGATGCTTGTTGTTGTTATACATTTCAACGGAAGCAGGCACGTTCGTATTACGATCTCGTTGTGTGGAGTTTTCTTGTTAACCTTCTGTCTATTAGTTTGATATTCTAGTAAGTTTCGTCTCCCTTTATCCTTTTATTGAACGACGAGAAAACAAACTGAATGAAAAAAAACTTTGTTTTCACTTGAACTCGTTACATATTCTAATTCACATGTATTCTCTGTGTGATGGCGTGAGCAAAAAGTAACAGTAGACATTTGCAAAGGGTCTGTGTTTTTATACCAATTTGACTTTCGATGCCATGAAACAACACGTTCTGTATTTTTTTACTTAGCATTGGCTTCGAGTGTTTGTGTGTGTGTGTGTGTGCGTTTTGACGCATTTCACTTTTTCAACCGAACCCTCAATGTCATTTCGAAGGCGCTATTCGACGCAAGGATTCATACCGCATAAATTTTATTTGCAATTGAATATGATTGAACATTTTGCTAAAGAAACAAACATAATTTCGCCATTTCCATAAATCATATCCATTCTTTTAAAAGAATGAAAAGAGTGTTGCTTTTTTCTTCACTCGGTGTTGGCAGTTTTGATACATTGTTTCAACATTGTGAAATGTATTCATTGCATAAATATGTAAACCCGTGTGTTTTATTAGATTTCTTGGAATTTTTTTCTGGCTGTTGACAAAAATAAATAAATAAAATGAATTCAATGAAATTCTTTTTGTGTAAATTGGCCCCTTTTTTTCGAGGATTCGTTTTTTCCTAAGAAAAACCATTGATCCATTGTAAATTAATGTGAAGCATTGAAACGTATTTCTTTTAAACGAAAATTATATCATTCGAAACAAAAATGTTTCCATGTGTTTTTGTGTCGTGGCATAACAAGTGAAAAACTTTTGACTTTTCGAAGATTTATTGGCCCAAAGAGACCTAATCAAAAGCGAAGAAGAAAAAATTGGGATTGAAAATCACTTACCTAAATAAGATGAAACCAATCGATGTCACAGCAGCTCGTCGCACGTCATCATTTACATCCGAAACCTGAGAGAAAGTTCAAAAGAAGAGAGTGAGCGAGAAAACAAATACCATTTGAATACATTCCACCTATATAAAGTTAGTGCTTCGATCGAATCAAAGTCAAAATACTTTGAGCAATCATCAAAGCTTGCCAAACTCCCTTTGGGTCAAAAGTCAAAGTTTTCCAATCTCTCAACGAGGATGCATCACAAGATCAATGCGAAATGTTTCTTCTTTACCAAGTTATAACATGTTCATATATTATTTTTGGCGCCTTCTTTGAATTTTACAGCGCAAAATTTCACATTCCATCGACCGGCTAGAACTATTTAGAAACACTTGACCTTTGATGTCTCGGTTTATAGAAATTCGTGTGTTTTTGGCAGGTGGATTTTAAATACTTACGGCAATATGCAAAAGTTTTCGGATGGCTTTGTTGCTGCCAGTACCGCAGTATGCCATGGCCAGCGTGTAACATCCCGATCTGCGCAATACTGGATCTTTATCCGTTGTCAAACTGGTTACCAATGGATCGGCTTCTTCCAAACGAGCGTACATAGTGAACGCAATTCCAACGGCCAAACCGCGCAAAATCTTCTCATGCTGCGTCTCTTGTGCATACTGAAAAAAAAAGAGAAGCAAAACGGAAATTAAGCACAGAGAAATTGCGAAATTAGTTTGTTTGATCTGAAAATAATTTCGGATATTTGTTTTAAACGAGCTTTTGATTGTGCTCGACTACTTGAAAATGAAGGCAAATTTCAATAAGAAGACACAGGCTCTCCGCAGCATTCTGCATTGTTTTGACATTTTTCTTTATTCTTAGCGCTCTGTATTCCATCGAATTCCTGAGTATATGCGCTGCATCAGATCCATACACTCACACAGAACGTAGTCGTTGCATTCATTACAAATAAGGAAAGGACGTGGTTTACACTAGTTTTCAACGGGAACCGGATAGAAGCGTAGATTTTACCATTTAAATTCTACTGATGGCCTCACAACAATTCGGTGGGATTTTCATTTTGGTATTTCATTTCGAGTGAAAGCAAACATTCATTAAGCTTGCATTTCATCAGAAGAAATGACGTCAATAAAATGAGAAACCGAAAAAAAAACACACACACACAACACAAATAACCATACAAACAATGCACATTGAACAAGGAAAAAGGAAAAAAAACGGTGAGCATTGAGCATTCAAACCACCATCCAATTTTGTGAATATAACTGTCAATGTCAGCATTTGCATGTCGGTGTCGGGCAAAAATAAACACAGTATTCCGAAGCACAAATTATAACTGACAATCCACATAAATATTGTAAAATGCTTCACAGTTGTTCGCTGTCTTCGATGCAATTCATCCATAAACGCGATGTTTTTCCTCCACTAAATGTATTCCTTCCCTGCTCTTTTGTCTATCATGATATTTTCTCTTCATTTTTTTTTTTTCATTTTTATGGCATATTGTTGAAGCTGCTGTTTTGCTCATGACAATTGTTCATCGCATCGAATAATATCTGAGTGCATGCCTTTTTTTGAGCCCGTCATTCATTCATTGTTTTTATTTCCATCGCATAAATCATCTTTCACATTTATATGATTGTAATTCCATCTGTCGCTCTCTTTTATTGTTGCCATTACTTTTAGCATTATTTTCAGCATTCGAATAAACCGTACAACAGTTCCGGGTGTTGATGTATATGTTTGTTTGTTACGCTGGCTGTGTGAATAAAGTTTGTGTGCACACAAATAGAAAAAAAAGTGGTCAAGTGCAATAAGGCATACTTCATATGAAAGTGTGGTAAACATTGTTGCTGCCACTCGTCGTTTGTTTGTTTTTTTGGGCCGATTTTTGTATCGAGTTAAAATTGTGAGTGCGGCCATAATGCATATTTTATTATCATTTTATGTTAATTCATGCGAACTGTACAGGCCATAACGATATTTGCAACAACAACAAATCAACAACCAGTAAACCGACTGCATATTTAATATTGTGAGCAGCACATTTTTGTTTCCATATTCATTTAGTGGTGCATAGGATTGGTTCTCTTGTCGAGCGAAGGAGAAAAAACACTAGCAAACCAACATCTAAAGCAGGCTTGCATATGAAAATTGTCGAATTTTCTTCTTCACTTGCATTGGAAAAAAAAGGAGTGGGACAATGCCGTCACTTGCTAAATGAAATTAATGGCGTCGACTGATGATGACAGCTGACCTCGATGCTCAAACCACCAACAGTCGTACACAGCACCGTTTTTTTCCGGCTGGCATGAAATGATGAAGTTTTGAATTTTATAAACATTTCATGAGATTTTATTGTTTATTTTGTTTTGCTTTGTTTGGCTGTTTGTTACGGTTTTTTTGGTAACCAAATAGACAGAAACAAGAGCTTCGCTATGATGGATTTTTTCAATTAAACACAAACCTTTTTGACAATATTGCACTATGACGAAAGAGTGAACCACAAAAATGCTCGGCTCGTTGTGCAATCATATTTTTTTTTGTTCTGTTGAAAACACATCTGAACTCACCAAATTAAACCGCAAACGCAATGCGCGCTGCATTCATACTGTAAATATCGACGAGACATAATGACTTCCGAATTCTGTTTCAAACCTTCTTCAGTACGATTGAAGGGAAGCAGGCAAAATCTCATTTAAAGTTTGAAAAGCATCTCTTTTGTGTGAAGCATTGCTTTTGTTTACCAGTCGTGCAGAAGTTTACTCCACACAACCTGATTTCCAACGAAAAATCATACTGGAATAAACAGGATTAGTGTTAATTACATCAATTCCAAAAGGAAAGTTCGCTTTTCCGGAATATACACATTTCCCTCGTTAAAAAGGATTGGATTTAGATTGAATATATGTAAAAAAAGCCAAACTGTGAGTACAAAAATTATTTCCGACAAAATGATACATCTCACAAGATATTATTTTGATCAGTTGTATGATTCAATACAACACATTATAACCGAACTCATTCGAGAGAGAGTAATATTTCTCAGTATTGAATGCTTCCGTTATGAGCTAATATTATTTTTTTGCTGTCACACACATTTTAATAGCATCGGATGGAATTATATTGGCAATTCACATAAAACTGCCTGTTACATATTTACGAATATTATATACAGTTGAACACGCTCCAAATTTGCACCACTCACTCACACATACGCTGTGTGCTAGAATGTAAAAAAACTGTTGAACGTTGCACGTTAATATGATAAATATGCATTTATCACGTTATGCAAAGCAAAAGAGGAGCATGGAGTAGCATAGAAATTTTGCAATATTCGAATGAATAATGGAGTGTTTTGTAGTTCGGCACACCGGATAATTGTTTGATGGTTGCCTTGGCAAACGAGCGGCAGCATCGATTTATATCACATGCATTCCAGATGTGTTGCGCACAGCATAGCAAAGCGTGTAACCATTGCACGCTTTTTTCTCTGCAAAATGTTCACTCAAACGCTTCCTTGGTTGCATTAACTGTGATGGGTTCCTCTAAATGAGATGCCAAAACATCAAGCTCAAAATCAAACATTTTGACTTTGCATAATTTTAGGCAATTTATTAAGTACACTTTGTGTACAACACAGTACATTAACATTAGATAACTATATATAACTATATATATATATATATATATAATGTGTAAGTTCAAGGCTTCATTGCCATATAACTCAAGCCGCACTTATGCTTTTGAAATTTTGAGCGAATCGAAAAATGTAACATTCCAGAGGACGCATGCACTCAACTGTGTCAGTTACAATCCCAAGAGAAACGGCCAATATGTTTATACGCTGTCTATCCGCCGAAAATACACTACAATATATATTCACGCTTATTGGACGCCGAATTGAATATATATTCTAGTGTATATTCGGTGTATTCTTCAGCGTGAAACATATTGAATCAACGAATGCATTCATAGCCACCAGAGGGCGCCTGAATATGTTTCAATATGTTTCATGCCGAAGAATACGCCGAATAAACACTAGAATATATATTCAATTCGGCGTTCAATAAGCGTGAATATATATTGTAGTGCATTTTCGGCGGATAGACAGCGTATAAACATATTGGCCGTTTCTCTTGGGATATGAATCGCAAAGAGCAAAAATAGTTCTTTTCACATGTGATGCATACATTTTCACCCATTTTTATTCAAGATTTCCTCTGTCCTGAATTTGTCACTTTAAATATTCCATACATTCCAGGCAGCACAAAAAAATGGACCAGTTTATTTCGTTCGGTCAGAGTGTTGCAAAAAAAAAAAATACAATTTGAAAATTCGTTTGGTGAAAAAATATCTTAGAAATCTGTTCGGAATGCAGGACAATATATAAAATTGCAAACTGTATACAATTCGTGTGCATTCCGAGTAAAGGAGCAATGCTTTCAAGAGGAAAAATATTCGAGTGAATTTTCTCGGTAAATTCTAATTTTTGTGCTTTCTTCCGTACCACTGAAATTTTGTGTATGTGTAAGCTATTTCTCAATTTATGCAGTCGGAGAAAACAACCTGAAAAAGTTTCGTTCCTCGATTGCCAAAAAAGATGATAATTTCAAGTAAATTATTTGACCCAGTTCGTATCTAGTAATTTACTTTCGCTTCGACTGATGCACACTTGCATCCCTAATCTTTTAAATAATATTTAACAGTTTGATTTTAAAAGCCCGCAAATTTCCATCGTACTTTTCGAAGTTAAAGCTCAAATTTTGGGCATAAACCATTCGTTAATTGCAATTGTGGCCAGGAATTCCATCGAAATATTGGTCTTGAGGAAATGTTTACGTTACAAATGAAAGGAAGCGGAATCAAAACAAGTATTTTTCACTTTTTACACATCTACATAGTATATCTCTAAATAAATATATACATAATCTTCCGGTTATGCTTCTACGCAACTTTAAAGCAATCATTTCAACGAGAAAAGTTTCAACTTTACTCGACTCGTGTTTACTGTGAAAATTAAAACATATAATGGGAGACAAAATTGCTCTGAACTGTAAACACTAGACGGAATCGTAGCACAAAAAGCGACCCTTAATGGATACCGTATCGCATCCAACCGACAACACATTGAGATATAACAGCTAGAACAAATAAAACATGACATAGATACTGGGTGAATATATCCACACACACACACATGCTGTCACACTCGACATCCTGGTCAATTTGATATGTCTTCAAGTGGGCCAATGAACAGTACAATGTATGTGTTTATTTTATAGAATAAAATGTGTCTCTATTTAATAAGGAAAAATAAAGGGTTGCATCCTCCAAACCATTCACAACATAACGAGTTTTATCTTTTTTTTCTAATGATTCTTCAACTGATGCCGGATTTGCCTAGGTTTCACAGTGTTAACGCACCGTGCGTTTCATTTTTCTCACTCTGTTAATAGAGTTCGGTTTTGGTGTTGGTTCTAAGAGTTCACGTGACATCAGTTCAACTTGTTTGTACGGTTACATAGTGGAACACTAGCGCATACTCATACACTTTGAAAGACATTCGTAAATTGGATATGGAATTATAGCTAATACCCAAAAAATCCATCTGATGTAGAATTTGTACCGAATTTTGATGATGACGACGATGACGACGATGACGACGATGACGACGATGACGACGACGATGACGACGACGACGACAATACCATTCCGTATGGCGTATGATATGAGGATTTAAATAGGAACGTAGCGTGATTCGAAGAAAAGGTAAAGTATCACCAGATGCGTTTACCTTCGATTTTAGTTTAGTCATGCAATTCCCAACGCACAATTCATTGAGAGACTACGCTCTTATTGTGCCCCTACGACAATTCAACCACAAATTAATTGAGATGAGATTGTTATGGAATCCAATGCTTTTGCCGTTCACCACAAACATTCGTTCAGTTCGAGTAGTTTAATTTTGCATGGAAATTTTACCAACACCACAGCTTTGTCAGACGACTCAGAGAATGCTTGAGATGAAAAATCTGTGCTCTATTTCGGTTTTTTTTTTTCAGGTGCTTTCAAGAGTGGTTGGAAAAATTAAAATTTAATTTTATGCAAGTCACATGTCACATCCAAACGTGCACACCATATTCATAATGAATGTACCGACGACCTCTCAACCAAAAATTGAATCTTCAACATCATCGCACGGTTACGCTTCATGAAAAGAAAGTTTTTAATTCATTTTAAATGTAAATGATGGCTACCATCACTCTACGGCAAAGAAAAGCATTTGAAAAATCAAAACTTTGCCACAAGTAAAACAATGCAAAATTGATTCGAAGAGAGATTCCCGCAAAATTTGTTGAAAAATTGTTTGCGGATGCAACTTTACCTTGCTACAAACACACATACTCTCTTTCTCTTCCATTTTATGTTGAAACTATTTCCAGCGATGGGATAATCTTTTGACAATGTGAAAATGTAAGTGTGTGTGTGTGTGTGGTGGGCGGGAAGAAGAGAGTTGGTTGATGTGGAATGAGAAGACAACAGCGAATATCACGTAAGCAACCGAAAATACCTCGAGGATAATAGACCGGTAAAACTCTCTCAGTGTATCAAAGAGAAATACCTTGGAAATGCGTTATTGGAAAAAGTTTTTGTTATTCCACATATGAAAATTAATTTGGTTTGGGCGTTTGGTTTCATGTTGCCAAAACACAAAACTACAGAAAGTATGTTCCACTTTAAAGATGTGTTGAAACACACACTGATTCTGTGCAAACCGTTCACTTAATGAAATTACTTTTTCCTCTGTGTATCGCCTGCATTTTGCTTAGTGAGCGTGCTGCATACAACACATTTTCAACGGTAAAATTGATTGCGGATATTGAGGATTAAATACTTTCACGAAAAGGCTTCACACAGAATTCACACGTTGCGTTCGAAACTTTGTTTCTTTGGGAGCAACTTCCGAAAAGTATCATTTGATAGATCAGTGATATTAGATTTCGAATGTGTTTCTCTCTAAATACCAACAGCTTAGAGTTTATGTCAAAAATCGTTATGGTTAACGCTAACGTTACGTCTAATTCATAAGCCTCGCAAGAAGCTTTCAAAAGCACAATGTAAACCATGTTTGAAATATATAACGGCTGTGAAAAAACAGAAAACACTTACCGCAACCATGTCGCTGATAGCAGTTTCAGCTTTGGATCCCAACATGACGGAGCCCATGGCAATACCGGCCGCTTCACCAGTTACAGCATCATCTTGGTACAAATTGAATTTCAATTGTTCGTAAATGTCCGAGCGATGAGTGCCCATGGCGGCGAGACCCAATCCAAGACAGCCACCATGACGAACATTCTCATTTTGGGCTTCTTTCAACTGAGCCATCAAGTATTCGATGATGTTTGCACCATGATTGGCGTGAATTAATCCAAGAGCATACAAACCGCCACCTTCGGAGTATCCGCTGCTTGGTCCGCTCTCCTTGGGCAAGTAGCTTTGCATAAGTGCCAACGATTCATTCTCGTGTCCACGATGGATGACACCTAACGATGCGGTTGCCGTTAATTTGGCCCAGTTTGTTGCGCGAGCCAACCACTCCAAATTGTCACGAAGGAACTGATCACTTGTTGTTCCACTGTGCATGAATGCATTAGCAATCACCGTTGCTGTATGACAGATTGACACACGAACGGCCTCTTTTGTCGAACGCAGAATTTGCAAATCGGCATGATTGCTGCGAATCAAGAATTGCAGTTGCAAATCGATCGAAATCTCACCCGATAAAATTTGAATGAGTTTCTCAATGTTCTCTTGATGCGTTTTCTCGGATGCGGACAAACTCTCAATATCACGCTCTGGAACATCGTCTTCTGACTTTGTCTCACTCTCATCGGCTTCTTTTCGCTCTTCATCCGATTCTTTCTTGTCTTCTCTTTGTTCCGTACCTTGTGGTTTGTAGGTTGAAGCTAGCTTCGATGGGATGGGTGCCGTTGAGCGCAATGCTTGCAAAACTTGGCCCAAAAACTGCTGTGTGGCCGATTCATACAAATCAAATGCGATTTGATAGCCCATGAGCACGTCCAAGTCGTTGCTGGTGGTGAGTTTATCCAAGATTTCGGCTACGGCCAATGGATCTTCCAAGAAAATCAAGCATTGCACCATGTTGACGTAATCGGGTACGGCCAAACTACGGTACAATTTCACTAAGCATCGCAAAACGGTGTTACGGAATGAACGATTTTGAATGAGGCTCATTGTAACTTGGAATGCATAAGCCAACATTGCGTTGATGTCATCGGATCGTGAGATGGCGGACTCGAAAATATCCATGCGACGAGTTTCCAATGCAATACCCAAAGCTTGACGATATTGTCCGTCGTCCAAACAACGCTGAATCATACGGTTTACAATAGCTTCGAGACGAGCATCGATTGGCTTGGCCTCATTTGGTGAATCAATGAGAGCAACACGTTGCTGGATATAGAAATCAATGCACTTGGCAATGATGGTCTCAACGTACTCGCTGCGAGCGTTGACATCGAACAAATCACCAGCACCCAGAGCATAGGTCAATGCATCTTCGAATGAACCCAGATGATAGAATACCTTCGATGCAACCAAACCGGCCAAATTGCTATGGGCAAATCCCTTGTCCTCATGCAACATTTCGCTGAAAATTCATTTTTTTCACATTATTCATTGTTCGGAATTAGTGTGACCAACTTTGTCGATCATTGTGAAATAATTGTTTGCTTACATTTTTTCAATGGATTCGGAAATTTCCGGCCAGAATTCATTGACGATGTTGTCCAGTTTGCGCAAGGCAAAAATCTTCAATTCCGGCATCGGCTCGTCCAAAAGGGCAATAACGCCGGCTGAAATGCAAGACAAATTTCATTGTGATCAATACGAAAAAAAATCGCATCACTTAACCTCAACGATAGATGATAGTGACACAGCAAAATGAATATACAAACTAACTCTAGCCATTAAAATTTATTTCATAAAATTACCTGCTGAAGTAATGTTCATTTTCACCATTTTTCTCGATTTTTTTACCAACTCTCAATTTGATAAACTAATTTTTTCAGACAAACTTTCTTAAATTTTTCAATCAATTTTTTATTTGCTTTGATAAGTCGACTGTAAGTTTATTCACTCTCCGCTTACAACACAGAACTGATTTGTCATCGTATAAGCAACATTTGACATTCGTATGAAACCGGAGCCGAGCGGAGAGTGCGTTCAATGACACTGCTTGAATCAATGTATTCAAATAGGAACAACTTTATTGTTGTAAATGGAATTATTTTAAATGTAGAAGCAAAATACGAAGATAACAATTATTTAATGAATAAAATGAAATAAAAAACACGCACAATATGTGTAATGAGTTTGTGTCGGATTTTTTTCCCACTGCTATGTCAATTGATAGAGAAAATGTCTCCAAAACCAATATGTTTACTCATCAACAATTTTGATTGATTAAATTCACTGTTTTTAAATTTAAATGAAGTGGAAAAGAAAAATGTTCAAAATTCGAAAAAAAGTGGTCAAAAGTGCATTCAACAGTCAATCATTTTGTATCCTCAGTAGCATAGGGTAGCATTCCTGCTTCAAATGATGATCATCCATTGGCACATCAAACCAGAGAACTGTGAAAGCAAAGACCACTCAATGAACATCGATTATTCAGCGCATTTATACGTTGTGTGCGAGATTCGATGGCATGCGAATCATAAACAAGTGCAAATTGAAATACCAATACCACAACAGTTGTCACCAAGCATTGTTTGTATATATTGCCTTTGTTGTCGCTCTCTCTCTCTCTCTGTCTATCTTTCATCATCATGTAGACGACGTGAAGTTGGAACAAAGCAAACAGTTCTGTTTGTTATAATTCGCTAAACAAGAAATTTACAATATTTATGTATAAAAGCGGTACTGATTCAATACATTTGGTGGTCGTTGCTTTCATAATTTGAATGGTTTGATGTACCAGAATTCATCATATGTCATGCAAATCGCGTGACGCGAGAATCCTACCCTAGACCAAATGAGCATTTTATTCCATTTATGAAAGCGAATGTGACCACCTTTTTTTCTAAGAAAAACATGTTCATGAATAAAATACACGAAGCCTGTTCTGTGGCAGTTCTACACTGAGCTTTTTCAGTATGTTTTCGATAAATTAACTATTTGGTACTGCATAAAATGTAATAATGGCCTAAATCTTCTGCAAAATGTTTTTTGAATCGGCATCGGGTTTAAAATGATCTAATCTGTGGACAAATGCACACCAAAATAAACTTACATGCAAACTTTGAATATATGCCTGGAAATTATAGAAAAAAATCGAGCAAATCCATCGAGCTCAACATTTCAACAAGTTTTTTCTTTTAAAATTCTTAATCATTTATTTTTCATTCGCACTTATTTTAACAGAAAAATTAATATTTCGCTCGATTATAAAAATTATATTTTACTTCTTATTTTTCGTATTCTTGGACAGCATGTTCAAGAATCGCTTGTTTGCCTTGTTATTTTTGCCCTGTAGAATGGAAGAAAGAACATTAAAGTATTTTGGAATTTATTCCATCAAAGCCAAATTAAGCCGAAAACTAACCTTTCCGTGGAATTTCATTTTGATTTCGTTCTTCTGCTCTACAATCGAACCACCACCGAACTTCTTAAAATCAACGCTCGAATAGTCAAAATCGGGCCCTTTGCTTTCCGGAGAATTCTGTTGTGGTGTTTTGTTTTTATTCTTGTTTTTATTTTTGTTTTTCTTCGATGGTGTCTTGGCATTTGTTTTTTCCAAGGTTGACTTGGGTTCGGTTTGATCCATAATCCTCCGGATTTGGCTTAATTTAGCGTCGATCGGATCTTCGGCTTCAGCATCGACTCGACGTTTCTTCGCTGGTGGTGCTGTGCTAGGTGAAGATGGTTCGACTTTGGGTTTCTTATCCAAATCTCTTAATGGTCCTCGGTGCACCTCCTCTTCAGCATTCACAACCGATTTTTGTGGCTTTGGAGTCTATTTTGGGAGGAAGAAGAACAATTCAATGCATTTTTTTCCATTGAATATACAATCTTGAAGAATAATCATATGAATCAACTTACATCGATGATACTATCAGGGCATAGTTTACGTTTGCGATTTTCTTCGGCTTTTCGGGCTGTTTCAGCCAAGCGTTCCTGTTCAGCAAATGGTAAAACGGCCAAGTAACGTGAATACGGACTGAAAAATTTAACCTGTGTACCATTGACCGTTTTCTTTTCGATGCGGCTTGACGTATGGAATACATTGATTGTTGGTCCGTTGAGTTTGAGTTTGTTGAGCACCGATTCGGGCAGAATATTCAATGAATCGTTATTACCAAGTAATGTTGGTAAGTCGTCACGAAAATCGGTGCTACCGGTCAAATCATGCGGACAATATAAGTGACTGTTTACATCTTGATTTTTGCTTAAGATCGTTGATCGATTGATCGCTTGATCATCGAGAACAATCTGAAAATGATGAAGAAAAAATTGTAAAATAGACGAAGTTGTAGAAGAAATGAATTCGTTATTCGAATTGAAAAACTCACTTTGGTCAACGGTTGTTCACGTGCTTGTAAAATGAATCGATGCAAAACGTGCAA
>NW_022595244.1:11896621-11979259 GCF_009176505.1 Sitodiplosis mosellana | reverse complement strand
TCAGCATCGCGGATTTCGTTGGTCATGGATAATTCAATCTCTATGAACTTAAGTTTTACATGTTTTGCCAATAAAAGCCCTACTGGACTCAAATCTTTTGGGAAAATGTATGTTTCGATTGTCAGCTTTTCAATTGTTGAATGTGCAAATGCAAAATTAAGTAAAGGTGTCAAATTCTCAGTGAAACATGTAACGTTGAATATCTTCAGACGACCTAATGATAGATATTTGGTGTCCAGATGGGCCGATATTTCGTGTTCAGATACTATCACATGTTCATTATGATATGAAACGGAAAGTTCTTCGACTTTGTTGAATTGAATGGGCACATCATAAAATAAATTGAAATCATTAAAATGCCCAAGGAAGTAACGAATATCAAGAGTTTCAAGATTTTTCAACTTTATGCTAATGAGCTTCAATATTCTGGGTTCGCAACAGCATTCAGTTAGACGGAAGCATCGTAGCTGTGGATTTGAAATTATTGCTGTTCTCACACTTGTTTCATATAAATCGTCTTTTTCGAAAACATTCATGTGTAGGTTCTCCAAATATGGATACTTTATGAATTTGGAATTCAAAAATTGATATGGAAAAAGCACTAGCTGTCGCATTTTTGGAAAAACCCGTTTAATTTGCAATGGTAATTCAGAAGTTACATTTCCAGCTCGAATTTCCACATGTTCAACATTTTTAAATGCATTTTTCACGGCACTTAGAAAGTTATCAGAAGGTCTATTAACTTCAAACAAAATAAGCGAATTCAAACAATATTTGTTAACGTAATGCACGAGTCGTTCGCAATTGACGTTAAATGATGGTGAGTGAATTCCAAATGGATTTGCCCTTATTTCGACTATCGTAATGTAGTTCCCGAAAAGACGTAGGATTTTAAAACAACATTTTAACGTCTGTACATGTATATAATCTAGATGATCGATTGGACTGCGTATTGGTTCAGCCACTGTCTTGTTAAAGTTATTTAGCACTACTTTTGTTCTGTATTTCCTGTTGAAAACCATATCAGCTGCTATTTTAAGATACTTATTGGATTCAGCGACATCAACCAAGTCCTTCAAGTCCAAAAGCCGAAATATCTTCTCCAAGCAATCCAAATTAACATCAATAATCCTTTTTGATGGTGCAGCAGCAATAGAATCAACCATAATTTTCTTTTTTGCTCGCTTTGAATTTGTTTTTTGAGCATTTTTTGTGCGTGTTGTGTTGAATGAGTCCCTTCTTCGCTTTTTCGCCATGGATATGAGCTCGCTTCATGTCGAAAATAATATAAATTCTGTTAGCTTATATTTAGATGGATTTATTTTATTTAAAATTTTATTTTATTTAAAATTTCAACTTATTTACTTACTGAATGATTTCCAATATTTTTAATCGTTACGATGAACTAAGTTTCGATCGAAAACCAAATCAATTGGTGCTTTCAATGACTATTTCTTTCTTCCTACAAACAGCATTTACGACAAGAAATGTCAAGAATTTCTGTTTGACAGATGCATCACAGGGAAATATATAGGTGTTTCGAACAGAGTGTTTAAGCGAATGTGGCTAGTAATTTCATTTGATGAAATAATTAACAAATTAAAAGGTTGAATTTGAATTTTATTCATAATCTTTAATGTGTTCATAAAAATACAATTTTATTTTCTTCAAAAATAATTTGAAAATTGTGCTGAATATCTTTCCCTTATTGTTCACAGCGCCATTCAGCGTGACATTTCAGCACTACACTGTACATAACCCTTCAGCCGTCATTCAATATTGGCGCCATACTTCAGATCTCAAAACAAAAGTCATTTTGGTTTTCCTACTACTATATTGTGCGTTCTGATTCGTTTTCTTCTCGTTGTTATGCATTTGAGGAGTGTCCAGTCCACTGTCCACTGTCCATTGTATATATATAAAACAAGAAGAAATATCAAAGAAGGAAGAGAAACATGGATTTTTGTCGTATTTGTGCCGTTGATATCCCTGAGGACACACAACCGTTTGACATTGCAAATTTGGAAAAAGAATTTTCATTCATTAACACTGAAGTAAATGGAAACTAAATTTTTATTTATACAATTTTATATATAATGATCTTTTCTTTTTCTCAACAGAATATTGAGAGAGAGAACCAACTCGTCATTTGTAATGATTGCCTACCAATGAAAATTACTCGAGCATTAATCAAGAAGGCAAAAGAGAGAAAACATTTAGTACGGAAGAAGATACAGGATGCGGTATCTAAATGTGCCACATGCCAAAAATTCCAATGCACCTGTGACGATGCCAATATTAACTACACCCAAAACGAGACCATTGTTGATCAGAACGCGGCAATCGGTAATCAAAGTCTAGTAACGGATGATAAGACAAGTGATGTGTCAAAGCAATTTCAATGCGATGCATGTGCATGCAGTTTTCAAACACATGATATGTTGAAAGGTCATAATCAAGTCAAACACAAACAAGTCAAACCCAAGGTAATTTTGAATTAAAATGTCATAAATTGTCACGAAGAAACTAATTGTTCCTTTCGAAAATCCTTTACAGTTTAAAAGCTTGAAATGTCCAAAATGCGATCGAACATTCCGTAAAAAACAGAATTTGAAAGAACATCTTCAGAAACACTGCAAATCCAAAAAGTTTATTTGCGATATATGCAAACGCAAATTTCAATTTAAAACTTCGTTACGCTCGCATATGGGCAAGGGTCAGTAAGACGAAACCACGCAAAAAATGTTTCTAAGGAGCAAAAAAGTATATTAACGTCGTTCGATCGCAATGAATTTTTGCATAGCTTAATTATTTCATAAAACTTATATTCTCTGAAAATTTTATCCAATTCGGATAATTTTTTCATATGAAAATCTACAAATTTTCGATTTTTTTCCGATTTTTGTAACGTTACCGACCGTTTTTTGAAAGCACAAGATTTCTACTATGCTTTTACAAAACTACAAGAACCTTTACATATTTTTGTAGAAATGGGCCAAAACTTTAATAATAAATTCGAGAAAATATGATTTTTATTTTCTTTTCTGGTTTTTGGAGCACTCAAATCGCACGTGTAACGTTACCGATTTTTTTTGTAACGTTACCGATTCTACGCCTACTGGGTCCAGAGACCACCAAAACAGTTTTTCATGCACACCCTGTATTTCTATCTTTTCTTTGATCCTTCATCTACGATATAATGAGTGACAACAGATTTATGCCTGGGTAGATTCGCTAATTTTCATAAAAACGTTGAGCAACCTCGCAAATCACTTCCAAAATTTTGTAACGTTACCGACGCCTTTAATCGTTCATAAGTCCAATACTATAGGTGATAAAAATAAAAACTTTTCTTTGAAATGTGTGGTATGGGCAGCACTATCATATGCACTTTTGAAATTTTGGGTTTTCATTATTATTTTCAGAGATATGGGCGAAATAGGCGTGCGAATTGTAACGTTACCGACCTGACCCTCGCCCATATGCATATACATTCTCTCAGATTCATATGTCAAAAGTGCAGAAAACCGTTTTCAAGAAAACAAATATTGGAAAAACATTTATTGAGAGCCACCTGTTCCGACCCACGCAAAAAGGAACAGAACGAAACAAACAAAAGAAGAACAGGTGAAGCGACTGGTGAATCAAATCAAACGAAAATGGACGGAAACTGACATGATTCCTGGAGAAAGTGCGTCAAAGTCAAGTTCGAAGACATCGTCAATGAATTTGACTAAGAAAAGTGAATCGAAAAAAGACGAGCGGGAAAGAAAACGCAACAGACGTGACGATAGTGGCAGTTCAAGCGCAAAATGAATCATATCCCCTACATCGACCGACTACGACCGATGCACTTCGTTGAAAGTGCAGTGAAATTATGACCAAATGGAAATCATCGACTTGTTTAGTTTGTAGAATTTTAATAGGGCCTGTTGAACTACAATCGTTTACATCACACAGTGTTTACGTCGAATTTTCATTATGTTCAATCGATTAATGCTGTTGCTCAGTGCATATGTATTTCTACCTGAAATAATGTTAGTTTGTGTTAGTTCATTTTGATTATATTTAGCAATTTAGTGATCGTTTTAGTATAAAATAGTGATCCGGGTAAAAGTGAAAAAATGCAAATAATACAATCACAATCCTTTTCAAATATTTGTCTCGTCAACTTGAAATGAAATACAAATATTTCTACATATCCATCAATATATTTTTGGTTTAACTGACAATTTGTACTATGTAATAGGGAATTTCTCTTTGATAATGTGTTCATTTGAATGGAAATGAATGAATAGAATTGATGCGGCCAATCGTGATTGTGTGTCTTGTTGAGCTAAATCATGAGCCCATTCAACGCGTCCCCAGAATTTCAATTGGTATTCTTCCTCGAGTCGCGACAGTTCGACTGCCTTTTCAACAGATATTCTCTTATCTACACAAGCCAATGTCAATATTACTGATTTCAAAGTGTCGACCGCATACAAAAATCCTTGCATCGCAGCTTCATTGTACGATAGAAAGTGCTTACTGATATTCATTCTCGTTTTCGCACTGATGTTCGGCTGCGTGATGTCACAACTCTTCTGAATATCTGCACCATAACGTTCATTGAACCATTCAATTATTGGATCCCATTCAACGCACTGTACTTTGTACAGCTCTTCTATATCCTGGAATTGGACAGAAATTATGTTAGTTTGACCATTTCAAATGAAACTAAATTGCAATGACTCACAGATGAATGATAAAGAATCGTATCGGTTGGTAGATAATTCAGCATGTAGTTGACAATATCCTGTTTCATTAGCTTATTCGGATTGTCCAAGGCGGTGTTGCACAAGGTGGTCTGTAAAAGATGTCGAATCGTTTATGCGCGGGAAACGAAATTTAAGTAAAAAATAATTTTGCATACCAAATGCATCTTTGATCGATCAATTACATCTTTTTGCGAATCCCATTCGGTGGCAACTGGAAATTCAGAGAGAATTTTCATTGAAAATTAAGCAACTAGCACCTATTGATTCTGATAACAACACATACTTGCAATTGCCAATGGTTCATTCGTAACTTGGAACACAGTTCCACTTGGTGTTTTCAACTTTTTGTTGTCTAGTGTTATTTCATATTTGCCGTCACAGCTCAAAATGCCAGCATTTTTATAAAACCTCTTCGGTGCAGTAACTGGAAGTCAACGATTCAAACATTCGTTATTCAGAAGGTGGTCCTGTAGTACTATGGCTATACATTTTGCTCTCAAAAAGGATTTCTTTTACCGTAGAATCTTTGTGATGAAGTGAACACAGACAGTGTTTGCGCAGCCAAAACTCTATTTGCTGATTGTATTACCGAACGAAACATTTTATACAACGATTTTATCGTGAATTTAAACTAAACATAAACCAAATGTTGCGAACAGTTCGCATTGATCTCTATGAACTAAACAATAAACATAACCTCAATTGCAAAACTTTTTCACATCTTTTGACATTTTATCGGATCAAATGAATGAATTCAATACTAATGCATTAAAGCAGTTGGAAAATAATCATAATAAGAGAAAAACATGCATGAAAATCATTACGAAAAATATATAAATTCGAAGGCAAATTCATTTTTTCGATAATTTAAAAGAAAAAACATATTTTTCAATTTAAATCAGTAAGCAAATCAAATTTTCACCCATCATTCTCTAATTCCCCGACTAAATGGCGGTATTTCAGGTGGCGACACCAATAAATAGCACGTAAAATGGCGTCAACTCAATGCTTCTATCAATAACAAACTAAAACTTGTGTTCGGTAATTGTTGTTGCTTGTCGTGCGTTCGACATATTTTTTTTCTCTTCTCTCTGTGTCGTTTTGCAAGCCATTTTTTGTGTGTTTGGCATCAAAACAACATTTCGTCTCTGTGCTGCTTGTTGCCATTTGAAATTCAACTTCCAAGAGAATTGATAGCATTTTTTTTAAAATAAAATCGTCGCCCGACTTTTTCCGCAAAAATGAGTGTTGAAACGGAGGTAATGGATATTCAGAAAAAGTTGGCGAAAATGAGTTTGCCAGATGGAACGGGTCAGGAGCAAGCGTTGGATTTGTTAAAAGTGCTTCAAAATCTAAACATCGATTTGAATATATTGACAAAAACAAGGATTGGCATGACGGTGAATGAATTGCGTAAATGCAGTAAAGACGATGAGGTGATCTCATTGGCAAAAACGTTGATAAAGAATTGGAAGAAATGTTTGGCACCGGCAAAAGAGTCATCGTCATCGGCAAACAGTGCATCAAAGTCAAGTTCAAAGACAGCATCAACGAATGGTACTGCGGCAAAAAAAAAGCGAATCGAAAAAAGACGAACGGGAAAAGGATCGTAGCAGTAGCGGTGGCAGTTCAAGCTTAAAACAAACCAGTTTCCCTCCATCAAGTAGCACCATGACCGATGCGGTCCGTTTAAAGTGCCGTGAAATGTTGGCCAATGCCATTAAAGTGGATGGTGACACACCAGAAGGATGTTCATCAGCCGAGGAGCTGGCCGAAGAGCTGGAAGATTGCATTTATGCCGAATTCAACAACACTGACATGCGATACAAAAATCGGGTTCGATCGCGCATGGCAAATCTCAAGGATGCAAAGAATCCAGCACTTCGAACAAATTTCATCAGCGGTGCAGTTACCGCACAAAAATTGGCCAAAATGACACCCGAAGAAATGGCCAGCGATGAAATGAAGAAGATTCGTGAGAAATTCGTAAAAGAGGCGATCAAAGATGCTCAACTGGCAACCGTTCAAGGCACCAAAACCGATCTATTGAAGTGTGGCAAGTGTAAAAAGCGAAATTGTACATATAATCAACTCCAAACACGATCCGCCGATGAACCGATGACAACGTTTGTGATGTGCAATGAGTGCGGAAATCGCTGGAAATTCTGTTAGAAAGTAAACGCGAGAAAGTGGGGGGGTCATTCATCCATAGAAATAACAATTAACACAAAATAAAATGAACACAAAACAAATATTCCTGTAGTACGTATATGTATGAAGACCTAATTCTTCTATTCCACTGCTGAATTTTAGCATATAAATTTTTAAGTGTTGTAAGTCACTCTCTTTACTCGGAAAATTAAAACTAAATAAGAACATTTCAAAATATTTGAAAAAATAAAACAAACAAACATAAATTTCTTTAGCAAAACGGAATGAATGTATCAAATTGGATGTTGTTAAACACGACACACGTAAATCGTACAAAATATCTTTGAAAAACAAAAACAAAAAATAAATAAACGCTGCGTTGCATTCATTGAGGTTGAATTACATTTTAGTATTAATCGTGTTTTTTTTATTTTTTATTCTTTTTTCTCTCTGAAGTATGGATTCTTTTTTGGAACTTTACGGTCAATATGACATAATCGATGAAAATATTATTATTAAATCGGATTGGTTTAATTTGTAGAAACTTTTATGATAAACGCATGCATTGCTGTCACATTTAAAAAATACGAATCATCTTTAATGTCAAACAACTGAACATAACATAGGAAGAAACAAAATATTTGAAGAGGCGCCAATTCCAAAAACATTCAATAAACAAATGAGATATGTGCAGATTAAATCAAACGTCGATTCGTTTTATTCAAGTTTCTTTCTTCACTCTTGAATGTTAACATTCAAAATAAAAATTGAGTTAAATCTTAAGCTATACGCCAAGAAATGGCAAACATTTAAAAAAATGTTAAAAATGTACGAAAATTCACAGAGAAACTTTTCCGAAGCAACTTAATACATGGATAATAATAATAAAACACCATTTAATTGGAATTCCTTGTTTTTCTGGTTGTTTTTGTCGGTGTTGATGCAGTAACCGGAGATGTATTTGATACAGTAGCTGTACTTGAAATCGTACTCGTACTTGCGGCACTCGATTGTATTGGCAATGAATTGACCGATGAAACGGCAATCGGTGAGCTTGCAATTGGTTTTACGCCCGGTACCATATTCATCACCTTTTTCACCGTAATATTTCGATTCAATACATTTGCTTTGATAACTGCCGGATGCGTTTGCATATTTCCGGTGATCGGTGACTTGATTACAATAGCACTTTTTGTGCCCTGCATCGCTTTGTTGATTATCAACGGCTTCATTATGTTGCCGGAAACATTTTGCGATGGATTTTTCACCAATTTCAATGTAGACAAATCGAATTTTGTGCCCGGCGACAGTTTTGTTATGTGATTTCCCTGCAGTGTGATTGGAGACGATTGAACTGAAGTGGCCAATGAGGTAGGCACCAGCTTGAGTGTGGGCAATCCTTTGACCATTTGCGTTCCACTGACACCTTGAGGTCTGATTTGATTTCGATTGATAAAAATCACCTTATTGCTTGTTGGTGCCGTGACCGTTGTTGCGATTGTCGTTTGTTGTAATGGTTTGGTCATTTTGGCCGCACTAATCACAACCGGTCGATTTGGTAGCTTACCATCGGCCGTGCTAAAGAAAATATTCGCCGGAGATCCAATCTGGGCATTTCGATCAACTGATGTATTCAAGAGTTGAATGTTCGACGCACAAGTTGTATTGAAAATTTGTGTTTGATCGATGACTGCACTTTCGTTCGTATTATCGGCAAACAAAATTGGCAGATCAAGAATGCCAGATAAGTCGGTAGCTGAGGATTCAATGACATTCGCATTGATCGGAATTGGACCTTGCGAAGTAGCAATATTTGGTTGGCTGGACATTTGAATGATTTGGCCCGGGTTTTGCTTCACATTGTTGGCCGGGACGAGAATCTGTTGACTTTTTATGATGATCTTTTTATTTGCATGCAATTGACTGACTTGCGTAGATGGTGTTGATGGGGTGCCTTGTGTCGTTATGAATGTCGGCGATGCGACAATTTGAGTAGGCGGCTGTTTTTCAATACCCTTCCGAATGAAAAAGTTCTTTACATTCGGCGATTGAACACGACCCGATGTTGTTGTTGGTGGCTTCACTTGAACGAATTGAGTGCTTGGCTGGATGACTTTTGGTGGTGGTGTTGTCGTTGTTGTTGTTGTTACCACCGGTATCAAAACAACATTTGGCTGTGAAACCGGTACTTCGGACTTTGTATCATTTTCAATCGTTTTCACCTCTTGAGTATTGCTGACCTTTACAGGAATACCATTGTCGATTGCGGCCGGAACCGGATTTGTAACCGCAATCGGAGTCACAGCAGCTGTCGCTTCGCTTGTGGTAACTGTTACCACTTCATTCGACAGGGTCGGCACTTCATTCACTGGAACAATGTTCTGAACAGCCATTTTGATTGATTCATTGCTTTGTTTTAGTAGCGCTTGCGTTGGCTTTGGCTTTTTGGGTGTGAGATCTCCAGATGGAACTTCATTTGTTCGATTCAAACGCGGACGACCAACTGAAAACGATAGGAAGTTTTAGAATTTTTCGAATCAAGTAAAGTATATTGATTGATGTATAACGAAATGAATGCAGAAGACATTTTCAATTTGCGATTGTATACCTTTACGAGGTGGGCCCTTATCAGCTTTGGAACTGTCTTTGTGTTTACGTTTTCGTGTAGATTCATGTTTTTTCGTTGACGAAGCTCCAATTGATCGCTTATTCAAATGGTTTGACAGCTTTCGCGGACCTGGTGGATTCACGATACACGTTGACACAAAATCTTGAATTTCATCCTAAAATATTCAAATAATTCCAATGAACGTTCAATTGAGATGAATAAAGTCAATTTCGTCGACTTACTGCAATCATGTTGTCAACCATTGATTGAGTGACACCTTCCAAATGACGGTTGAACTTATTAATACGCAGTGCATCATCGGCTGATCCAACGACGACCAAAGACGTTTGAGCCGACATCCGTTCGCGCAGAGATTCGATCTCTTCTTGGCTAAAAAGTAATGGAGAATCCAATTAGTATCACGATGTTCAATACAAAAAGTGAAAAAACATTGAAGAACGTTACAAAATGTAAGGTTAGGATTTCACTTTAGCCGTACCTCGATCTCGCGGAATTTTCGCCAAGAATGAATAAAACTGGTGTTGTGATCTCTAGAATTTTATCATCGGGTGCACCACGGGTGCCTTTTACTGTATTGAATGCAAATCCCATGCACACGATCGATGAAACCGTTTCGACCAATGCAACTTGCATTGCAATAGCCGCTCCGGAGTTTATACCGATCAAAATAATGTGTCGGTTAGGCATTTCGTTGCGCAGATCTTGAATTTTTGACCTCGTTATTGCTATCAATTGCTCTGTAACACTTTCCAATGACTGTGACGGTCGCACCGTATGCTGAATAGGTGCCGTACTGGCCATTGTTCCGAGAAGTGAAAACCAGCGTTTCATTCTTGGCGACGGTTGCTGAGTGGTACTGTTCAGTGTTGACGGAACAATGACAATAATTGGCGATTGTCCGGGTAATTTTCGTGATTTGGTCGGTACATTTGCTCCCCATGGCCGTTTCATAATCGCTTGCAAATAGTCCTGAGATGCCGGCCGGCCATCTAGCATTCTGTCAACTAGCGTTGGCACTTTGGCCCGCAGCGATTGTAAAATATCCAAATATGAAGCCATATACGTGGGTGGTAAGTATGTAAACATGACTGAGTTCAACCATTTTGTTAGTTCGGTATTCCAGTGCACCGATGCGAGAGCCAAACGCGTTCGTGCTACCGATTTGTCAATACTGCATCGCCTGATAATACCTTCGTTTGGGCGACCACTCACAGCCAAGCGCGCCAATTGGTCATGGTCAAGAATGTTTGCCACCTGGCGATACAGTTGCAATTGCTGCCTTGACCACCCCAACCTAATGAATCGAAAGTTCGATAGAGTGAGTTAGGAATTTCATAAAAGTCAAAAGACAATTAGATCACTCACTTGGACACTTTCAAATCCCAATCTTCATCGTCGGCATTGTTATTCTTCACATTTTTGGTTAAGCGTTCGGTTTCTTCCATTGCCATTTTTGCAATGTTATCATTGATGGCCGGCGGCAATTGATCAAAATATGGGTCGGATTGATGATTTTCCATTTTCTAAAAAAAAAACTTTATTAGTTTCCACACTTTGGTGCATATGGCAAAAATGCAATTTTCTTACGGCCAAAATGTCATCATTTGATGTGTGCTGATAACATGACGGACACTGAGGAGGTCGAGGGATCAAAATAGAACGGGTTGCCATCACTTCAACATTTCCTTTTGGATGCACGTCTTTTGAATAACTGTGCTCCATATTGTTTATTGCGTCAATTTCGCAAAAATGTTCAACTTCAACTTCACGCGTGGATAAATATCTAAGTAATCAAAATTATAATCGATTCTAATTCGTTCTAAGGTCGAATAATTACTGAATAAAATCACAATGTGGCACAGAAAAACTGCGTCGCCTAAAATATGCACATTCAGTAGCTGGTTTTTGTTATTGTTGTTGTTGTTGTTCTACTGTAGTTTCATGTACTTAAATTAGCGCGTAATCTTGCTCACGGGCCCGAAATATACACAAATTTTGTTGTTTCACCACTTTAAAATGACACGTACGGCGTTTTATGTCATCAGATTGGGCATTTTTCATATGAAACTGTAATCCGAGATCAAATTTTCTGCAGAAATTCAGCTGAAAATTCACTTTTTACACCAAATTTGTTGTTTACGACTTTTATTTCTCCATTTTTCTTTCGCTTCTGATATCTTTTGGTGACGTCACTGGTGTGAAGAGAGAAGAGTATGCATGAAGAAGAAAAAACACAAGTGAACGAAGCAAAACATACATTGAACGAACTCACACGCACCGCTTTATACAGTGCTATTCATTGGACGCACCCTTTGACATGTCGAACTGTCAACCGCTCGATGCAGTTTGTTTATCACTGGAAGAAAAACAACAAGCAAATCTCTTATGCAATTAAAAAAAGGAAAAAAATTTGTTTTCCGCATTTTTATCGCTCTCTTCATCTGGTAAATATCGACGAGAAAAAGTGAAATTATTTACACATTTATCGGGCGACCCAAGGTAATCAACATATTTACATTTTCTTTCATCCATTCTCTCCATTATTTACTTTGTTTGTCTATCGCTGATTTTATAAGTGATTTCTGACGTGCTGCATTTTATATTTTTAAAACATGAGATTCATTCAGACGACAATCAGAAGGATGGCTACTGTTGATTTGACTTGTGAGTGAATGATTTATTGTTGAAAAATTTGCCAATCAAGTGTTCGTACAAATCAATTATTAACTTGTCTCTCTATTTTTTTTAGCTCTTCGGTTGAAGTATCGTAGTGAAAAAGATAAATTTCTAGAAGAAAATATTGCTGTGAAGGAACCATTCCATTTGTTCAAATCGTGGTTGAGCGAAGCTGTTGAAACACCAGAAATTCTCGAGCCAAATGCATTTTGCCTGTCTACAGTTTCAAAGTAGGTTGAATTCACAGCGGATGCACTAGTCTTAGCAAGTGACAATAGAATATTCTAAACACATTTGGAAGATGAATATTTACTTTTTTATTGTTGTGTTTTTTTTTAGAACCAATTTCCCATCTGCGCGATTTGTGTTGATGAAAGGAGTCGAAGACGATGGTGTGACATTTTTCACAAATTACGGTAGCCGCAAAGCACAAGAGATTGTAAGCAAAACTAAATTTACCATTTCTTTACAAAGAAATTTCCTGATATCGATTTTTCTTTCTCGTTGGCATAAAGGAATCAAATCCAAATGTTGCTGCTACATTCTATTGGTTACCGTTGCGTCGACAAGTTCGAATTGAGGGTGTTGCATCAAAGTTATCACGAGAAAAATCTGAAGAATACTTCCATCAGCGTCCACGTGCTAGTCAAGTAAACCGACTCCAAATCGGTTGCATTAAAAACATGTTGCTATATCGTTTATGTAATATTTTTGTAGATTGGTGCCGTAGCAAGTCCACAGAGTCAAACGATTCCTAATCGAGACCATTTGGACAAAATTGAAAATGATATCAAAGAAAAACTCGGTCCAGACGGTGTTGTCCCATTGCCAAACTGGTAATAATTTTGCACATTAGCTTATATCGCCACTGACCCAATCTGTTCAATCTTTTTACAGGGGTGGATATTTGATCAAGCCACATTGGTTTGAATTCTGGCAAGGACAAACCAATCGATTACATGACCGAATCATATTTCGACGCCCGAAATCAGATGACAACAAAGAGCTCGTGCACGATGGTGAAAATGGTTGGGTTTATGAACGACTAGCACCATAATTGGTTCCACAACTGATTTATATCAATCGTCAATTTATTTTTCATGGCAGCCGGTTCAAAAAATCACATTATTAATGTCTTCCAATGTATCAAATTCAGGGATTTTGTTCAAATTAGTAAAACATGATTATATTGTCTGAAGAGTGGAATCCCAGCATAAAATAGAATGGAAATTGTATTGTAGATTGATTGAAGGTATTGAATAAAGGAATCGTATTACATTAAACGTCAAAATGACATTTAATTCACACACAAACGGCACAAAACACATTTGTTCATTAACTGTTGCTAATCGAACCACTTATACACATTATACCTGTTGACCCTATCATTTATTTATCTATCGTTGGGTTATGGTTTGCTTATCAGTGATAAGTGACTTCTGATGCGTTTCAATTTTTTTGACACATGACTTTTGGAAGACTTTGATATGAATTTTGCTCAGTCAACAAAGCAAATGAAAAATGAATTATATGATATTATTCAGTCTGTGATTAGAGGGTGAAATAAATAATAATAAAAAAGCAATGACAGCTACTAATTTGAGTTGTAAGTCAATTGAAAAATCATTCAATCGCATTATTTTGTTCCAATTATCCATGGTTTCAAACCATTTTTAGCATTCCGTAACGAAGATGATGTTTTTTTAGAGGAAGACATTGCCGTCAAAGATCCATATCATCTATTCAAATCTTGGTTGAACGAAGCATGTGAATCACCTGAAATTCGTGAGTCAAATGCATTCTGTTTGGCCACCGTATCAAGGTACGTTGAGTTCAATGAATTCAAACCAACTTAATAACCATATGAATATTTATGTTTTGTTTATATTGATAGAGATAACATTCCATCGGCGCGATTTGTTCTCATGAAAAATGTCGAAGTGGATGGGGTGACGTTTTTTACGAATTACGGCAGTCGTAAGGCGCAAGAAATTGTATGAAAAAAAATTCTTATCATCAGACTAATGGTTAATCAAATGAAGAAATTAATTATGAATTTATCAATCGAATGAACTACTTTCATCAACGACTCTATTGCATTGTATTTCCTGTAGGAATCAAATCCAAATGTAGCGGCCACATTCTATTGGGTACCGCTCCACCGTCAAGTTCGTATAGAAGGAGTTGCAACAAAAGTATCGCGCAAAGTATCCGAGGAGTACTTTCACCAACGCCCACGAGCGAGTCAAGTGAGCCATTCATTTCAAATGAATTCCAAAACAGTCCCATTGCATAACATAACGCATATATTTTACGATCGATTCAGATTAGCGCCGTTGCCAGTGCACAAAGCCAGCCAATTCCAAGCCGAGACCATCTGACGAAAATCGAAAATGAAATCAACGAAAATGTCGGTCCGGATGGTGTCGTTTCGTTGCCAAATTGGTAATAATTTATTTGATTTTATGTCATATCTTCTGGTTGGGCCCACTAAAATTCGCATTTTTACAGGGGTGGATATTTGATCAAGCCACATTTATTTGAATTTTGGCAAGGACAAACCAATCGATTGCATGACCGAATCCGTTTTCGGCAACCAAAACCAGACGATGACAACAAAGATCTAGTTCATGATGGAGAAAATGGTTGGGTTTTCGAGCGACTAGCACCATAACCAATAACAAAAATATTGTTCTAAAACTTTCTCCAGATAAATGTACAAAATGTGAAAAATCACCAAAATAAATGGGTTCCAATGCATCAAAACATCGGCAATCTGTCTTCTGTTTGGCATCGATGAAAAAATCATTGCTTATTTGAAGAGAATCAAATGGTGTATACATGGGATGAAACAAAAGATTCCACCATATGTAAATGCAGTAATCTGAATAAAAGCCTATCACAAATCATTCCGGCAAACGGATTTCCACACAACACTTTTACACATGTGAGACGGTGTTTTACGATGTAGCAGAAATGGCAGATGTTTATTAGCCATCACATGTTGATTCATTGTTCCAATAGCTGCTTTTATCCTTGGCATGGTTTTGATGAGATTTTGAGCTCGGTTCCCATCACTGAGTTAAGTCTTAGAAGCTTGAAGATGTAAATGTAGCAAAAAAATGTATGCGAACCCATGAATAAATAGAGCATTTCAGATGGAAAATGTGTATATAAATGCGATACCAAAGCGATGCCTATACACGCATTTTTCGGTTAAGCCGTTGCGTGTTTACGATGCGAACGCAACCGACTTGAATGGTTGGTGCGAGCATTAGCGAAATCTACCGCTTCGAATACAATTCGACGAAAACATCGAGCGCGGTTTGATGGTGGTGCTTTGTGTGCCTGCTTGCCGTCGTTGTGTATTCCGTTTGAGCATTGAATTGAATTCAGCCAATGTTGTTGACTTCGGCTCAATCGAACACTTGCATAGAAGCATTCACGTGTTTCAAACGCGTGAATTTCAATGTGGAAATTCGTACTTATGAGACGGGAAAAATAAAACGTTGCGTCTTCAAGTCGGTGCTTGTGCTTACACACAAAAGCTCCCACTTACTCACTCACTTTCGCTTGCTCGCGCGCTCGGCACGTAGTATTGTGGATGGAAATTTCGACAGGCGATTGGTTATGTGTTTGCCTCCTTCGTGCTCGATTGTGTGATCCACGGCAGCAACATCGGTGTGAAGCAGCACAGAAAAGTGTGTATTCGAATAAATGGTTTTGCCGCTGCTGTATGTAGCATTCGGTCGTGTGTATGGTTCGGGGTAAAGGAAATCAGCAAACTTCACATAAGGACTAAGAAGGCGAGCGCGCTGGTTGGACGCATGCAACGAAAAGAGACGTCGTCTTTGGAGTTTGAAGTATGTGCGTGTGTGTGTGTGTGTCGATGTGGATCGCATCGACGTCGACGACGGCAAAGCATGAAAAATTCAATTCCGAATCTGCGGTCTCCTCATGTTGTTTGTTCCACAATTTTGTCAGTGTGTATTGTGTATTGTGAACGGAATAACGGTGAACAAATATGGCGACGACTGTTCAGACACGGAATATAGAGTTCAAACAGTTTTTAACATCAACAATCAAAAACTAGCAGCAACACGCCTTCGACTTTGTTCGCATTCAATAAAATCGATGCACACAATACTATCGATAAGAGTTAACAGAATGAACGAAATGCAAACCCGATATTGTTGCATGAAAATATAAACAAAAAATCACTGCTTGAAAAACGAATCTCAGCAACTTGATTAATCTCATAAAGTGTAGTGTTATCCGTGCGTAATTCCAAGTAAAATCGAGTTTAAAAGTGAGTGCCGTACAGCCGAACAGCCGAACAGCAACTTTTCCAAACGAGAAAGGGAGAAAGTGCGACACACGTTGAAATAACGAAAATCATGTAGCCGCAGGAAACTCTCTCAATTGTGCAAATAATTATTATATACGCCATTAATGTAATGTGCAAAATGTGATTTCCTCGAAAACTTACTTCCATTAGGCGAACATTCGCAATCGATTGTAATTAATTGAGTAAACGTAAACGACTTCCTCCACAGTCTATCTTGTGTGTCGAAGAATTTCACGATAAATTAGGGACATTCTCATGGTAAACTTTAATTAAAAGGACCGTAATCCGTAAATAACTCTATTTGTGCTTTGATTTTTAGTGCTCAAAATTGCACACACACATACACTGTGCATATGATAAACATTTATTGTTATTGATAATAATTTAAATACAAATATTTGTTAATATATGTTGAAAATGGTTTGAAAAACAAAAAATGACATTTTTCGTCTTTCTCTCTCTTTCGTTTGGTACAAACATTCAATACGATTTGGTGTGTTTTCATTAAATTCTGGACCGTAGTGAAATCAACGAAAACCAAATCAAACTCAAATCAAAATTCACCATATGCCTAAATGAATATTGCATAGAACAAATCAGAAAATAAAAACGGATCGAATATAGAGCCAAAGAAGCGAAAGCGCAAAATATTAACCGCGCGTATTCAGAATTCAAACAGAAAGCTGTAATCAAATCCCCAATTCAGTAAACAGAAAACAAACACGAAATTGATTTAACCACGGGATGCGTGATCTCGTAAATCCAACTGTATGCTATCGTACAACAACAGCAGCAGTAGCAGTCGTAGCAGCCGCAGTAAATATACATGTATGCAAAATTGAAACGTGCTAAACGTTAACAAGCATAATGGCAATGCCAGTCTCACAGCATCAGTATCAAATGTATAATAGAATTTTGCGAAGCTCAAGAGAACGTATATCGCGAGGTAGCGCCCGAGTCGAAAAAGGCCAATACGAAATGGTTTCATTAGCTCACATCGTATTCGATCCATCGAAGTAGACGAACGAACGCCAAAAACCGTTTTTATTCTCTCTCTGACTCTTTCCCAGCGAAACGAGAATTGGGAATGGATCAAAACGGAAATTGTCTTACTTCAATCACACCAGCACATGATAAAAAAAGCCAGCGAGAGAGAAAAATAAATGTCAATGGAGAATTTTTTTACCGAAAATCAAACCAAACAATATTTAATCTGATTGCCGAATCTATGCAATTTTAAATTGAATCTGGAATTAGAATATAGCGTGTATACAAAAACCGAGACAAACGGAAAATCAAACAAACAAACACGAAATTGGCTTGGAGTGAGAAACGGAGTGAGCATGTTTCCATCGAGAGGAGCAGTGACACAATCATAACGTTTTTGGCGTTCATTGTTAAATCGCATACAATGAGGAGCAGCGCTAATTCCAAGAAATATGCTATATATTGAGCTCCAAGATCCTGACACACAGTGAAAGGGAGCGTAGAGAGTGGTTTTAATTTCATTTGGAATAGCGTATTGTTTGACAAGACGAGAGTTTCCAATGTGTATTTGTTTTTAGTTTAAGCGCTCCACACTATAGAAACTTGTGTGTGTGCCAGAGAAAAAGAAAAGGAGATAGAGAGCGAGTGTGTGTGGTTGTCATCAAAGAGACGGTTTTGCTTCATCGATATTGTTTGAATTGTGTCTAGGAAATTGGTGAGCGTGTACGTGCGCGCGTGTTAATCAATGTGCTGTTTGTTTGCTTCATTTTTTCTACTCTGTCCCATCTACAACAACATCGACGACGACGACGACATTGAAGATATACTTGATATTTGCCAGCAATTTGTCAAACTTGAAGTTGCCGAAGGCACATTTTGATAAATTTATTACATCGTTCGCTCGCTTTGCTCGAACGGGGTTGATGAATACCAATGCGATGGAATAGAGCATAGCTGGAAGTGGCAAAATTAAACACTATCCTTGACATAAAATTATGGCGTAGATAAACGAAAAAAAAGTCAATCCACATACAATCAAGTGTAATACTATCTACATAATGGATTGAATTCGGTTTCAAAGGTAAAAAAAATATGGTCTAATCATCGATAAAATAAACGACTGCACAAGCGTGAATTTTTCACTCTCGAAAGTAGTTATTGAAATATTTTATGTATTTATGCACGCGATCGCAAGGAAAAAAGGGAAATATACATCCTGTAGTTATCAGATCGAAGCAGTTTGAATTTGTAAGTTTAGTCAACGTAAAAAAGCCATACGGACTAAATAAAACGGACCTATGTTTTCATTCGTATAAATTGTAGGCGTATGTACTGTATAGAATAAACAATAATCAAATGTTTATAGTGATTAGATGCCATGTCTCGTTTTGGTTCCATTAAATAAAAAAGTAAAATACGTGTGAATGCCGTTAATTTAAGCGAGAATATTTTTTGTCGTTGAATGGTGTCCCACGTCGGCCCCTTAAAATTGATGTGAATTCATGCCGTACATTGCACGCAGGTGGAACACTAGGATAATTGTACAATTTATGTGTACCAGACAATCGAATCAACTTGTTTATTGTTTGCTATTACGTGTATATAGCGATAGATAAATAATTAAATTTATGAAGCCATTCGAATGCTTTGAATGCTTTGCTCTATTCGCATAGAATTGTCTTTAGTTAGTTAGTTAGCGAACATGTAAAAATGCGAGATTTATGAAGTGAAAATATCGGCCAATAAAGCTGGTGATGTGATGAGAACGTGCGCACAAGAACGTGTTCAACGGTAACAGCACAAAATTGTGTGAACACAAGCGAAAGGCGTAAGAAAAGCGAACGATAACTTATAACTAGAAAAATAGTGTGTCGAAACGGTGAAGCGACCCAAATCAGATATAATAAAGGGAAGTGCGATCCGAAGAAACGGGAATTGAATTGTTGAAATAAATTTTATACGACGTACACTCAAAAAATATAATGGCCAATAAATCACCATTATCGATACCATCAATTGGTTCGTCGAGCTCGCGAACACCGTCACCTCTGCCAAAGGATGTTACACAAGCGATTGCTGCAGCGACAGCCATCGATGAGTCTTCCGAAAGTGAAAATGAAACGGAGCCCGCCCGAGTGTTTCAGCGTCGTGTATCCACCAGTAAGAATTTGAATGGTTCGGTAAGTCGTCATATTTTCATAAAATATCTTATTATTATGTGCGTAGATCTCATTATGTCGAAATCCACAAAATGAACATCGTAAAAAACGGAAAAACGAGAGTGAAAAATAAGAACAATCAACATTGAAATGAACCCATCCGAACATACAACACACATCCAACAGATATTAGATAACGTGATGCGATAAGGTCAGTGGGAAATTTGAATAATTTCGCCTTGAATTATTTGTTGATGTGTTGCGACAGTATGTGAAATATGGGTGATTGCCTCATAAAATGTAGGCCACATTAAATGATGACCGAGAATGAAAATAGATGCGTGTGTTGTGTGTTTTTTTTCTTTGGGAGGGATACGCAAGGGGCGAATCACCACTGAAAAGTCATTTTCAGTGATTTTCAGTGCCTTTGAGTCTTTTTCAGTGTTTTTAGTCTTTTCAGTCTTCAGTCATTTTCCATATATATATTTGCCGCTAAAACGTCATCCCAAGTGTCATATTGAAGTGAAGATTAGTCAGAGTTCTTTGTTGACATTTGCTAGTTTTCCAGACAATAAACAAGCAATTATAATTGCAATTTTATTCATAATTATGAATATAGCAATTGTGAAGCTCATGATCGTATCGATTTTCACGCACCATATTTGTTGGTACAAAGTCCACGCACCATATTTGTTCAAAAAATACTGTCCTTGTGATGAATATCCATATTGCTTTTAAAGTCACATATAAATAAATTATGTTTCTCATTTTGTACGTTTGTTGTAAAGTATTCCATTGGTGCAAAATATCACAAACCCTCGTTGGACTTTGCACCAACAATTTTTTTCTTCTACATGTTCGACTACTCCAATATTGGAATACAATCACTAGAAATCTGAACGAATTTGAATCAGGCGCATAAACACTACCAATGTAATTGTTGTCAATTATTGGATGATTTATGCCGCACATTTTTTATCTAGATAAAATAGTTGATGCATCGGTGCGAATTAAATTTTTGCTTTTTTTAACGACCGAGCTATCTAAATTTTTAGACGTGATATGGCTTCTCGAATATTGCACAATGCACATGCTAGAAGAATAAATAAATATTTTTGCTATGACTATTGTCATATCACTCGCTATTTGCTTCCAAAAATATTCGTTTGCTTCTTTTTTGCTTGTGAAAACACAACCAAATAGCATGTTTCTACATCATTTTTTGACATTTCAGCCATTTTTCTAAATTTCAATCTTTTTCAGTCATTTTAAGTCTTCTTCCATCTTTTTCCGTCATTTTCGGTCTTTTCAGTGTTTCAGTGGTAATTCACCCCTTGGGGATACGTGTGTAATGCGTATGTCGTGTTAGCACGTCTCGGCAAATCGTTATTCAACAGGTTTTTATGGGGCCATCCTATTGTTATTGAAGGTACGCGTACATTCCCAGTGCGTTCCCAATTCCGTTGACTTTGTTCCACGCAGTTCCGTTTCTGCAATACGACTCACGCATTTTATTAGCATTAAAAGTCATAATAATGTTTCGTACATTCGTCGCAGTCGTTTTCGGCAATGTCGTCGTACGAAACCGTAGATAAATGTAGTGAATGTGAATCTAAATGTAAATGTAAAGCCACACGTTCTTCATTCCACTCGTTTATTAGCAATCATATCTTAAGGCGTATTAGGTTATCGTGCCTTCGCAACAACAAAAACAGATGCCAAATACAAACCATCAACTCTAATCACTCATCAAATTTCAAACAGGCAAATATTTCCCAACAAAATACTCTGAGATACTTAGATTAGATGCAGAACTTTAGCCGAATTTGAATCTACTTTGTTCCCACATCGGATTTCTGGCCGCTTTGAGGAGAATATTATTCAAAAACCATTTCGAATTCTCAAGCGGTCTCATTTCGGTGATGAAGATGGAAAATACGATGGATTGACTCTTTGCTGTTTGTGGTTTACATGCGTCAACCATAGCCATTGCGTGCGTTTTGTTTTGGGCCAAATACACATTTTACGATAGATTTGTACGAGTTCAAAGTTGAAAAGCTAAATGATCTTCATCGAAACAAAATCATTTATCAAAAAGAACCGCTTCAAAAATTATTTGACCCAAAACCATTTTTACACAAGAGAAATATCAGTATGAGCTGACAAAGACGGAGCATCTCTCAAAGAGTCGTATTCAAGTGTAAATTTGGCAATTTTACAACCAATTGGCATTTGATCCTTTTGTCAGTCAACAAATGTCCGCAACGCAAATCGGTTCATTGAATCCAGTCTATGAAGTGATGTTTGCACGATGTAACAAGACCAATATTGGTGAGCAAACAAGATGGTAATTTCATATGATTTAAATATGCACCGTCAATTCTGAGCCATATTGCATCATTTTTCTTGTAAAAATGAACAGTTTTTGCAATATATCATCCAGACAGCGATGACTTTTAATCAATAATGAAATAAAGGCGCGTCGCTTCGTTTGAGCCACCTTATATAGAGTAGAAAAAGAAGAAGAAGATACGGAAAAAAACTAACGCTTCGTTTTTATGTAGCCTGAATATTAAATAATAAAGTCCAACAAAAGCGCTGTGCGCTACGTGTCAGGTTTCATGTTTACAGCGATTGGATGAAACGCGAGGCATTTATTCAGTCAGTCACTCACTCTCTTTCACTCTGTGTGTCTGTTGACAGACTCGGATTTTCCGTCTTCCATTCGCCCTTAATTAAAAAGAAACACGAAAACCGCGCGTGTGTTCTCAATATTTATTCGCTGTTTTTTCCATTCTAGTTTCGGTATTTAGTTCATTACATTAATGGCGAGAAGAAAAAACGCTCGTAACGGATACATGTGACACAATTTGTAGTCCCGCTCGCGTTTTCCATATATATTCGAACCACATAAAATGACGATGAGAATAGATTTTAGCGCGGCGTCATGTCGTAATTTCGCACGTTCGACATCTCAATATAGCCGACTAGAGATGAGTTGCTGACAATTCATTTATGAAATAAGACACGTCGTCGTCTTCATGCCCTAAATTCCAGCTGCCAATGTTTCTATTTATTTTTTTTTTTGTTCATGCAAAGCAATAACAAAAATTACCATTTATGCGATGAAGTTTTATTCGTCGCAGTAAGCATTTCCATTTCCTCGCATTTTCATCGCCTATAATTTTATGATTTATACCCATTCAACGTTAGTTTTCCATCAATTCAGCAGCACCACCAGCCGTGTCGCCGTTGTTGTCGTCGTCGTCCAAGTTGGCTGGAACGGAACAGGAAGAGAATGGAAGATTGAGTGATGCATGACGTGAAAACAGGACGGAAAATTGATAATAAATTCATGAATAAATAAAAAAAAACGATGAAATATTCTTGAACAAAAAAGCACACGTTTGCCGCTCTAATTTCGCATTTCCCATTTGTTTCTTCTTCGGTTGTTTTTTCTCCAATTCTCTTTCTATTTCATTTTTCTCGCTACCCTCAATTTACAATGTAAAACAATTCAAAAATGTTGCATCTGAATTTTACAAAGGTGTACATTGTTACATCGCTATTTAACACTGCTAAAAAATGAAAAAAAAACTTAAAAGGAATATGGCATTTGCTTTTGCAACATTTAATGTGTTTGCACTCGTAATGGATTCGAATGATTGTCCGTTTTTTTTCTTCATCGTCGACCGTCTTTTCCTATCGTGCAGATAAAGAGGAAATTACGTTTATATTGTGCACAAAATGAAGAATGAATAAAAGCGAAATTCGAGACCAGAAAAAAAGGGACAACGAAAGATTATTCTGTCTGAAATCTGCTGGCTCATTTTTCCGTTTCCATTTCCATTTCCATTATTTGAGAACATACATATACATCTGTACACACACACTTTCTTTCGTTTGTCCATTTGAGGTAGCTTTTTTTCCATTTGCTATGGCCACGCTGCCATTTTTTATGTGTGTGCAATCAGTTTCATGTTGCCGCTTTTTTCGAGGCCTAAATTTTTATTTTCTTGTCGCAGCGGGACGACAAGCACCATCATGCCAACATTCACCCAAATATATTGCTTGCGTTCCGTTTTGCGGGCTGCTGTATTTTCCTTTCTCCCCCTCTCGCTCTCTCATTCTCAATCTTTTTCAAACATTCCTCATTTTATCGCGCAACGACGATTACCAAGATTAATGGAAAGACTTTGACAGCAATTTGTTTGACCGATGTTCGGCTGGAGCATTCTTGTGATTTTTTTTTATGCTTTCAAACACTTTATCATTTTTTTGTCGGTTCATTTTTTCGGGCACTTATACTGACTGCATTTAGAGTGGCCCCCATTTCATCATGGCATACGGATAACGGTTTGGATTTTATTGATGGCACTTTTTAAATAAATACGAGCATTTTCTATAAATGCTTTGCCATTCATTCGAATTTGTTCTCAAACAATTTGGTCCGACAGCTCAACAACAACAAGCACGACGATAGAAACGCAAAAAAAACTGAATACGTAACTTCAAACATCTTCCTGCTTTATTTAACATTAATGAGGATTACATTAAGCGGTTTCTTTTTCGTCGACTGAATACTCAATTCGATTCAGATCATCTCAGATTTGCGCTAAATATCAAAGATCTACTCTAGTTTTTCTTTTCTTTGGATTCATGTGTGAACGAAACATTTTTGGCGAACCACAACATTTCAAGAGCCAATTCATGGATGTTCACGATGCTGAACAAGCGAGGTGGTGATCCAAGATTAACCCTCTAATGCATTAATTTTTCCCAGGGCTGGGAGTACTGGTACTTGGTTGATTTTTGGCCATAGATAATTAAAAAAATATTCATAATCCTGGATTCCTCATGGTTAAGTCAGAAAATGCGATTGACATAAATCAGAGAACAATCAAATCCATTGTTTAAAAGTGTCAAAAATGTGTCTGATTTCGAGTTCGAATAATTTATTCAGTCAAATTTTTGTTTTTGCACACATTTTTGTTTATAACTTTGCAATCACACTACATAGACAAATATTGCCAAAGACAAAAATAAAGAGAGAACATTGACGAACAAAAATTCTTTTTGAAGCAATGTGATCCGATGTACGGTTTACGTTCTACAGGCGTTCAAATGTTGCCCGTCTAGGGCGACGGGTGGAAGCGACAGTTCGAACTTCTGGCCCTCTATCGACTTGATTTTGAAGCATTCTGTCATATTCAATACACGACACTTGACAGCCATTGACAGTTCATGTTGTACACATTGTTTACAAAACAAGATAGCAACTAGTGAAAATTAACTGATTTTCAGGACTGAAATCAATGAGTTATAAAAGGGGCAGCAAATTTCAAATGTATTCAGATTTATTTTAAATAACTTATTTAAACGTAAAAATCGCATAGCGGTCACCAAATCGAATATAATAGAAATTATAGCCAAACAAATGAAAGAACGTATTACTCAAAAAAAAGCCGATGTTAGTTCTCAAAAACAGTTGTAGAGGGCCAGAATGATGAACATACATTTCTATAGTTTCAGTACAGAAATACGGAATTGCTTCCACCCGTCGGTCTAGGGGCGGTTGTATGCATTAGAGGGTTAAGAAAGAAATCTTTTCAGTTCTCACATGCGAAACATAAAGTCTTTCACTTGAATTTGCTTAGACAGTATGTGAATGATGTAGTTCAAAAGTGTTTCTCATTGTGACACTGAGCTTCTTGCATGCATGTATGAGTTAGAAAGAGAGAGAGAGAGCTGTAAGTCGAAAACTTTTTTGACGACGAACTGATTGACAGCAACTTCAATAAAAGCTGACTCCATAAAATTAAAGCGAAAGAATCTCCCCAAAAACACACGCATAAACATTAGGCATGTCCTAGATATTCGCGCAAACTTTTTTCTTCACTCTATAGAGCTCTATTGAAGCCAGACAGCCATCCAGAGAGCGAACGCAAACAGCGTTCCAAATGAATAAAATGAAGAAGCGAACAAGCAAGCGACTCGGTAAAACGTGCACAAGAATCACTTTAGATCCGCCATCAATTCAAATGTCGACCAATAAATTTGTGCGCGCTTATTTATTTAGACAGGCGAATCCGGTATTCGGGTCATCTCCATACCATCGGGCTCGATCTATCACTTTTATTTACTTTGGCATTAGTCACACGAAGTGCGTAAGCATCAGAATCACTAAACCATATGCAGAAAAAGAGAAAAAGCAGTTGAATTGGGTTGTATTCCTGGCACACTGTTATATCACATCGTTAGTTAAGTAAACGGATAGGAGGCGCAGATGTTCTTCGTTTTCTTTGTCTCCAAAATCGAACCGAACATCAAATGTAACATTATGGATGCAAATAGCACATAATAAAGTAGAAAAGATGGCCATACATTCTTTGTTCGCATCTAGACCGAAGCGTCAAGATGATGGTGTGTTTGCGTGTATGTTGTTTGGTGCGTTTATTTTTTTCTTTCGTTCACTTCGTACGTAATATTATTGTTGCCGAGAGGGTTACTTCGGTCGCATTCCATGGATCATCAACTCATTCAATTCAATCCATCCGGCCTTACCAAACACTCAAACACATGCAATTTGTTCACGGCTCCATAAACACAACATAATTATATTTACCACCATAAAATCGTTGTTAATATCATGAAATCGTCCGTTGCTTTTCATTCCATGCTCATCTTGCTCAGTCTCTGTGTTTGCGCATTGGGAATGGTACGATATTGAATGCTTCAATCCAATTAAAGCAATGTAGAAATGTGAAAGTTCGTTTTGTTTGAAACTACAATAATAATCAACAATCGCAGACAATGGAACTGGATCGGTGTCAGGCTATTAATTCTTGGTATTTTATGGCGGCTGCATTGAATAGCATCATCGTTGGTCAGCAACGACACGAACTAAATTCAGGCTTTGAAAATCATTTGCCTTTTTTGTCGGTATGCAATTGAAAAGGGCATTTCACTGAAACAACAACGATAACAACGAATCAAACGAATATTCATTGCCATACAATGTATGTTCATCTCTACAGTCATAAAAACCATGCGACAACTAAGCCCATTCAGTTTGCTCATTCACACACCGAACAACACTTGTTCCGATCGATTTTCAATCCAATCCCACATTGCTATGATTGTCAATGGTGCAACGGAACAAACGAGAGGCAGCTGTGAAGGCAAAAAATACACAACGTCAACGTGAATTACATTGATGACAGTTCTATCATCGACCGCATCATCATGTTGGTACTTAGTGGATCGAAGCCATTGATTGAAATGAACGCAACTCATTTTCCCATTAATTGAACATTACACTTTTGAAAAACCGCAACCGATTCGCATGACTTTTTTTTCGTGAGTGTGTGGTGTATGAATAACCGACAAAACATGCCCTCCTATGGAGAGTGTGTGTGTGTGTGTATGTGCACATGACAGGAAGTTTGCAGCCGGATTTCTTTATCGTGCTGCTGCATTCAAATACATTTCAGCCCGCACTCACTTTTTTCCTTCACTTTCACACAAATCGATATATGCAAAATGGGAAAATATTCATCATCATTCTTTTGCTTGCGAATCGTGTTTCGCTCACACCACTCACCGTTCGCAGCATTGTTCAAGCCAAATGTTTGAACAAAACCAATTCATTTATAGAGTATGCTGTATCATGTTGAACATTCATTTGAATTGAACAGAAGAGAAGAGAAAAAAAAACCCACAACAATACGCTTCACAAATGTAAGTTGACATTAATCGATGTTTTTGAACAACCGCATTCATTTTTGAGACTCCATTCAATTTTGTTGTTATTGCAGTGCACCATTACGAAATAACAAGGGATTTCAATTGCGAAAACAACAGCAAAAATTGAATTATTATTCAAAATGGTTGGAAAATTAGTTTGCGTTATTATTACATTCATCGTTTATTTTATAAATGGCAATACGGCATGCACATTGTGCAGTGCACAGGCACACACACACACACACATACACACAGCATGATCGAACACTTCGTATCCCATTTCGTAGGGGCTTGAAAGCTTATCGAATGAAATATGTTTTAATAGAAAAAGCAAAGTAATTTCGTTAAAATGAATTAAATAGCACTCTCGAGACACCGTATATAACAACGAGACACGCTTAACAAAAGAGCGAGTGTATTGCACGTTTTATTTCGCTCGTGCGCTCGCACGAACACTATTTCTTTTATTCCTTTTGCGCAAATATACTTTGTTCGGGACGAACAATTAATAAAATTACACGAGTCAATTTGACGTCATACGAAAGGGTCCCAGTGTGGTAGTGTGCACACCAACGTGAACGAACGAATTCTCTAAAGAGTCCAACCAATGGTGCACAATGCACAATTGTCATTGCAAAATGTGTGTACATTTGTATAGAAGATAGATAGAGTAAAGGCCATCAAACTTAATTGCGTTCAAAATCCAAACGCTTCGTCACTTTGGTGTGAGCGTTTTTGGTCCAGCATTCGCACCACACTAATGAAAATTGAATGCATCACATACACATTGGCACATGACTCGGACCCTTCCGAATGGGATACTTTCGTGGAATTGGCGAACGGTTTTTGCGTGCTTGGAAAAAATAAATTGGCTCCCCAAAGATTTCAATCACACATGATTGTTCGGTCAGTACACAATTGCAAGCTGGAAATGAAGTCAAAAACAGCAGCACCCCCACCGTTGTCATCACCACCGCTGCTACTGCCAATGTTGTTGCCAACACCAACGAACTCAGCGTGTTTTGTTCATTCAATTTCAACTTTGCGATCGAACAGCAAAAAATAGCATAAATTTGTTTTGTGCAACCGTGTACATATTCATTCGAGGCTATTGCCAAAGTTATTACTTTGCACACTGCATCGCAATAAAACCGTACATTTTACGCTTTTGGCATGCATTTTCAATGAGCAACTCTTCCTTTTTCTCGTTGCATTATTCACATGCATTTAAGGAATTTAAAACCATAGCCCGACACTGCATGCACTAAATAAAGTAATGAAAATTTGCGGTTGGCAACAAAAATGCACAGAGTATTTTATGCATTCAATTCATTCTATGCACATATGCTATGGGCGAGGTGCAGTCAAGCATAAAACTAAATATTCATCATCAGCAGCAGCAGCGGCAAAACAAAACGACAGTTTCCACATGAGAGAGAAAGAGAGAGAGAGCGGAGAAAAAAGTTTAATGTTGGAATTTTGGCTTGTGGTAGGTTGGCATTTCTTTCCTCCCCCACACAGATATTGTTCGGATCTCTCTTGACACATTAGCACGGTGACTCGGTTCGATGGGGAGTTTGTCTTTAAACTTTTGCATAAATCGAATCTCATGCGATAAAATCAAATGGGCTGCCGGATATGATTGCGACGAAGGGGATGCTACATGTTAGCTTAGCAACTCTTTTGAATCGCAGCGCACACAACACACACTTATAAAAAGCCATTGGCATATCGGAATGTTATTGCTCATCACGAACATTCAGCACCGTGGATGGAATTTTTTATACCTGGGCTACACAAGCAAGGGGATCAGGTGATCACAAATATTCGCAAATGATTCATCAATCATGCTTGAAAATCGCATTTCGGTTCGATTCAAAATTAGATGCGAAACATTTATGCAAATTGATTCGTCCCGCTGATCGTTTCGCATTCATTCTCGTTTGTTTATGTGCTGTGTGTTACACAAGCACCATTGTTCGGCCGCAATGATTTGAAAAGGGTCTTATTTTATTGTGTGTCTTGCATTCAAAAGAATTCAGCGAAAAGTTTTCGTAAAAAATTCAAAATTGTCACGCTGTCACCATGTGCGATGGGTGAATGTGCACGCGCACCACCGCTCACAATGACGCATTTTGATGGCTTAGATAATCAACTCGTTTGCATGCCAACCTCGAAGGATATTTTAAGCAAACGAGGGATTCGTGCCTTCGCTCAAGATATTACACGACAATAAAGTAATTGATTGGGCTGTTTAAATGAATGTGAACATTCGATTTTACATTCGGTTCGCAGGCGACGCATAAATGGCGCAGCAAAGCTATTGATGAATAAATTTTTTACGTATCGATTTTATGCTTGATTCATTCAAACGACGGATAATATTTGGTACTCACAAATTAGAATTGATAATCTCTCTACATACTGAATCAACAGCAGCTGCCACATGGTGCCGACGAAGTAAATGAGATTTGGCGAAAATTCCAGGAATTATGCTTTCATTTCATGGAATTTTGGTGTTCGTGATTTTATGTCGCTAATTGAATTGTAATTCGGAAGATCAGAAAGTCTCACTACTACTCGCACACGCACACGCACACGCACACACACAATGTTTCAACTTCGATGCGGGTAAACTTTTTCGTGAATTTAAAGTTGATGGAATAAATTGGAATAGTTTTTGTAAACACAATGTTGCGCAATTTGCTCTCCAAATACCATGTGGTACTCCATTGAATGGAATGGAATTGGATCATCAACAGAAGCCATGATGAAATAAACATTCCATTCATATTTTGAATCACCAGTATTATTCAAATGTTATAAGTGGTTTTACGCATTGGTTGCAATGTGATTTAAAAGGGCAATCAAGTCAAAAGCATATTCTTCGCAAATCCAATCGCATACAATGATCTCATTTCATTCAAACAGATTTTGCTCTTTTGCTCGTTACTCATGACGCACACAAAGACAAAAAAACACACACACAGTGTGAAGTGAAAATAATATCACAAAAACGGCAACAGCCAATAGTACTTGGAGCAGCAACACCAGTAATTACTTTGCATAGCTCACATATTTCGTTTGTTCATATTTAAATATTGTCTAAGTTTCTTTTGCTTCATTTATGGGTTAAGTTGAAGGTCATTTGGGCGATGACAGTCAGCCGATGAGGGATACGCCTATCCTTTAATGAATTGTTTATACATGGTCAAAGTGTAAATATTTCTTTTTTCCTTTTTGCTCTTTTTTCCACTGTCTACCCTGCAGGCCGTTACAAAAGAAGGTTATTTAATGAAACAAAAATGGAAATTTCACCAGCGATGGAGACGAAGATATTTCCGACTAAAAGGTCATAAATTGTACTATGCGAAGGATGTGGATGAGGTATGTGTATAATGTATATATATCGAAATTAATAAGTAATTTGAATGAATTTTCCATTTTTTTCTTCCTGGTGGGTTGATGGCAGAATTTACCATCCTTCACACACCAATTATATACCCATTTTCTTTCGACTACATTTCAAATGAAAATTTGAATGGTGGTGTAGAAAAGACATTGCATACTCAATGCTTTCCTTTGAATTCACTTGAGAAATGCTGTTATCGAATGATTCATAATTGATGATGATACATGCAAACTGATGTGTTGCCATGTTACATTCATTTTTCATATGTTCTGTTCATCCATGGCGGATGCGCGTGTCTTTGCAGGCAAACACAGAGATAAAAATCATTTGATAAGAATGACGACATGATTTATTACATCGGATGAAAGAAAAAGCCAAGCAAAACTTTCTCCATTTTCAAGTTTTTTCAATTCCATGGAATCACTGAACGATAAATACGACGACTCAAACGCAGACAAAATGCACGTTCATGGAACCGAACATTTCATTTTGTTCATGATTCATATTTGTACTACGGCATAAAATGATGCATCCTTTGGAGCGGTATCGCGAATATTGCATGTGCGCCTAAATATAGCACAATTTCATTTATTATGTGCATTTAATTTGAGAAAAAGTTCCCGTAGTAACGATAAGCTCATGCTAATGTATGTTGCAACATGTTTGCAAAAATGTGAAATTGTTTGCCATTTTTCATTTGATGATTCGTTGAGGACTGGAGAAAGGGAAAAAGAAATTCACACATTTTCAACGTTGATTTCATTTGATTGTCACCGGCGCTGACACATTTTTAAAGAGAACTCACGGAAAATATATTGCAACCGAGAGCAAAGGCGACGAACAGGAGCGAGGGACGTATATTGAAACTAGCAACGATGACGTAAATGATAAAAGCAACCATGACACAACTTCTCGTTTACATCGACAACCGTATAGAGATCTAATTTAACCACAGATCGTGTTTTCAACTTCAATGCATCAAACCGCAACTTGTTCAATACGTACGACTTGATGGATATTGTCTATGTGTATGTATGTCGCTGGAATACTGCGCTTTTCGATGTGAAGAATGTGGCATAAATTAAATTGGAAACTTCACACGTTATACATGAATAAATTTGGTGCAGCAAATGAAAATTTCTCATCCGTTCAATTTTAATTGAAAGTTATGTCACTTGAATCGGTATGGGTGTGTGTGCGCGCTTGAGTATATGCTAAGAACTATTTACTGTAGGAAGGGAGTTCGTTTGTAATAGTGTAGGAAACGTGATTTACGATACAATCAAAGTGAGAAGGAGTGAGCGAGAGAAGGAAAAAAGAACATAAAGTGAAGTGAGCAAACGGTCGATGAGCAGAGTGCACCATGCACATTCGCTGAATGAACATAATCAATCACATAATTGATTCGAGAGAAATGGATGAGTTGCGTTTCAATTTATATGATAATGGGCGCGTATTTGTATCGAGGGCATTGAAGATTGTGGCATCATAATGTACGCGTTCGATTCACATCCTGACACACATCAAGCGGAACTGTTCGCCTTGACCAGAAATGAAGACAAGTGCGATGAAGGAAAACTGCAGAGAGAGAAAGAGTGGAAACGCACGGGAAAAAACGCTTGACACGCACGTTCGAAAAACGGCCATCAATCATCACGAGAAGAAACAAACACACACACACACAACGGGCCAACAATCACGCTGGGATTTACTTTCCGCTTTTGTTTACCTTGTGAGTTGGTTGCAATCAAGTTATACGTGACTGTGACGACGAGTGTTTCTAACCGAGCAGCCACATTGGTTTTGTATGACCATATTCGACGAAAATGTGTCTTTGCCGGCATAAAAACCATCCACACAGTAACCATTGTCTTTAATTATACATCGCCTGTAAAAGAAAAATAAGCTGAAATTTTCAAACAAAAGAGCGCCCTACAATAACAAAGCAACCGGTGAAGCGGTGCGCTACCGCAATTTCCTGGAAATGAAAATGGCAATAACAAAATGCGAAAATGGAAACTTTCATTATTTCCCATTTGTATTGTGTTTTCACTTGCAGACTGAGTTTTTGTTTTTGCAAATTGAACAATAACACGAAATCGGATAAACACACTTTTGTCAAGGTTGCATAAAATTGACCTTTGCCATAGGAAGAACAAAAAAAACAAAAGTGTATGAAAATGATATTCTCACGGGCAACAATGATTGGTGTATATTTTTCGGTTGCTCAATTTGCATTTCGAGTGAATCGAATGAATCAACCATAAAGTTGTTTTGCTTACGGCACTTCGAAGGATTAGGATTATCGGACAACAGAGAAAATTTCAGCGTAATCGGTGCTTACATATTTATTGATTGGCCTTAATTTTTGTGCACATCGCCAGAATACGCCGTAACAAGCTCTGATATTTTCAAATGTACACCGTAACAATGAAACGAACAACAATCGTCAAAATGATCGATGCATAAATTTCCACGGACGATGAACGAAATATTTCGATAAACTTCGATGATTCGTCGAAAACTTACTTCGTCATTATCATCATCATTGTCATGGAACTCGATTCGATACAAATGCGAAAAATACTAATAGACCGAGAGCCCACGTACAAAATACTATATTGATAAGTCTCATGTCAGATAATTGATCGTAGGTAGATATTAATGCCAATATTCAGAATATTTTTTATTATAGTATGAGACTTATCAATATAGTATTTTGTACGTGGGCTCTCGGTCTATAATGTAATCGTTCTTGGAAGGAGCAAATAATAATCTGGGAATTACCATTATTTCGCAATTTATCTTGTCTGTTGAATGGATGAATCATATTAAAAATGGCTTCCCTTCGATTCCAGGATGTTGTGTTGACAAATTTTGTGTGTGAATAAAAAAAAGGAGCGAAAAGAATGGAAACAATTGAATACATGGGTCAATCATGTTCTACCGTAATTTCCCAGTTAAAGGTAACCGAGCATCCGAGAATAAGAACATGAACCGAAATTGCGTAACTACAAATGAAATGCGTGCGTTAGGAATTATCATAGCACTCTAACACAATCAAATTAATCCATCATTCTGACATTTTTATGTTGACGTTAATCTTTGCATTGACTCCAGATCTACGAACATATCGTATGACACATATAGACACCCAACTCGGCAGGGCGACTCGGAAAATTCACATGCGCTCACATAAAACCATATAAGCATACATACGACGTATCTCGCGTATGCACGTATTAAAACGATTTGATGAACATCCGCACGTGCCTACTCGTATTTCAACCGTAGAAGCGGCCAACAGTGAAATGAATATATTAGAATGTGCAGGCACGCACAAAGGCAAACACAAACACATAAACGTAAACTCACGGACCACCAACAATAGCTATTGCAATGACACTTGAAATGGGTTACGACCGAGAGAGAGTTGATAGATAAAAGAAGAGAAAAACTTCCAGACCCAAAGGACGACAACGACAACAAGAAGAAAAAGCTCACGAGTGGATTATGTTCTTTTCTTTTTTGGTTTTTGCCTGTATTGAGAAGATATTTGGCAACGTGACATCGCAACTTCAAAGCAGTAGCAATGTATTCAAGTGATCCATGACTTCCAAATATGGGATGCACATCAGTCCGTGTGTCGCCATCCTTATCGTATTATATGAACAATGGCTCACACTGAGCACATGAAAGAAAGAAGAAAAAAAGGGTAAAATCAACAACAAAAACCGAATAAACAATACACAACGTACGCTAAATGTCAATAAAGTTGAAAAACTTGAGCCATTAGAAGTGGTTAATGGTTGTTTCGCAACTTTTAATTCACACCACAATCTATATTCTCTTCTTTTGATATTTGTTTACACACACTGGCGTTTGTTTTATGGCTTTGCTTGTATGCAAGAAAGCAGAAATATTAATAAATCTGTGGCTCAATCGAAAAACAGCCACAATGTTGCAATTCATTCGTCAGCATTTTGTTAAATTGTACAAAGCAAACAAAATGTGGATCCTTTTTATGAGGTTTCCTTTTGCTTCAGTTGCGAAATCAAAGCACGTTGATTGGTTACATGATTTTCTAGGATGTGATGTCATCCGTTGGAAAGTGCCTTCCCCTTAAATTATTCCAATTCAAAAGGTCACGTATTTCGAGATGTGTGACGTTGTTTTCGTCATCGTTTACCATCCCAACCACAACCAAACTTCGACATAGCCACGTCACTGTTGTACACACGCACGTTACACCTGTTTTTGACACATAAACTGAACCGCTGTTGGATGATGAGTGAGAGCACGATGCGCAAACACTTTTTCAACTCAAGCACACACACAGAGGCGCACAGACGCACACATCGGGAAAATCACTCAAAACATTCACATTTGAGCAAATACATTCACACCAATTTTCCACCCGAAAGAGACCGACTGCTGTAGCTGGTGCGTTTGAGGGTGATAGATATGGTGATGTGTCGAAATTGCATGCGATTCCCGCCAAATCAGATGTAAATACGAATAGGTCATGTGCTTGGTTGGGCTATCTGAGTGAAAATTTCCATGCAACCGAACCCATCGAGTTGGGTTCTTGGTGAAAATTCAGCTCAACATAAAAATTGAGCTAAAAACTCCGTCGAGCAAGTCTATAAAATCAACGGTCGTTCCGGAATTCACAACAGTATCTCACAAACATTGAACAGTGTAAGAATGCCAACCAGAGAAAAAAAAGAATTGCACGTAACAATCATATAGAAAAAAAAAACAACAGACCACAACTTTTTTAAGTCACATTAAAACTCCAATTTAAACCAAATAAATAAAACAAATCACAGATTTAATCAACTTTGATATTCCAATAAGTGTTTTATTACGAAATAAAAACGTAAAATCAAATTAGAGGAAAAAAACGAACAAACAGAAAATTTGTATAAAAGAAAGAGAATCCTTAAGCAGTTTGAAGTTAACAACAAAGAAGAATAAGATTTTATTGAATGTTCTCTCCCTTTCGTTTCTATATCAATCTGTAATGTGTTTGTGTGTTGCCTACGGGGAATCTTTTTTTTCTTCCGTGTGAGTGATATGCACCTGCCAAATGCTTTAAACAAATAGACGCTGCTGCTGTGTTGGTGTTGTTGGTAAAATGTGACTTTTGTATAACTAATCCAATCATGCTGCGAAAATACAAACATTTCGCAGGCTTTAACTTTTTTGTGTCAGAATAAATTGTTGTAAATAACAAGCATTCGTATCCATGTGAAATCCTGAAAATTCAAATCTTATACTGTATCCAAGAGACCGACATATGTAATCACAACTTTGACAATTAAACTTCTTGGAGTCTTTTCATTTTGGCTTGCAAAAAGAACATTCTTTGCTAAGCAGCCAACAATCGAAAAATAAATAAACTTACGTGATCTCTCGGCAGCACACGTGAACACAGTTTTCTCTCTCTCTCTCGTCGAATTTCATCAGCACAACCAACAATCGCTTGTGCCGTGCCTCATTGAGTAAGTATTTTATGCATAAATACAGATGTTTTTTTCATACATATTCGTGTTTGTTTCATCCTAAAAATGGTTCATGTTTCTATAAATAAAATGCGAGTGAAGCGTTCACATTTCAACTAAATGCTCGGTTAAAACACTCATAATGTGTTGAATTTGGCCCGTCAATTTATGGCTGCTTTTAAGTTTTTACCTATTTGAAATTTCGGAATAAAATAAATCGATTTTTTCCCAAATGAATGTTGCGACATTATTCGCAGTGAAGGTTTTGAGGAGAATGAATAACAAACAAAAAAACATTTTACTATAGACATGGGGCTATAATTAAAACCTTTTAGCGGAGAATTTTCCACTTCGTTTCTGTATTTTCGACCGGAACACCGTACCATTTGAATTAAGTTATGTGTATATTTTTTGTTTGTTTGCACATGTTCTCAAGTTGATGGCTAAAAGGTAAATGGATGTTAGGAGGTTTTTCGATGTGAATAAATTTTTCATCATATTATCGACTTTAAACTACGGCATGGCATGATTTCTCACATTTTGGCAGTTCATTTTTTTTTCTACTTCGTTTGACCTACAAATGAGTTTATGATATTGTGGCTCTGGGCCAAATTAAATCACATTCAAATCTGCCGATATGTCCGATTGTCACGAAAATCGGTCAATGTAAACAGGGGGGAAAGAAATCATTAGCAACAAGTTACAATTTTCCAATTCTAAATCCTAATCAAACCAATTAATCGCCACAAATAAATTGTTCGTCTGCCACGTTGCAATCAAAATGATCAAAGTATCGCTGTGCTAATTCGATTTGTACAGCAGCAAATTGCCGCTCCATTTTATCTTATCGCATTACTCCATCAAATCGCTATCAATTGAACCTTATTTATCGATTTCATTGACGCATTTACCGTGCTGTGGTGAAACCAATTTCGGCAGTCACGACATATGTACATTTGCTTTGCATTCAGTCTCGCTCGCATAGTCTCTATCAAAAATTCAACTTTCTTCTTTCTCACTCCCGCTTCCGTCGGTAGCACAATTTAATTGACATTCGGTGCCTGTTTTATTTGTTTGCTGAAAATATTATCTAAAATTTTCCATTCAACGAAATCGGCTGGGCGAACAAAACGACAGCATTTCTATTCAATATTTTATGATTGTTGTTGAAAATTCCAAGGAAACCGAGATAAAGAGGGAGAAAACGCGCGATAGCTATTCTCTATCAATGGAATGAAAAGTGAAAGCAATGAAAGTACTGATACTATCTTTTGCCTGCTGTGTTGAAAGAATACAACCGTCGGCAACCGACGGTGGAAAATCAAATACTGTCGTAACACTATGGCGTTTTCTACACTCATTTCTTTTATCATACCATTTTCAACCAGCACTTTTTGTCTCGCCTAGTGTTCCTCCCCCTTCATGCCAACTTCAACAGCGACAACGACGAAGACGATGACTACTTTAATAAATTGCCCAAGATGAGCAAAAAGTGAACGGCAACAAGAAAAACCTTGCAAATGAAATAAGGAAAACGAACGTTTTTCCTTTCGCCTTCTTATTACGACCATTATACTTTTTTATTGGTGTTTCTTTTTTTCGATTTCTTCTTTCGCTTGACACAGCGACACACTACAAACTTCTTGATCTTTTTGTTCTGCTTTCAATTTCAATTTCCGTGCGCTATTGTTCGTTTTGAAATATTCGCAGCTATTCTACCTTTGGCGTTTCCTTGTTATTGTACACAAGTTTGCTCGGTATTTTTATGTGCCACGAAAATTTCGAATGTGAATAGAGCCAACCAAATGTTATTCATTTGCAAGCGAGATAATTGTTTTCACTTTGTTACGGTTTCATTCCCTTTCCTTATCCCAGGTCAAGCTTGGAATTTCGCAAAGATTTTCAAATCTTTCCTGGTGGCACGGAGGTATATGAGCATGATGATTTCATTGCCTTTGCCGATTTATTTGCTTTTAAAATTTTCCGTTTTTTTTCTCTTTCTAAAGAGAAGTTCGACGTCGTTCGTTCTGACAAAACAATTTTTCGAGTAATTTGAAGACAGGATACGACACAATGGAATGTTTAAACTCGCTGAAAAGAGGTGTGATTAAAGAACGTCGTACAATAAGTGATGGCATTTCATTTTAACCATATTTTCCCGCTCGGTTTGAACAAAACTCTGAAATTTAATTTGAAACGTGAGAGTTCGCTGGATTTCCATTACCATATTCAATTTAATAAGAGAGGATGTGGTTTCGCAGAGAGAGGATGTAGTCTCTCCTCACTTACTCTTACTTTGACTCAGTGTTGCTAATTTATCGACTCGACAGCCAAGTGTTATTCACTTGCAAGGGAGAGAATAGTTTTCATTTCGTTATGATTTCAGTCTTTCTTCTTATCCTAGGTCAAGTTTGGAATTTTCGTCCTGTGCTTGTGCGAATTATTTTGTTGATAATTTTAGCTGGTGAAATGAAACGGAAAAAAAATTGTTTTAACATTCGAACGGAAAGTTCGACGTCGTGCATTTTGCCAAACCATTTGTCATATAATTTCGGGCATGATAACGACACAATGAAACGTTCAAGTTCGCTGAAAAGATGTGATTAAGGAATCATGAGCGGCGTTTCATCTTGATAATTTTTTTCCTCTCCGTTTTAACAAAACTCAGAAATTCAATTCAAAACGTGAGAGTTCACTGGAATCGCATTTCCACGTTGAATTTAATGATGGAGGAAGTCGATTCGCAGAACGATCGATACGAATGGCGATAAGTCGTACTTATCTAGCGCGCCACTCTCCCCACCTCTCTCACTCACTGAGCCAACGTACTATCAAGTAGCTGCAGGAATTTCACATTTTTGATGAACTGAATTCATATAATTTGCATAGACAGCACGAATCTCATCTTAGTGTATGACCGTAGCTTACCTTTGCATTGAACAAAATGAAACGAGATAAGTGTCGAACGATTGGATTCCACTCAAATTGAATTGAGAGAGGAGATTTATGAAGTGCGCAATATGCTGTTGAAGCCAAATTAATAACCCCATACTTTGAAGCTAGGGGTTTCACGCAACTTAAAATTCATCTAAAATTTCAATATTTCTCTCTTTTCTCTAAAATTCTCTGGGATTCACCAAAATCCGTATTATTTCGAAATATTTCAACATTCACCTTGAAAATTATGTTCTGGAAGTGGGTTTTGGTGGATCCCCAGGATCGTTCAAAACTGCTCCCGGTTCTGGAAGTGGGTTTTGGTGGATCTTCAGGATGGATCAGACTGGGTTTGACAATGCCCTGGTCCATCCTGAGGATCCACTTCCAGAACCAGGAGCGGTTTTGAACAATCTTGGGGATCCACCAAAACCCACTTCCAGAATTTTTAGATTCAAAAAATTCTAATAAATTCGAGTTTATGAATAAAAAGAAGCAATATCTATAGTTTACACATAAAATGGTTTTATTTCCAGCTATTTAGTAAAATCTTCGGCCTTCGAGTTTGCGTGAAACCCCTAGCTTTGAAGTGCATCAAGATTTTAATATTGTGCATTGAAAGTTTTATATTATGTTAGTATGGACCCGTCAGTTTCACCGCAGCCAATTCAGTGAATTAGAACAAGTTTGTTTTCAAAGTTACGGAGTGTTTCGACAGGAAAAAAATTAGTTTTTGGTTGTATTTTATAGAGAAGTAAAACCCACAGCATTCAAGGTTGATTCTCGTATCTAATTCAATATCATCTGGATAATATGTGGTATGCCCGCAATAAAAGTTGACGTTTTTTTTCGTAACTCGTTTACGAAGATTCAATGAAGGATTGGAATACCGAAATCCTCTAAAAATACAAACTAATATAGAAATGATAATCTTGTTTTCAGCTATTTCCCAAAGGAAAATCACTTTTTTTCTCTCTGTTTGGGTTTGATTCGATGTGTATGTGTGCCAAAGACACGTTCACACGATTAACGACTTCCAACAAAATGCCATCATCATCACAATGCCTTCGATCGAATCAATGTCCCGTTTGTTTTGATATAAAAGATTTTGCTTTCCGAACATATACGTCAATCATTCGGGTGTCGAAAGAGCTTTTACTGGAATAGTTATACAATACGATATAACTCCAAGTATAATTTGAAACACGTACCAGAAACGTAGTTAGTAAGCGAGCGAATGCAAGCAAGTAAGCTCTAAAACGTACAATGGCCAGTTTGTGTCGCTTAATATGTGAAATTGAGTAAGAGCGGTATTTAGGATTAAATTCAAGTTACTTAATTTTCTGAGGGATTTCGAATGTCTTGGTTGAATTGGAATGGAACTAAGAGCCTGGTGACGTGTGTTCTTCTTCATCTGACAAATACAAAGACGTGCTTGGCTATTGACACCGCCAACAAACGTCGGCTGCTCGGTTTGTGCGTGTGATCTATAATAGAAATTCAGAGCGCGTGATGCATGCATACGCAAGGGAAACTCCATTGGGAAATCTGCCATTTCTTCGGTCGCCGCCACCACCACCGCTATCAGATTTTGCAGTGTTTGCGACGCTTTGTGTTAATCTCGTGCATTGTGTTTGAAAACCGAAAACGAGAATGGTCCCAGTGTTTTGTACACATTCCGAATGGATTTGGAATGATGATAATAACAGCAATGGCAAATAAATTAGAGTTGTATCAATAAAAGGTTCAGCACACGTATTGTCCATTTTCCACTTTGACATTTGTCTCAGACAAAGAAAATGGACTTCGGTACTTACCGAAAGCATTTCAAGTGAATCAACATTTTTGAAATGTGGCGCGCATACCTACGCCGCTATTTGAAATGAGAAAAAGAGCCAGTCCAGCAGACTCAACGGTCGTATCAGACGTTACACAACACAGCACACCAAAATCACCATTAATTTTAATGGAATTTTAATTGGATTTATATAAGCAGTTCCATTGCACAAGGCAACAGCACACAAGGGCTCTGTCTCTGCTCCCCTCCCAACTTTGGATAAGGGATAAAAGATTACAATTTTGTGAGCTGTGGATGAATAACTTTAAGACCAACTGTCACCCTCTGCTGCAAAAGAGAAAAAAACAAACGAGAATATGACGTCAGCCGTTATGCCGAAGCGTTTATATGGCGTGCAAACGTTATGCAAACTGATGTGCTTGTTTTACAATTTAAATTTAGGCTTGTCCTTTTTCGGCAGGTGGCAGAATTTCGTAAAATTCAATTTACACAATTTGGTCTCGGTTTTGTGTATACCTGTTTCAATGTGAAAATACCAACACAAACAATACACGCATTATCCTTTATTCAGAGATATCCTCTTTGCACAGGATATTCATTTCGTTATAATTTTATATTACGTAAATATGCTCTCTTGCTTTTAGCCATTTACATAGTTTATGAGAGAATGAATGAGAACGAAAGACGAAAAAAACACAAACGCGTAAATTGCTTGGCATAAAGGGAAATTCATTTTAATATGTAATTATCCGAGTGATTCAAACAAAGCACAACATTTCGGTTGAAATGTATAATTCAAAAAGAAGCACTTTTAGTATTCAAGTGGGGACAAGTGTAACTCGGAAACTTGCAAATTACCTTAATCACACACATTTTGTACAAACGAGTATCTAGTCCGTTAAATCAATAAAATAAAACGGAATTACAATCTGCCAGAGTACTCTAACTCTTGAAAATTGTATGTAAATGTATTCCATTCAGCATGGGCATTGTACTCTATGACGATGGTTGCTGATTTTTCCGTTTCATTTTGTTCAACTTCTATTTGTCTTCCGTTTCGGTTCATACTTCAATTAATAACAATGGCAGATTGGTAGCATAGAGATATAAAATGCTGGCGCTTCAAATCGATCGATGTGATAAATGACTTAGCGAGTAAAAGTGCTGAAACATTCACGAACAGAAGGGCGTATTTTTCCATTTCAATCCCTGGCTGAGGCTTTTATTCGCTCAAATAAATATGCACGAATTGAATTCGGATGACAATGAACAGAGAAAAAAAAATTAATCAGTTCCGCTTTGTATGAACGACTAGTTAATTTTGAATGTTGTGTAAATCATTTATTATGCTTACTTGGAATCATTTTTCACTTACGTTTATTGTCCTCATGAACTCTATTATCACCAACTCGGTAACATTCAAATCGAATGCTTTTTCCATACACTTAAACCATGTCACAATCATGTGGTATGGATAATTTACTGGAAAATTGCTTCGTTTTTACGTAAACCATTTTTCTGTTCTTCGTGCCATTCGCCTTAGCAAAGCCGATTGTATCGTATATAGCTGGAGTATACTCAAGAGGATAAAAAAATATTCACAGATTTAATGATTTGGCGCACATCCGAGCGACTTGTGATCAAGTGTTGTGCTGATTTCATGGAACATTTAAGATGATAAAACCGGACGTCAGATGCCAGGAATTTGATACGTTGCCAGCCTGTGTCATTTTGATGGCTGAAAACGATTCGCTCTTATCAAACTCCCATTATACAGAATTTTTTTTTCTCCCGTGATCAGCACAATGACGGCCGCATAGCTACTTTTCAAGAGCTTTTTCATAAAAAGAAAAAAATTACGAAATATGATTGAATTACAACAGAACAAGTGCTACTTTTCAATATGCCTGCATAAAAAAAGTGCTGTCTTCTTCTCGGAAGAAGGTGCGAGCTGGAAAAATATTTCATAAATTAAAGCAACACGTCAAACTGTGAGTTAGTACCGTTTTAGATCCATTCTCATGGTGTCCAATTTTTCAAAAGCGACGCGTTTCCTTGTCATTCTTTATTTATTATATCTTATTAAAAGACGCTGATAATTCAGAGAGAGAAATTTTTTTTTGAAAAATATTCGAATGGCCTTGGCTTTGGCTTGGCAACAGATGTAGAATTTAATCTGTGCAAGCCGATCATGTTGTCTGATATTTGTAATGCATTAGTGAAAGTTGCAAATGTCCGTGGATTGGTTTCCAAGTATTCGTATTTCTTCCAAGTATTTCGATTCGTTTAAGCGATTTCTGTTAAATGTGGGGATTTTGTTTCACCGGTAATCAGAGAACCTGACATAGAATCCGCTTAGAAATTATTAGCAATAATGTAACTGGAGGCAGTCTTCTGTAATTCGCTCTACCATTCGATCCGTAATGTAAAGAAATATGAAATCCATTCTTGTGATGAGCATGTATATAGAACCTGAGCGACTGCCACTAGCTAAATTGGTTTTTAATCACAAAATGCCAGTAAAATCCAGTCAAATTCATGAGTGTATGTTGATTAAGGCTTAACATTTTAGCAGCGATGAGCTGTCTCAATCGGCACAAAGCTTATCTGTTTCCATCACAAAACAAATTTAAAGCTTTGGCGTTGATTGACAGATGGCTGACGATGTAAATACTTGTTAATAATTTGCATTTTGAGTGTAGCCTGATAAGTTTTAAGCGGAGCAATTAAAATCAGCAAATTGAAACTATTCCATGAGGCGTCGATAAATCTTCGATTAATATCGTATACTGACTTCTCAACACGTGCATCAATAAATCTATAAACAAATCATCGGGGCACAAAGTTCGTCAGGCCATGATGTATTAAGCACCAATCAGTGTAGCACCCATCAAACTACCGAGTACAACCATATTTTCGTAATCCAAACAGAAGTTTCCCATCAAAAAATATATAAATACATGCATGCTTGTACATATACAGATATATTACAAATGTAAACAGAGGAGCCATGATAATTTTTGGCCAGATCATGGTATGGAATTATTACGCCGTATGTTTAAGACTTCGCTGTATTTTCCGACTGAATTGATTCAATTAGCGACTTCGTAATGAGTTGCGATGCTCTAAGCTAATGAATTGTTTACTTTAAATTAATTTCGTTCATGGGAAATGCTCGCCATATTCATCGGAATTTGCTGATTCAGAGCACCAAATCAAAGTGATTTCGCCTCGGAATTCACTGTAACCAGATTGTAGAACAATGACCATTTTGGCCGAGCTTGCAAATTTCATTTGTGGTACTTCGGACGGGTATTTAATCCAATAAACAAAAGTTTGTGGTGAAACGAAACCAAATGAAACACCATTCAAAAACTGTTTTATTTCCATGTAATCATATTTATTGATCATCGTGAACTATAAAAGTAGATAAATCAATAATGAATATATTGATATGTAGGACATAATTTATGGCGTTTGTTGCCACAGTTCTTTTTCTCATGCGCTTACTTTTTTCCATTTTTTTCTTCTTACATTATTGAAATTCATTGAATTTCCCGAGTGCCATGGCGAACGATTCCGTTCAATCCTGTCTTTGTATTCTACGAGGCAATGCTTCTGCGTTTAAATATATTCATTTAATTCATAATGGTACATGTACGTGCCTCGTGTCTATCATATTAATGTGTTCGTTCGTTTGCTTGTTTGCAATAGCAGTTTTCAGGTAGAGCGAACAATGTCATGCGAATCTTTTAAAGAGATTCTTGAGCAAGAGAAAGAAGCGACGACAATCAATATACACGACAATATGAACACAATAACTAAGCATAATACAAAGGTATATTTATTTTTTTCATCGTGTGAAGTATAAATGGAAGTATCTCCAGCCAAACGAAATGATAACCATGTTTTTAGGTAGATGTTTATGGTCGCGTGCATTTTGCTAACTCTACCGTCTTATTGAATAAATTCAAACTACACACGTACGTACAATCACAATAATAATGAATATACACGAAATGAAAATGAGTACATGCGTGCCTTGTTGCTGTCGCCACGGTTTACGATTGACAAGCACATAAACCGAATGAGAGAGAGAAAAGTAGCACACAGCAACATCGCCGTCGCATTGTATCAGATGTTCTTCTGTCGGTTGAGGTTTAAATGGATTTGTTACGATTCGTTTTTTTAGCCCAGAAGTTCGTTTTTTTACACGTATCTACTCTTTTGAAACATGGAAAAGAATGCTCGCTTGCCACAAGCTATGGAGGAGGAGACAGAGAAAAAAAAGCAGCACATGTATGCAACGACAGATACATTTTAGCCAAGAGAGAACGAGTCGTTATATTTACATAAAGCTGTATAAGTTTCGTTGTTTTTTCATCTCGTTTGGAAATTCGATGTATGTTGCGTGTTTTTTCTCTCTCCCTCTTTTCGTCCCCACATTCCAAAGTCTAATGTAGCATGTGTGATTTGTACGAAACGAAGTTGAACGCCTCAAATAACAACGCTTCACTTCGGCCGACTTGATTTAATATTCGCCTTATTGCCGACTACTCTCAACCATGGAAATAAAAACTTCTGCGAACAACTGCATGATACAAAGGAGCGCTACAAGTATGGGAAAAAGCTTTAGCAAAAGCAACGAATAATCCGTTACATCTAAAGTCGAGCCGACGACCGGGTGAAAAAAAGAAATGAAAATTTCACAAGGGAACACTTGCCAGTACCATCACATCGGGTGCTTGAAATGGAGACTTCAATAGCGTTGTGTATTTGAATTTTGCTCCTTGTTCGCTCACAAAACCTATATTCAAAAACAAAATCTTATCTGCGTATGCCGATATGAATATGAATGGTTTGGCCAAACGGAGAGAAAGGGATGCATACCTCTTAATGCGGACAGCTTTGAATTATGCACTGTATCTAAATGGCTTTAACCCAGCGTTAGCCATAAAAAGGCAGATAACAATAATACTATCATGAGCTATGCTTTATTTTGGAAATGAAATTCGTACTGAGTAGCTCGTTTTTTTTCGTTAACAACTTTGCGTTTTATTGCAACATTTCGCGTTCAAGTTATCAGCTCAGCACGAACCGAATTCAAGTCGATCCGAAGCACTATATTCAAGGGTTAAATAAAAGCTACCAAAACGAAATATATTGAGAAAGTCCAGCGAAGAAGAAGAAGAAGAAGAAGATAAAAGTCAACGAAAATACAAAGGCGATTTTCGAAATAAATCAACTTGAATGAACGTGTCCTTTTTCAACCGTCTAATGCTGATTGTCTCTTTGAGATTTTCATTTTGGCTCCAGACCCCGAATCGAATTATAGCGAGTTAGAGAACACACGTTCTCTCGTTAAACACTTACCCGAGGCGTTTCAATGGAAACGAATATTCCATTCAGACATTCTGGAGTTGATGCGTCAAAAAAGCGATGCCAAAGCCAGCATACAAGTGGCATACAGAAATTGCATTGAGACCTTGACTTTTAGCCGAATCTTTCAAGTGAAACCATGTTTTTATGCGCATAATATAACAAGGACTTAAGCCATACCGTAGAAACTGGGATTATTTCAATTAAAATTCTGGCACAAAATATTTAATATAATAACATTTTGAATCTGCTCGAGACAAGCTAATTAGTATTCGTGGTGCTGGTAGAAAATTTGATGCATTTTAAATTGCAACAACATCGACGCACATATCAATGTTGAACAGGAATTTTCTGGATTAGCTGCCAATAGATGTTTTTTTTTTTTTTTGAAAAGGGTTCGACCATTAGAAACTACTTTGTCGAGAGCACTTTGCAAACGTTAAATTGAAAATTAGCACTCAATTCGACGAGAATAAACACATTGTTCAAACGAATAGGAATTTAGTCGAGCCTCGGTAGCCAAACAATGAAATCCCACATTTTCCATACTCAACTAAAGACGATTACCAAAATGGAATTCGTTCGATGTTTGCTCCAAGGTAAATATTTGTCTGCTTTTCGTCGGCCAAACTACGAACATGTGCTCGTAAATAGAATGCACAATGGATAGAATGCGGCATTATAAAGTCGATTCGGGTTGTTGCAAATAAAAATCCAGGCAGAAAAAACGCTTGATTTCCGTGAGGAAGCTTTGTAAGTCAAGAGTTTTTCGGCAAGCGAATTGACAAAGAGGTCGAGTGGCATTTGCTGACGGTTCACCGTTTTCAAGGCGATGAAAAATGATGAAAAAGAAACGAAAAAGTTGTTCGATTTATGCTATAGCATTAAATTGAATTTCAACTTGAGTAAAAACCATGGATTCACATGTTTTTTTTGCTCTCTCCTCTTTTTGTGTGTTCTAGTTGGGAAGTTTCATGGGATATTTTTGGCTTTGTGAGTGCCGCGAGCATGCACATATTTGTTGAACAACAAACATTTACGAAATGGAAGAAAAGAAGAAGAAGATGTGAATAGTTCAACAATGGTGCCTCGAGTAAGCAAATGAGAAATGGCTCTAAATAAAAGCATCTCAATTTCGTTTGGAATTTCGTTTTTTTCCCTCGTTCGCCTTTTGCACCACCGTTCACAATGCGAAAAGTTCATTTGAATTTGGCATGGGTATTTGCTATTTGATAATCATCTTATGCTCAGCGAATTGCTACGGTAAAAGCAGCAGCATTTTCTTTTGTTGTGCCGTATTATTGAGTAAAGAGCGAAATATTGTATCGAGCACCATCACTTCAACTAACGTAAAACTATATGTCAGGATGTGGCACAGCCACGCTGACATTGAGTCATGAGCACATTCAATCACCGTCAAGTACACACTTTTACATATGTACATACACTTTCTGTAGTGTAACTCATTTCACTTTGTGCGCTTCATAATCGAATCCAATTTCAAGTTTTATACAAGTGAGATGGATGTGCCTTGAAGCGAATCACTTTGGGAACATTCTTTGCGGCTGTTCGAATGACATTTGATATGGATGCAGATTAACGAAACACATGATTTCCGGTACAATTTCCCTGTCATTCTGTACCACCAAAACGGAAAATGTTTGTTGCGCGATAAAGCAAATGCAATACATCCAAGGCACGTGGCAACATCAGCAAGAGAGTTTTTGACAGCCAACATTTTCATCCGGAATGCTTTGAATTCCACTAAAATCCAACATGTTTCAACCAGAAAAAACTCTTGGAACATATCATTAGCAACCGCTGCATAAACATGTGACAAATAAAATGAAAAAAGAAGGAAAAAATGCTGGTCATACTCATACAGTCACATTTCTCAGAAGGTTCCTCATTTACACCAACATACTTTGAGTGCTTGGCATTTGTCGTGCGAACCGGAGTTTGTTGTGCTTTGACCAAAATTTCATCATGAACGTTCAATCAATTTCTCGCTGACTTGGCGCTAGTGTGCTCAATCGCATTGATTTGTATCTGCTGTGTGAACAAAAATCACAACTCGTACAATTGTGTCAATATTGTATCTAAAGCCTTGCTAACGGGGAGAGACTATGCTTCTTCGCACTAAAAGCCTTCATCATTGATCCTTGTTATTCTCCTTCTCGTGAAATGTGGACCAAACATACGTTTTTTTGTCTGTAATTTGCTGAATTGTTGGTTTGCGCAACGGTTTTTATCTTGATGCATCAGTTATAGTTAAGTAGTCTGGCAGCAAAGATCTACTTGAAAAATGTTTGTTTCGCAAACACTTTTCCAAGACAAACATTTATTCAAGCCAATGAAAGACATTGGAATGGATTGGATACTCTTTTCTTTATATTTGCCGTATTAATATATCGAGAACAAGAGCTAAAGTCTACACTGAGCTTAGCTCCAAAGGATAGATGAGATAAAAGATCCAAAAACAAATTCTATGTATGCCGTTTGAGTCATGCACGTCAATTGGAGTGGATATAAATTGAAAAAAAAAAAATTAATGAGCAAAAAATGACCCAATTTTCAAATTCAATGTTGTCACCGTATCATCTGGTATCGCTTTGGGACATAATTATAAGTTCTCTTACATTTTAAATGTGTTAGCTACCATTAACATGTTCGTTCCAAAAAAAACCTCCATTCTGAGAGCATCCACTTCAACATTAATGCAAATTAAAAATAATTCAAAAGACATGTTAACAAAAGCTATAACGGCAGAAAAAGCGTACATACAATGTAAATGTACGTGCCCTAGAGATTTACATCGTTGCGAGTGAAGAAGAGAAGAAAAGGTGCGATTTGACGTTGTTGCAAATTGCCTTTTAATGAAAGAGCAGCAACAACAAAAGGACACAATTGCTACGCATTTTATTTAAAGTGACACGACCACAAAGTGACAAACAAAGTGATTTCTTTTCCATTTTTACAATTTTATCCTCCAATTTTGACGGTGATTCAAAACGGATTTGGCTTCACATTTAATTCGCATGGATAAAAATAGATCCAGTTTACCAGGAACTTCACTAAATAAAAATCATTCACATTTAAATCCACATTGAGTTTTTAGGTGTAATGACAACAGCATCAACGTCGACCGCCTTGTCGTATGCAATAATTGACATCGTAACGCGATACAGCAACTGTATTATCGTTGGAAAATGAAACATTTTATGTTTTCCATTTTCGTTCATTCAATGAAATTCATTGATGGCGCAGAGCGAATGTAAAAATAAAATTCAATTTTTCACAGTTTTATTATGGATTCAACACACTATTTTTTGCCCACTTTTAAAAAAATATCCATAGAAACTGAAATCCATCCACATGTTCTATGTCATATGGCTCACCGGTCGATGGTACAAAATATGCCGTGAGAAAGTAATATCAAAGTGAAATTCTCGCAGTGAAGAATGAACGAAAAAAGAAAAAAAAGAGCACGAGCATTCAATTTTTTCGAAAGTGCCTGACAAAAAAGTCTGCGTTTATTTTCGTATGAGACATGAATTATTCAACAATCTCAAGTGAACTCGAAAAAAAACTATTGCATTCTTTTCGAAAAGTACTTGGTTAAATTGCGTCCTCGATCACGTCTAGCACTGGAATTTATTTAATGACCCAGTTTTTGAATGGATAAATACGTGATTCCATTGAACGAAGTAGGCGAAATAATTTCACCATCGAAGTCATGAGCAGAGCATGTGTTTATGCCATGTAATACTGGTGAACATCGTTACGTCAGATAAAATGTGTGTTCGCTTCGGTGAGTTGCTGTAAGAACTGTTTTTTTTCCTCTCGGTGGATTGAATAAAATCTAAAAAGCTTATACTCGGCTCATTTCAAAATTTGGACACTCAAAACACTATGAATAGAAAAATGATGCTGCATAGAAATGTACGGGAACGCATGAAATATACGAAATTTATGCAAAAGTTGAATAAACTTCTATGGATTCCGGGGGAAAACATGTCATAAATGGAAAAAATACATACGTCAAACATTCGTTATTCATAACGTATTAAATAGCTTTGAATCGAAGCATTACGCTCCAATTCAATCCAAAAAAAAATTTGTTAAAAACAACAAATGAAAAATTCATCAAATTGATTTTCATTTCACACACAGTGCACTCTCCCGTCCACTGTATGGAACAGCGACTCAATTCACAAAGTTTGCATTAGATTTGCATACAATGAAGGTTTTTTCTACTTTGTAGTTGGATTTTTATCAAAATATTGATATATGTCTGCACATAAATGTCAATCCATTTTCCCAGAACAGCCACAAACAATTCCCACATTTCAGAAAGTAATTATGTCAAAATAGAAAGTAAACATTGAGAAAAAAAAACGAAGATCTACAGCAGATTGAAATGAATTTTTTTTTTCATTTTTCGTGTGCTTTAGTTCAGTATGCTGTTGAATATCCACATTTCAAAAGCCACATATGCAAACGCCACAATGCGACGAAAAAAAATGACCAAAAAACCACAAAACAAAAGCATTCAACGATTCGCCGAATGGTCCAAATCATGAAATCACTCAGTAAATTGCTGTCGAAATAACAAAAACGAGCAGCCAACAGTAGATGAAATGGATAGCAAGAGAGAAAGCGGAGCAAAACATGCAAAATAAATAAAAAGTCCCGATCGATGTTTGCATGACGCCTGTTTGTCTCCAGACAAATTGAATGTATGGTATGTCTGAATGCGTGAGCCAAAGAGGGAGAGAGCGAGCGAAATGGATGGCACTGTATACGACGATGATTTCTGACTCAATTGAATGCTTCTACGTGAGATGATTAGTTTGGTTCTTTTTTGTATGTGCTCGTAGGTTGCTGCGGCCATTCACTTTTCAGGGTGCTTTTTTTTTGTTCGGTCGCTATTCGCTCAATCAGACAACATCAGAAAACAATCGATCGAACGTGCTTATTTTCTCTCTCGAAACCAAATGATTTGAGTTTCCTTGAACTCGCCCAAATAATGAAAAAAAAACTCAGGTATTTTCTTTGGAACATAAAAAGTCCTTAGCTCTTTTTCTTTGTTCATCAAAAGATAAAATGATTGGAATCTGAAATTGTCTTGCTTTCATTTGGGAAGAGGCATTACAAAGAACTACGGTCATTGAAACGGAAGACCTTGATAAAAGAAAATTCGAAAACCAAAAACATGAATCTTTTCTCCTCGGTATATTGCAAATACATAATATCGGTTAGGAGACATTCGAAGTTCTGAGTGGGGACACGATTGCCACTAAAGATATGCACAAAACTCAAAGCAGTTAGTGATAATCGTTATGATTTGACGCTATACCATCTCATAGAATTGGTTTTTTTGCTGTGTGAGGGAAAATGTTTGATACTTTTTTTTCGCTTGCATTTCGATCGAGCAAAGGGAATATTTACGTGTCTCTGGGGCCATTGCAAAGAAGAATTAATATTTTATTTATTTATGAAAAATAATTCCAAGCATTTTACATAATTGCGCGTCGTGCATGCTTCATGAGCACACTGTGCTACACAGCAAATTTTCGGCTATTCAATTGGAGGATGAAAGCGAAAAAAATGCAGCGTCAAAACGGAAAAAAAAAGTTTGTACAAACACAACAAAGAGCGAGTAAATCATAAAAAATGCAAAGTAAAAAACGGTGAACGTCAATTGAAGTGAAAAATGTTACACACATTTTCCCACAGCAAACAACCGATTATCACTGGAATTGTTGTTGGCCTCCAGCGAGCGCGATGCTTTTAGACGAGAGTAAAAAAACATGTATATCTATCTCTCTTGGCATTCAAAACGTGTACGTAATGGAATTGTATCGTTCGTGTTTTTTTTTCTCGGCGTTTACGTTCATCCCCTTCATTTCGATGTAAACGAATTTCAAATTGGCATTTGGGTTTGTTTGCGTCCCTTTCCATTCTTTTCATCACACTTTTATTTGATTCTATAATCAATTGGCACCATTTATCTTGTATTATACAAGTAGATTAGCATCTATAGGTTTTTGTGGATTGTCATCGAAGTCAATGCAAGAGGAGTGAAAGAACAGTGTATGCGGTGCTCTCAACTCGAGCAAAACAAATACACACAAAAAAAGCGGGCCGTATTCTTCTCTGCATTTTATTACCGCTCACTCAATTGAGACAACATTTTCTTTATTATGATCCGGGTGTTATGCGGCTGATGATGCTTTCATTGTTCGTAGCCACAATGTTATTTCATTTCTGCCATGGCGCTTTGTATTCTTTTCATCACAACTCGAGGACGATGGCCAAACCCGAAAATAATGACCATGTGAATCAAAAGCGACCATCACAATGCACACACAGAAACATACAAATAACTCGATTATATTCGTTATTACGAGATACATTTGCGGATCAACATAAAGCCGACACAAAAACATTTTTATGCTAAAAAAGATCCACAGATGAACACGAGCGAAAGAATCAAACATAGCCGAAATGCCAAAGGTTTTACTACTTTCGATATACGTTACATTTGAAATTGGGAATAGTTTCCTTTTACGACACCGACGCATTTTCTTTCCCACACTGAAGTAGGTATCTCTGTTTCACGAATTTCCTCCATTTGTTTGATTTGATTTTTAATATTGTTTGAGTTACTCTCGAAAAGCAGATGCGAAATTGAACCAAAACAGGTATGTTTTTTGTTGCTAGAAAAGAGTTCACGATATGCTTCGAGTGGTATTGAGTGACTCGATTGCAAATTGAAATTGGTTTTTTTTGTTCGTTATTACAGAACGGGAGCAAAGGCGGGAGGGGATTTTTTATTTCTTCAATCTTCCATTCGAATACTTCCAGAAGAAGAAAAAAAGCAACCAACGCATTCAATTGTTATGTGATATGAATATTTTGTCCTTTTTGTTAGAGGGAGAGAGAGAAAGAGAGAGAGAGATTGCGCATAGTTTGGTTGATGGAGTGAACACGGGATTTTAGACATCAAATCGCAATTTGAATTTGATTACGTCATTCTGTCTGATCCGGTTCAGCTTAAGTCAGCAAAATCCGAAAAAAATGCAATGTCATCAATATTCAATTTATCTCATTGCAAAATACCAACCGTATCGAATCGCACCATGTCTTCTACATACAATTTAAATTAACTGGGCTGAGCGGTGAATGCGTCAGTTCAAGTTTGGTATTCATTTGTTTAACAAGACTTGACTTATATATGTTGATATTATGCTCGGCTACATTTGCGTCACATATTCTAACGAGCACCGAGCATCTAATTTAACACGTCTCACACTGTGAATAATGTGCTGTGATAAATTTCTCGAATCAACACTAAGCATAGTATTCGTCTGCTCGAAACTTTTACATTTTTCAAATGAATACCATTAATTAGGAACAAGACATGGTTCATACAGAATTCATGAAGAGTTGGAGTGACGCCAATAACGGCGAAACATATTTTGTAAGGTCATCGAAATCGTTCCATTGTTGTGCAAAGCATAAAAGTATGATTTTTTGATTTACTGAAAACCCGATAATCACAATCCACACATGGATTTAAACTGATAAAGTCAATATTGACATAAGAAGCATGAGAATAATCGGATTGATTTGAGTATTAAATTCGACAATTCCCCAATCTATATATATAAAACTCATTGTGTGTGTATGCGTGTGTGCGTTTGTCCTATTTTTTTTTATTTTCATGATTTTTTAATTCTTGGTTTTAATGGTGAATATGTCGTTAGAATTCTCGCGGCTTAAATAGCAGATTCACATATCAGTTTTGATTTTCGAATTAAATTTTCAAAAGTCTGAAGAAACAATTTTTTTAATTGTTTTTCGATACAACGTACATTAATGCGGATTGATGGCAATGAAATATTGGTTTTGGAACAGAGTTGAACATGGGCACCATCTCGGTCCATCATGGTCATGTTAACCAGACGTGTGCAATCTAGTGTCAAATTTTCCAAATCGCTGGGGGGTCCACATTTTGGAATCCTAGGGGGGGTAAAACCGGAATACCCCCCCCCCCCCTTGCACACGTGTGATGTTAACACGACTTAACACCATGAATAGTCAATATGGGTGTTATATGAAAGATTTTGGAACGGGGATGAACATGGACACCGTCTCGGTCCATCATGGTCATCTTAACACGACTTAACACCAATTCACATATGAAAAAAATGCGTGTAAAATCAACTCCAGAAAAAGGAGCAACTTTCCCAGAAAATCGTCTTTGCTTTGAAAAAATAAAACGAATTACATACGTAATCCAAACTTTACCGCTCCGCAGCAATTTAGTTTACCTCCCGCTTAATGTTTAACCAAAATTTCAATGGACCCTTTTTTCATAGCATTTTTTACCTTAAAATTTAATTATTTCGACCATTTTCGATACAAAAGTGTCATTTTCGAACAAAATTTCAAGAAATGTTGATTTCGGACCAAATTTTTGGGTAAGTAGGTGTTCGATTGTTTGAAGGAAAACATCAGTTTGTCTTGATCAAAACCCTAAAAAATGGCTTTCTGAGTGATTTTTTATACAAAAGTCTATTTTTCGAGGAAAATTTCAAGAAATGTCGATTTTGGACCAAATTTATGGGCAAGTAGGTGTTCGGTTGTTGACAGGCTCCCATTATTTTTGCAAAAAATATCAGTTTGCTTTGATCAAAACCCTAAAAAATGGCTTTCTGTGTGATTTTTCATACAAAAGTCTATTTTTCGAGGAAAATTTCAAGAAATGTCGATTTTGGACCAAATTTATGGGCAAGTGGGTGTTCGGTTGTTCACAGACTCCCATTATTTTTGCAAAAAAACATCAGTTTGCCTTGACCAAAAACCTAAAAAATGGCTTTCTGTGTGATTTTTCATATAAAAGTCTATTTTTCGAGGAAAATTTCAAGAAATGTCGATTTTGGACCAAATTTATGGGCAAGTAGGTGTTGTTCACAGACTCCCATTATTTTTGCAAAAAAATGGCAGTTTGCCTTGATCGAAACCCCGAAAAATGCCTTTTTCGGGTACTTCCCGTACAAAAGTGTCATTTTTCAAGGTTTTTCAGGTCCTCAGTCGGAGGCTTATGGTACAAAATTGGTAGATCAGAGTGGACTCAAAATCAATCCGAAGCTTTGTCTCGACATGCCAAAACTTTTGGCTTTTACAGATCTCAATTATCTTCTCAACTTTTTGAGATAATCGGCGGACAAAAAGCTCGGACGCGAACGCGAACGACGCCATACGCACATCGCTATTTTGCACATATTTCATAGTAAACAACATGTTTTTGGGGGTGGATAGGTCTTGATCGATAGGATTTGATCCCATCTACATTGCCTAGTGTACAGATATGTGCTTTTTTAAGTTTGGCGTGACGTTATAGTGGTCCGAAAGAGGAGATGTCATGAAATTTTGGCTAGTAAAACCAATACTTTACCTAACAAACAAAGTTTGCGGTAAAGTAACAAGTATGGAACATACGAAATGATACAGACTAACATTCATTACTCAATTTTGCTTTTTACGTCAAATTGTATCGTCATCTCACTGAAATGCTTAGTTTTCTTATTCATCTTTCTTGATTGAAAAAGAACTAACTGAACGGAAGAGAAACCGAACTAGCGCCCAAGCCGAGCGAAGCGAGGCGAGGAAGCTAGTTGTTTTATAATTTTATATGTAATCTGCTCAAGTTCTATTTTAAGAAGATAAATGGTCCATGCAATTCGAACGAAATACCCCAAAACTGAGCCCCAACAAATGCGATTGGTAATTTATTCGTAAGATATTCTTTGCAGTCTAATATTTTATTACTAGCCGAATCGGCTCGCTTCTCTCGCCGTTTCGGCTAGAATTTGTTCCCAAACAATGATTCTTTTGTTTTGATCCAACCGATTCTTTATTTTTTCTTATTGTGATTTGAATATTATTAGTGCGATTAATTAACATTTTCGTTATCACTATCCGAGATGGTGACCATATTCATCTCCGTTCCAAACCATTTCATTTGATACCAATATCGATTGTTTTGGTGTTAAGTTGTGTTAACACGGTCAGGATGGACCGAGATGGTATCCGTGTTCATCTTCGTTCCAAACCATTTCATTTGATACCAATATCGATTATCCACATTAATGTACATTGTATGGAAAAACAATGAAATTTTTTTTTCGTCAAACTCCAGAAAATTCAATTCGAAAATCAAAACGGCATTTATAAGAACCATCTGAAGGCCGCGCGAAATCAAACGGCCCGCATAACATTAGAACCATGAATCAAAAAAAGGAGAGATAACTGGCTACATACACACACACACACAGAGACGAACATTCAGTTTTATATATATAGATTATCGCATAAGATCAAGAAGTTCAAAAGCTAATAATATATACAAAACTGAATGATCGTTTGTGTGTCTGTCGCGAATTATCTCTCCTTTTTTTAAATTTATGGTTTTATTGTTATACTTACCGTTTGATTTCGCGCGGTCTCACTAAGGATCTTATAGGAGTTTGAAGAATTATTTTACGATACAATGTACATTAATGCGTATTATTGTAAAAGAGATTTGATTTCATTTAAAAATAAATAAATTGAAAAAATTATTACTTCGCATCAGGATAAACCATACATGAGTGAAATTTGTTTTGAATGAAAGAGACTTAAAATGGGAGAAGACACACGTAGATTGGCTTAAGATAGAGTATACTATAGCTTGGAGAATTGTGTAGGCTTGAAACATAAAGTAAATGTATTGCTTTCTTCAATTCAAGAAAAAATTATGCGGTGGAAAAGAAAATAGCTCTGAATTCGAGTGAATAAATAAAATAGATATATGATAATAATTAAGAGAAAAATTAGAACGTTGAATAAATGGGTGATGATGATGAGTGACTGGCAAATGAAAAGTGTCGAATAAGACAATGAAAGATAAATAGAAAGAACAAGTTGGAAAGTGCGCCAGTTTTGATTTTCGAATTGAATTTTTTGGAGTTTGGCGAAAATCTTTGTTTCATAGATTTTAATTCTATCTACATTAATGTACAATGAAAGACTTTAATAATGAGAGAGTACAATAAGATAATTGAATGAAAGAGTTTCTAAAACGATGGAAGGATATTTGTCTGAGAGATGTTAAGTTGTGTTGTGTTCCTAAGCATTCTTTTGTTCATTAAAGACAGACGTTATTCAGATTTTTTACAAAGGGACGACACGTTTTGACGAAGTCTACGGCGAACTCATGAACTATCGAAAAGTCAATACAAAATGATACGAGAGTTCGTGGCGCTGCGAGCGCTCAAATGATGTTTGTACTGAAGTGTCGTCAGCTTGATTTTTTATCTGTTCATTTGATACGAATTGTAAGAATTGCAATGAAATTCATTAAAGCTCCGAATGGCATGGGATTCGAGGCGAATTGAATCACTTGAAACTTATCATTTTAAAATACAAACTGGAGACACAGAGTGACAGAAATACACAAAGTTAAATTCGCCAAAATCATGTTAAATAAACCGATGAATAGAGAAAAAGACAAAATGAACGTGATTGCCTACGCATTACTTATCCAATAGAGATAAAAGTATCAAAATTGGAAATTGAATTTTCTAAAAAAAATTTAGCCGAAACGGCGAGTATTTCTAAATATTTTTCATACGGACACAAGATGAAATTGATCCACTTCATCTCTCAGTTTGGTTTCTATTTACTTTATTTTCATTATGTTCCCTTCGAAAGATGAGCAAAAATAAAAGCCATACAAATTGTTGACCCAATTTAATTAGCAGAGTGATGGACACACCTGTGCCAATCTGTCGAATTTTTGAGTTAAATCGAGAGTGAGATGTCTAATGAGTTTTAATTATGTGCCGATTCAGAATTTAATTATGTGCCGGTTTCATTTTCTGCCGACCATAGCATTAATTCCAGAAATGGATGGCCGATTGTCCATTGACATCATCATCATCAAAGCTGCAATGTTCCTTATTTTCGGCGCACTCAACAAAATCCGTCGCACAGAAAGCAGTTGTGCAGCCGTGCTGTTTGCACATCGGACTTTTTCGCATACACATCGTCCGTTCATCGTGTTTCCTATGTGCCGAACACTTTCTAGTAATTCATTCCATCACTGTAGCCATGCTTCGTACGGAACTCGGCTTTGAGCGTTCGGCGCATACATACACGCATACACGCGTTTGTCTGTATGCTGATTTCGTTTGTATGAAACACGATGAACGACGATGTGTATGCGAAAAAGTCCGATGTGCAAGCCGCACGGCTGCACAACTGCTTTCTGTGCGACGGATTTTGTTGAGCAATATTTCAAATATTTTTCCTCATTCGTGCGACGCAATTTATCATGGATTAGGCCAATCAAATAGGTCCAACAATTTTGTTTGACACTTCACTCACGTAACTCCATAAAAGTTAATTTTTATTTCACCTGAGTGAGAGACTCTCATCCACACTGATTATGCCATTTTGTTTATACAATCTATCCTCCTGTCAGTTTACCGAAAGAGATAGAAAAAAAGCCGATTGGGAAACAAAAAGTGAAATAAACATTTTTTCTGTTCCTTTTACCTCATGGCCAGACGTATTAAATCTTCATCAGACACGAAAAGAACATAGCAGCTTTTTTTATTGTGTTACGCACAGTCTGGACAAAACATTCTTTTCAATTTGGCTTTCAAACATAGCGTTGAAACGAAACCAAAAAAAATGCGAAGGCTTGTCGGAACGCGACCCTTTCCGATCATATTTTATGCAATAACCCATTGCATGAAAAGTCCGTAAATATGCAGACAATCGAATACATCGAATGAGACAAACGACACGAAAGAAATGAATAGCATATAAAAAATTCTGATAAAAGCAACCTAGATGCTTCAGTGATTTCCAATTCAAATATTTTGCTTTTTTTTGATGAAATCATCAAATGCATAATTTTGGGATGAAATGGACATGAAAAAATTTCGAAAAGAATCCAAAAAATGGAACAGTCATTCGAAAAAAATTATTGGTTTTATTATTCCATTTTCGCCTGTTTTACCCCATTCGGGGGAAATTCAAGTTGAAAATAGCGATTCTATCGCTTTATCTTGACTTCATCATCAAATGAACGTGATCCATTTTGGAAACAATGAAAATTCGTAATATTTAATATCAGCGAAATTCGCGAGCGAATCAACACCAGACGCCGTTGACGCAGTGTTTATGAAATTGATATTTACACTTAAATGAAATGGTTCCATTTGTACCCACGTGCAGTTAACGTATTTAGCTTGGATATTTTTGTCTTCAGACCTACTAACACATTGGTGGAGCAAATCCATTGTTTTTTGCCATTGCGTAAACTAAAAACGTCAATTCAATGCTAGAAACGACGTCGATGTCGCAATTTATATTCATTTATGGTTGTAATAGCAACACAAATGAAATTTTCTGGAGAAATAATAGCAATTAGACCTTTTGCTTTGGTTTGATGAAAAAGACACGCGCGCTACGGTGGCGCTGAATTTTGCTTTGATGAAGATTACACACGCGGCAACGGAGGTAAACAAGAGGTGCGTAGCGCACATAATTTTCCAGGTGCTTCGATGCCTTTAATCAAATAACGAAGTTTTGTGTGGATTAGCTTTGAGCTCCTCGCCTAACTAGTTTCATCATGGATGACGTCAAAAGAATAACCGTAAATTTGAACGGTTTCTCCGGTTTGCCAGCCTTGGCTCAAGTCGAAATTGCTATTAATACCGAAATGCGTGGAAGTCGAAAATGCAATTTACCCGATTTAGTTTTTTCGGAAGAACGAGATGGGGAGAGAAAGAGAAAAGTATGAGCTAAAATAAGCGAATCTAAGCCCATTGCAGGGTGCTGTAATGATGATGCTGATTGCCATTGACTTATGACGCGATATCAAATATATAGCTGAAGATGCTTTGACGCTATTGATAATCAAATCACATTACAAGCAATGAACGAGAATAAACAGCCAAAGCAGCCATGGTGCTTAACGCACCCGAATCTCGCCATTTTCTTCCATTCGAAACTCCGTACCAATTTCGCTTTTCCAAGCAATATCGAAAAGGAGTATCGAATAGAGAAAAAAATCGTCACTGCTAGCATTAGACACTTTGGTTTCGCTTTGCCTTGAAGTTCAAACTCGTGTTGGCTTTTCGCAAAGTGTGCGTGTATCGAAATCCAATTACACACGCACCAAATGTGAAAGGATTCGACGCGACAGCTCTTTGCGCCTCCAAGTATATATTATTCATACTGTATTTTGGCATTGGGAATGTGTTCGAGTGCAAGCATCCGTTGTGTGCCGATATCGTTATGAATCGGGTGACAAAACCGTCTCACTTCTATATAACCAGAATATCACATATTGCCATGCAATAATATACAAACAATGGCGTCCATCATCGCTGTGAAGTGCACACACCGAAAAGAAAAAAAATAAATCCAAAGAACGACATTTTCAAGTGTCATTTGGTATTTGCACAGCGAATTTATTTTCACTTTTCAAGGTGCAAATCAAATTAAATGGCATGTTCGTCAGCACGTTGGTGTAGATTCAGCTGTATCGCAAGCGGGCGAGAGAGAATGAAACGTGAAATACAGAATCAGGTTGAGTTGCGCAAGCAAGGATGAGAGCACGCGTTAGTGGAATGTGTAATTTAATTTTGATATTTGCGCTTTTGCGCTTGAGATGGTGTACAAATGTACATATTTTTCTTCTACGTTTTCCATTTACGGAGGTGTATTTGTAGCAGCTAATGAACAATGATTAGATTTCTGATTCTGTAATAGCCGATAATTTTCAATAAAACCATCAATCTACTGCGTTTAAGCGCTAAATAATCGGTCGCAGACTGCTTACGTGACCTACCGCATGCAGCATCGATTGCAATATAAAGTGAATTGATGCGAACGAACGAGCTAGCGGGCGAACAAACAACAACATGTCACTCACACTTCACATCACATCCATTTTTTTCTACGCTCTCTCAGTATAAGTGGGGAGCAACGTATGTGATTGCAAAGCATCGACAGTGTCGCTAACAGAAACTCGATTTAAGGTGCACCAATAGAACGGCGAATCAAGTGGAATAGTGGCAAAATCAGAGTCAAGCAAAAGCTATAAGCCAATTCATACCGGTCGTACACACAGACACACATACAAATAAACAACTACAGTTGATTTTGTGAAAAATCTAACTACTCCCCTTTTTAAACGTAGTTTTTTTTTTTTTCATATGTGCGACATTTGCTCGAAAGTGAACGTGTTTGGCTGAGCACTCTTTCGGAAATCTCAACCACTTCGAAATCGATAAAAGTGAAATCAATTCAGGTGAACAAGATGTCATCAAAAAACCATTATATTGCTATCACGCAACGTTACCCGTTCTTTCCATAAACCTCACGATTTCGATGTGGCATCACACAGGCGTGAAAATTATCCACTTCAAAATATACGTTAAATTCCACGGAATGTTAATACCCTCTCTGAAGCATACTTCTGATTGAATGAACATTTTACAAAGTTATTCGATATTTAAAAAATGTTGAGCTTTAGTTTGCAATCCGTTCCGTTCCGTTCAATTGCGCCACTGATCAAATTTAGCGGTTTCATGGTCAAAAAAGTTGTGAATTTCATGGTCGGAAAGTTTTTTTTCCGCAGTAAATATAACCGAGATTCGGAATTTATTATCATGTTTCCTGTGACCTTGCAACGAAATCGGTTATGTCGGAAATAGTGTATGGGCAATTCCATTTCGACATCTGATTTTTTTTTCGCACACAAAACTCGAGCAATCCATTTGCTATTCCATGAATGGGAGTGTCTATTTGATCATCCATTTTCATGCAAATGATTGATTCTGGTTGGGGGAAAACTTATCAAAACATTTTCGAAATACATTTTGAAATAAATAAATTGCCTTTCATTCGATGAAATGCAAACAAATCCAAATATGAATGTCATGATTGGACGGAAAAAACAGAAGAAATGAACATTTCGATGAAAATATAATTAGCGAATTTCCACGAAAACGAATCAATTTCGACGGATTAATATATCGGTTATTGAATACTCGTTGCTTCGTCGAGTGTTGACAGCGCTGATTTACCTTTTTACCGAAATCAACCCAAAAAACCAATGGCGTTTGTTTCGTTTAAAGTGCACGGCGTGTTTGTTGCTAACAGCACGTGATGATGAATCTCGTAATAAAAAACCCAAATCATTAACGGATGCATACGCATTTCTCGCTTGCTCGATGCTCCCAAAGGGCTAATCCAAACCGAATTTATTCGTTGAATAATCCATTTTTTCATCCGAAAATGAGCCTGAAATCCGATTACATATCAGATCTGAAAAATCCGTAAAAATACCATTTTTTTCGATCGTAACTGGACGAAACCCCGGTCAAAATCAATTTGCTTTAATTTGGATTGTGAGACAGAACTTTTTTTTTCGATGCCGTCACTCTCAGCCCAGCAAGTTATTGCGATACTCTATGTTCAGTTAGCCGATGCGATTTGGTATCAATGGACAATTGTAATCGTTATATTAAAAGGTCGATTTTTTTCGAACGGCTTCGAATAAAATCTGAACATGCACATAAAGAGAGGCCAATAGTTGTGTATCGCACGAGTGCAAACGAAAAAAAAAACCTCATCAAAAAGTGTTAATGACCTTCAGAAAAACTGTGCTTATTGCCGTCGAGATAATGGCGAACAGTGATTGCACGCCAAATGGCTGTCGCAAGCGAAATAAAAACAGAAAAAATGTAGTCTTAATGAAAAATGTAAAGCACATTGCTAACGATATTTCAAAAAATACTTATCATTAGCTCCAATGGGAATAGTAGATTCATATCGCCCGCTTTTGCGCACCCCATCGTGGTCAGGATGGTGTTGTACGTTGTTTGCAGCTGCTACTTTCGGTTAAGATTTTATTAAAATTAATGGCCGACACATTTGTTCTCTGTCTTGATGTGCCAAAAACCCAAAATTGGTTGCATGGTTGAAGAAAAAAGCTCGATACAAAGTGCTCCATCCGACATTCCATCTTCATATTTAAACGGTGAATATGCCTGACTCCATTCGAAATTGCCAAATCACAGACTAGCATACAAACAATGTGGAAAAAGTAGAAGACGAAGAAAAAACACAACAGCAGCAAATGTATTGTTATTTATTAGTTGCGTTCAAGCAACGAGAATACAAGTGTGTGTGCTTTGGTTGCATTGGGTTTTGCATTTATTATTGTTCACCCAAACTTTTGAACTCAAAAGATTCAAATCGCTTTAATCGCAATATTTTACGTGCGCCTCGCTACGCTAAAATTCATCGATATAGTCAGAGCGAAGGACGAAAGGAAGGAAAACCATGCTCGGAAAAAAATATGCGAACATCAAACTTGTCGGATCGTCGTATCGTTTATTTCATTCCCTCTCCCTCTCTCTATGTGTACGACGTCCGTATGCAAACTGAGGAATGGTACTGCTTCTTCTTCTTAACACATACTGTAAGTCGCCATATTGGAAGAAATAATGACAATACACTATAAATATTCAATATGGCTGCTTCCCTTGTGCATGATTATGTGTACGATAGTGTGAAGAAGAAGAAGAAGTAGTAGCATGCATTAAAAGTGTATTGGTTTTCATACGGATGGTGTACGACAATAAATTTTAATCTCTACGCTTTTTTTCGCGGACAAACCAAAAGCTCTTTTGAAAAAAAGAAAGAAACTAAAATGAACAAGGGATTTCATTCAAATGAGTCTAGAGCCTGCAGCTAGAATTTCACCACCGGTTTGGCGTTCTTTTTTCCTTCTCTCTCTATGGCATTGAACACGCACCAAATCAAATTGAAATGTTGAAGTTCTTTTTATTCTATCGTTACTTCTACATGACCTCACAAAACAATGCGATAGAAATATGGCATTCATAAACGGAATCGAAACGGAGATTGAATGCTTTACGAATGTTCTACGTGCAAATCATTTCAATTGAATAGTCAAAGGCAAAACCGCTTCGGGCGGTGTTACGGCTTTTTATATGATATTTTAAGTTGAGTGCCATGTGCCACGCCACGTTACACGTTTCAAAAGCGACATTTTTTCCACTCAAAAAGTTGATAATATTTGCCTTTGACCCAACAAAATTCTTGATAAGAGATTCAGAACCAGAGATGGTGCCATCACGTGCACATATAAATACACAATGAAAAAAAATCTCTTTGATGCGCACCAAAAAAAAAAACGCTTGACCTTTATTTTTGGCATTTTATTTCGCTTCATTTTAAATTTTCACCCTCCTCTTTTGCACAAGACGCTTTTTTTAGCAGCTCTTTTAGTCTGCGGCCAATGGGTTTCGCATAGAAATGCGAAAATGGGAGATTGTGAAAAATGATGTTTGTGCAGAAGTAAAAACAAACACTAATACACACAAAAATATATCCAAGTGTTGACACAATCATGAAAATACAACGTTCTGGTCTCATTCAGAGTGTTATGTGCACCACCAAAAAGCGAGAACATCTTTCGGACGGGAGAATAGACAAATAAAAAGCGAATAGAAAAAGTTGCTGATACTCAAGTTGAGATAAATAATAAAAGTGGAGCGAAAAAAAAAGAATTTTGACGGAGATCTAAACATGAGAGCGTTCCAAATTGAGAGTGGCTTAGTGGCTCCGACTGAAATGACTTTCCGTTGAGTTTGTGTTTGGCTTGGAAAATGTGTCTAGTCCAGATTGAATGAACGGCAGCAGACCACCCAAAATTGGTCATAACATTACACAATTTTATTGTTTCGAAATCGTTTTTTGGCTGATTCACATAAATGACATTCAACCAGCTCTATGTGCACGTATTAAATAGATTTTCCAATGAATGATTTTTATCGATCCCGTGCATCACCAACTATCAACTACCCTTGATGGCGCGACTTATTTGCCATCGCATATAATGTGGTAACTTTTCAATCGGCCATTTATTAATTATTGTGCATGACGAACTGATAATTAAAGCAAAGTAGTATTTCTCACAAAAGTTGACAAAAAAAAACTAAAATTTTATTGCTGCTTTTGTTTGAGAGAATCGAATTGTAAAGTTCATCCAGTAAAGCCGCGAGATAGAAACGTTTGCACGTATATTTACTTTGTAATGTCAGTAATTCGATTCCGTTGAAAAGCTCTCAGTTTTCAAGTGGATGGCAATCGTAAAGACGAAGAAACTGAGTGCCACGTGTAACTAACGTTTGGAAAACTTCTTCTTCGGTGATAACAAAATAACGCTCTTAATCAATGGAAGATAAACTCAAGTAAATTGCATTTGAAGCAACGGCGCTTCAAATCGAGATGGGGTGGAAGTTTCAAGAGGAGGAGTTTAGAGTCCATGCGAAACTATTATCGTCCTTACGTAAATGTGTGTGTGTGTGTGTTAGCTCTTCTGTGATGACATGTGAAAATCAAGAGGATATAATTATGCTGGTGACACACAACCCGTAGTGGTGATGTGTTAAATGAACTGAAATATATGACAATCATGAAATTGATATTATAATCTATTAAAATGCATTGAAAGTGAACACTTGCACAGCAATTGTTCGGGCGAAAATGTAATTAAATTTGTGTTTCAATATTGCATAAATTGGTTTTTATCAATTTGCCATAAAATTACCTTAACTACGTTGGTGCTAGGTGTTGAAACGATGACATACCGTTAGAAGAAGTCAACTTTAAATAAATTGAATTCTAAATGATGTGCATTTCATCTCAAGTTGAGCTCAAGGCTGACGCACACCGTTCGCAGTCAACCTTTTGAATGAATGCTTTCCCATTACGGGTAAAGTAGAGCTTAATCTCAATAACACCACCACCGATAGTAGAGGATACAAAGAAAAAGCGAAAGATGCACAGCAGACACAGAACGACAGTGCAATGTAACACGTGCCGACAATCAAAATCACCGTGGTGAATCACGGTTATGGTTTTGTGCACCTAGAACGTTGTTGCAAAAACAACATAAAACGATTCCATCGCAAATTCGAAACAAATTTACCGTGTTTGAAAGTCAACATACGTCATTTTGTAAGTTTCATTTTTTTGTTTTATGTATGAAAAATTCCATGGAAATTAATTTAAAATTCGTGCGTCATTTTTTGAGGATTAAATTGAAGACGTCAAAAAGTCGCAATTTTCCATTTTCATCGTCACTACACATCATCCGCCTTCATCCATCCACCGTGCAACTTCACACGGAGAAACAACGCTGAAACAAGCAACAAAACACAAGCATAACTCGCATAAAACGTGATGGAAACTTGAACGAAAATAAAAAAATCTCGTCTTTTTTCGGATATAACAATCCCGAAAGAAATTTCCAATCCGAAAATATTCCGTTAACACTGGTTTTGTACCAGCAACTTCGAGATAACACAAGTGCTCAAGGTAATCTGAAGAGAAAAATTGTCGCATTTCCATCAAATGGCGTAAAATTACAAGAAAATTGATAAAAAAAAATCGTTTTTTTTTCTAACCTTTTTTCTGAGCTTTCTGGATGTTCTTCCAATTTTTCATGAAAAATAACACTTGAAATGGCTATAGGTTCCATTGTTCGATCAACGACATTCGTTAATCAGGAATGAAGAAAAAAAACAAGATGCCATACATTCGTAAGGTTAACTTTTCTACACTCCCAAACATATATTTTTCCAATTAAATCCAATTCTCCATGCATTGAAATTAGGAAAGAATCATATTTTAATCAGACTTTATTATCAAAGCGATTTCAATACTCTGTTTTTTATACATTGTGACATAGCAAAATTTTTACCGTGTTTTTTGTGTACAGCGTATAGTGTACTACGCACCTACCCTATGACACAAAAATAATGCTAGATTTCGCGATTTTCGGGGTTTAAAAATCGAAAAAAAAACTGTTTTTTAGTGAGTCAATAAAATCTGGGCCGATCCCCATTTTCTTACACGACATGGTCGTGTGGAAAAGTGAAACTTTGAAAATCACAAAGAATTGTTATGCAATCAGAGAGACGAAACGGGATGTACGTGAAGACGTAGCAGATGTTGAAAAGTGTAATGATTTCCGGTGAAAAGGTCGATTGTGTGGTTCTGTTGCCACGTGCTTGAAAACTTTTTAATTCACACTCCACTTCCCACTTTATCACCACTCAATGCCAAAACATTGTCAATAATCCCTGCGAACGGATTGTGTAAAAGGGATGATGGAAAAATTCACCGTAAAATAAACAAGCGTTCGATTCTGGGAAAACATGATAAAAAACATGCGATCGGTTCGATTGTTGTTCAGAAGTGAGAAAAGAAAAACTTCCACTTTTGAATACCATTTTCCGTGGTTTTTCCGACAAAAACCCCAGTTTACCTCTTGAACATTTGAAAATGAAAGCAAACAGAGCTGAAACACAATAGACCAAATCAAAACGAAAGAAAAGTCCGTGTTTTTTTGTCTCTCGTCTCTTGTTTTTCTTGGAATCACTTACTGATTAAATTTGTTGTGTTTTGTTCATTCGGTTGATTGCGTGATGTTTGGAACAACTGGTTTGTCAGAATTGAATCTCATTTCTTGGAAATATCGTTCGATGGCATTGATTTTACTTGTCGAGTATTATTTCTCCAAATCCATTTTCTTCGTCCGACGCATTCGGCATCGAAATTTCCAGATGTGAATCACATCGTGTGTCGACCATTCTGGGAATCTGCTAAATGTGATATTTGATAAATTGTTAGATGATTTTCATTAATGAGGCGTTCTATTGTTTATCGAAGAATAATTGTTACAATCATCAGTTTTACATGTGATTCGGGGAAGAATTAAATCATGTTTGACTGAGGTTTACTCAGCTCTTTGAAACTTTATCGTTTATTTTGTGTCGTTTTTTCGTATCTCCTTCGTATTCATATTTCCTTTGTTTTACTTAGCAAAGTTATCATTTTGAGCACGAGCCATTCTTGTCATTTTGCTTCTGTTCCAGCTGCAAAATTCGGTAATCAAACATGCGATTATTTATAGGGCCGTAGGCTTTTATCCAGCAAGAAAAAACATTCTCTTGACGAAAAATGAAATCAAACACGTAATCATCACTGATGTCTAAATATAGGAAGAATATAATGAAGAGAAGGTATCCGTGTGTAATGTGGATCAGCAAAAAGCTTTCGAATCATGTTACCGACATTTATTTTCCATTTTTTTTTCGTCTTCAGTTTTATGACGTAACAATATACCCACAAGCATGTGAAGTAAATACCGAACACAAGTGGAAAAACAGTGAAAGCATGAAATTGAATTTAGTGTTTGTTATTTTTATTCGTTCTACGAGTCAGTAATTGAAATGGATGTGGTAAGGAAATGTGGTACAGAAACGTAACAATTAGCAAAAATGGTATGGGTTTTTGGCGTGCGTGTAGTTCATTATGAGCGTTTTAATTTTTCATTCGTCAGCGTTGACCATATACACAACCATATATACACACAAACCCACGTTGACAATATACACAAACCAAAATGGTGACGAGCGCAGTTTTCTCCGCTCCAGAAACTTCATCAAATTGAGATTAATGAGTACATTTCACCGAATGTTAAGCTCGCGAAATCATTCAATTAGAACGTAGTTTTTCGCATGTTCTTCTCTTATCATCTAATGAATTGACGTAATTCCGGCGCATCATTATTTCTTCAGTCATGGAAAAATTGAGTTTCCATCCAAGTGAAATTCGGGTGAATATTCCAAACGGAGAAATGGCCACACTCACAAGATAAACAGCATTTGCGTATCTAGAAAAATCATTTTTCGCTCAACAAACTCACTGAAATTAGATCAACAACGCAATGTATGCAAACAAAAATGCTCATGAACATTTATTGCTCGTACGGATTTCAGCTGTAAGCCATTTTCAACGATTGACGCAATCAAGTAAAGATTGTTGAAAGCAAATGCTCGGGCGCCAAAGCATTGGCACGGACAAAAAAACGTCGACGTAAAGCATTTGTAAATACTTCCGCTGCATCTTGAATTGAAAACGGAAATGTGTTGAAATTTATATGAAGCGACGCCAAGGCAATTTCTCTTGTATGTTTATTTTTCGTTCGTACGCATTGTTTTCCTCGCGATTGAATATTGAGAGCGGTGAAAGTAAAATACAAAGTACGGCAAACAAAATGGCGCGTGTATGTTATTGATCCGAGCACTTGATTGCTCCAATAGTATATGCAAACTGGAACGAGAAGTGGAAATTCGAAGCAAAAAACAAACACATTGTTTGCGATAAAGTGTTGTTATCTGTAGTTCAAGTGCTTAGACAATTCATTTGCGCGCATCAGATACACTTTGCATCGATAAACAAATACAGCAATTGTTCGTGAGCAATTTGTTGTTGCGCATCGGCGATTCTCGCTTCGCAAATTCACTTCGCCATATTGGCTTTAAAATTCATTTACTTATTTATGACGTTTGGCAGGAATAAACACACAGTTTCAGCGCAGCCGAACGGAACGTCGGCTGTTGGCATAGTAAAAACGCGTTGTGAAATTTCTTTGTTTGTGCCCGAGAATTATTCACAATATAATAACCTCAATTACTCTGTCTCATAAATTATGGTTAATTGCAGTCGATTAACACTTCTCATGCTCGTTTGCACCGCCCAAGCAAGATCAGTACAAAACGTGCCACGAATCGACAAAAGGTTCCCGCAATTGAGACGATGGTGATTAAACAACCATTTATCAAAGCGCTTCCATTCGCTTCTGCTTGAATACGTGTTCATTATCGGTATCGTATAATAATAATCCAAATTCGTCATCAATTTTCCGAATGAACGAAACATTTAAACATTCATCGAAATAAATGCAAACGATGTTCATGGATGAACATAGCATAACAACGGAATATAATCGAGTTGCGAATAAAATCCTCGCCTCGCACGAAATGATTGATGAAACATTTGTAGCACAAATGAAATGAAATTCGGTCATCAATGTTAAATATTGAGGAAATTTCTTGGTAAATATGACAGTGACTGTCCCATTTCAAAATGATTTATCAACGCAGAAGCTGTGTCAAACATCAAGTGAAAAGAAGAACAAAAAGGGATTGTTTCCATTCTTTCGATGCAATTGATTCGTTTCAATCAACTGTAAAAGTATTAATCGCCGAACAAACTCGTGCCCGTAATTAAACATATAAATACATGCGAGGCATACACAATGCCACCGTCTCGACGTTTCAAATTTTATTTGTCGTTGAAAGAAACCGATGCCAACGGAGAGAAAAGCAAAATAAATAAGTAGAGACGAGAAGAGAATGGAAAGCGAATAAATCAACAATAAATTCTGCGTCGTGGATTCTTGTTTTCTCTTCGATGGCATGTGGAAAATTGGTATGGTTGGTTGTCGTATTTCTGACTTCGTGTCTCAATCGGATGATATTGGCTTTGCCTTTCTCCTGTTTGTTTATTATTTGCTTCAGCGAATATGCTCCTATTACAATTTCAACTCGAATGATTTATTTAATTCATTTGATTGTTAGTGTGTTCGAAGGCAATCCGGATCGTTTCGCATTTTCTTTGTTTGGAATTCATCGGCAGCATATTTATCCCGTAGATAGCAAAAATGAAAGTGAAGGGATCACAGTAAAAATTTATTTGGAAAAATACCAACGATACACGCGATATCAAATATTCACTTCATGACAGTAAAGATAAGATGAGCTCCGCGAAAGCCTGTATGGCAGTTATATCAGTCTGGATTCAAAAATGAAATAACAAGCCAATACCGAAGAAAGAAAATTCGAGATAAAATGAAGCGCAACAATTTTTATTAATGAAAAAATGACTTGATTTTCGACTTGAAAATGCTTGATTAGTTTTTAAATTGCAACTGTATGCGTGTTGATGTCATCAGCCTGATGAAAAATACATATTTACCGTTTAGCAAAATGCTTGAGTTAGAAAAATGAATAAGCTATCGTTTCGAATATCGTTTTCATCTTTGTTTTTTTTTTTCCTTTTTTGAATTGCCGCCACTTAGAAGCTTATTTCGTGTGACGAAATGCGGCATGATGCGAATTATTTCTCGACGTCATTTGATGGAATCACGCATTTTTCACTCAAATATCTCAAGAAAATGCATATACTCACTTACACGATATCTCTCATTTCATGCCAAAGTGCGAACAAACACAATAACTGCCTATCGTCTTACATCAATAACGTAGTTACCTGTCGTACTGCTTGCTCGTGTCGGTTTGTTCAAACCGCAGCCAGCCGCTTATATTGGACGATGCGAACTCATTTGCATTTATATCGTCGAAATAACTTTTTGCTACACAGCAAATATTTACCGCTGCTATGAAATAATAGTATTTGACATTTTGATGGAGGAGACAAATTGATCCATTTTCGAAATTTCATAGCGGTTTACCGTTTATATTTCACAAACACTGAACGTCACATTATTTGATGTAATTCAAACAGTTTGCAATGATATCCACTAAGGTCAACACAAATTGATGAGAGCTGTATATATGCTTTTTATAGTTGAGGTTGGAAACATTTCGATTTATTTGATGTGATCCAATTTATTGTGTGTGCTTTTTCTCTCTCTCTCTCTCTCTCTCTCTCTCTTTCTCTATCCGCAAGGCATTACATTATGATCGTTGCAATCTAATTAAGAGTTCCAGTGAGTAAAGATTACAAATCGACTCCGGAGAAACATCTATTTGGCGCAACACAGTGAAATCTATGGCATTGTATTTATTTGGTTGTTGTTGTGTTTTCCATCAAGAATTGTAGTCGTATTTCGCCTCAAAGCATCCTTAATGAGGTCGATGTGTTCAGAAATATTTTGTTGACTCTTGTTTTCGATGCATTATGTTTGTTCCTGTTCTGTCTCTGGGGAAGTTTTCCAATAGAAGCAGCTTTGATATTACATTTTTCATTCTTTCTTTGTTCGTACCACTGTGAATTCACATCAGGAGACGGCGCGTAGAAAGCCTTTTCGCCACACATCGACTTGATAAAATGCCATTTCTTTCTCATTGGATTTCATATTTGTTCAAAGCAAGCGGATCTCAGGTGGATGCTTGATTCGGAATTGACGTCATTCTCGATGAATTTCCGAAAATATGAATGAAAAAAAAACTTCATTTTTCATTTGTTTGCTCACATTGAAGCGAATTCATGTTGTTACCTGACAAAGACTTATTTTTGAAGCGAAGAAAATCGGTGGCATTTGTTCGAAAAGCCCTCCCGTTGGGACTGTAAAGCCGAAAACTTCATACAGCACAATTTATTTTTTATGACATTGACATTCAGCTAAACTGAAATATGAAATTAAAATCAAATCTTATGATGTTAGTCTATTTACAGAAGTAATTTCCGATGTGCTAAGACCAAAAATTGATATTTATATCTTGTGATACATTTTCATTGGGTGTGTGTGCGTGTGTGGTAAAATTTGAAAATGTCAACGCGGTCTATTATAACGGATGCGCTCACAACCAAGATCATGACATTCGCAATCACACGATAATAATGTTACAACCCGCCGCCAACTCGACAATTGAATTTTTGCTGCTATTCTTAGTTTGCCGCAGTTCGCAGTCTCTCTCTCTCTCTTACCACGTTCGCACATATCATCAATGAAATTTCCCAAGGCATCGTACATTGCAGAATGTACGTTGGTGTATGTGATAAATTTTGATATTTTATATAAATACTTGCACCGTTTGCCAACGCTACCATTTATCGTAATTTATTTATGTGTCTTCTCGAAACAATCTAAATTTCACAACATGATTGTTTTCGCCACACTGACATATCGCCTTCCTCAACCTCTTTATTAATATGAAGCACCAATGTTGCAATTTTCTCTATCAATTTATGTGACAACATGAACATTTTTATTTTCAATCAGAAGAGCGGAACCCCAGCAACCACGACGATGACGATGGAAACAGTTCGAACATGAGATTCCATATATGCGTCCAAGCAAATTATGCGACGATGCTGGTTTTGATCTAGGTTTTGAATCGAATTATGCTGTTTGTCAAAAGCGTTCACCCCGTTGAATATGACGTCATTGCTGAGTATTGCGATTTTAGAAACATAATCAAACCTTTCTACGTTGATAACAAGTGCGTCATTGGAGTTTGTGATGTAGCGATGAAAGAAAATGGTGAATTTTCATTTCGTTTGTTTTTCTATGGGTGGTTTTTTACAGTTAAATTTCTTTGTGTCCATTGCGTCGAGATACACAATTGAATTATGTGTGAGGCGGATGGAGGCGTGAAAATGAATGTGCTTTATCGTTCGATACATCTGCCGAGTAATGCTTAAATTATCGATCATGATTCCGTCCCTTGTGCACAATACACGGGTCTGAATATCTGATAGCAATTGTCATGATTTTAATGGCGGTGCCTTGTGATATGATTGTCGTTTAGAGTGAAGTTGTGTCGGTGTGATAAGTGTCGTTCGCTCGCTTGATTGGCTACAATAACAACAATTCCAAATGACTGATAAGCATCTTATTGAAATGTGCTTACAATTTCTATGAGTGTGCTTTGCGACATGGATTCGAACCATATAGCAGCGAATGTATCAATACCAACAACAACAAAAATCGGTCAAAGCCCAGACTTTAAGAGCATTAACAATGAAATCGAGACATGTCAAATTGCCAGCTCAATTTAAATTGTAATCGTCGACATTTTCAAATAAAATGTAGTAACCATTGTTATTTGTGCTTCGTATGGAAATTTTGATGGTTATTCCATAAAATGCACATTGCGCTAGCGTTAGCGGAAAAAAACTTGTTCAAGTGCAACAAACCATCATCGAAAATGTTGCGCAGTTTTGCCTGATACGCGATAAGACATTCCAGCCGAAGTCAGGTATCATCAGAAATAACAAACATAAATTCATTCAGCATTTCGCACAAAGCGATATAACCTTTTTCCACTCTCTTTTGTACCAAGGTTTATTAACTTTGTTGACTTGGGTCTTATCACTGTGGTAAGCGTATGTATGCGTGTGTGGGTTTGAGTTGATGGATTTATTTCGGATCATCTAATCAATTATTTCGAGTCTTCACAAAAACTTGATAGATACATCGACCATATTTGATAGATTTACATTGTGAAGTGGTAGAATCCACTCGTTCGCATGCCAAACAAAAGCATTTATACTCATTTCATTTTTGTGTTTCCTTATTTCTCCATTCATCTTTCTCTGTATGTTACTCAAACGATGCTTCTCTGTTGGAACAGCCGGAGGTCTTTGATGAAATCGATTTGCTGAATTTATGCTTATGTGAGTGCAGCACGAAAAACCAGAACCACAGCTTTCAGGTAAGCAAAAACATTTACATTATTAGACATTTTGTGTCGATTTGTCTTCCATAGGCTGTGTTTGATGTCGGTTTTTCCTTTCGGGCTATATTTTCTTTCGTGTCATGTTATTCTAACAAACTGAAAAATTACTGCCACCCCAGGCTCTGAATGTTGCAATGAATAACAAAAGAAACCTTTTACTTTTTCATAGGGGAAAGAGCTTTTTGCCGAATTCGATTCACTCGACCAAAAGTTTGCTTTATTCACCAACGGAAATTTCGATTTCAAGATGAGAATGGCAAATACAAATTATTGATGGTTGGCAACCATTGGTTGCTATTCGAAATGTTGTCAATATCTCTTCCAATCCGACTTAGTTGGTTCCAAATACTGTTGATGTCAATCATCGTGAATATCTAAACCGCGTCAGCCGCCCCGAAAAAAAGCTTGCGATCAACAACTAAATAACTAGACTACAGAATGTATAAACTTTATCGATTGGAATGACAATGACATGGCAAAAAAAAAAGTTCGGAAAATCAAAATAGAATATTTGATTTTATTTATATGTAAAAATCAGGCGATAAACGGTTTTTAAATTAAGTGAAATGTCACGAATCGGCAATATGTGTGTGTTCGTACTTTCATGAAAGCGCTTTGCGACGCGCTGCTTTGAGCTGAGTTTTCATGTGTTATATTCATGAAACGAAGCAACAAAATCACTTTTATTTTGAAATAAAGTGTTTTCTCCACCAATAAAACGAACATTTGCATCAGAAGCGCATTGCAGACACCCAGTACCGGCTCGTTTTATTATCGAACATAATCTCATTGGTGCTCTATGAGTGACACGCAACAATAAAAATTCCTTTTGCCTATACATATATAGCCCGAAAGCCGTAACATTCTACTGAATATATATCGAACACACGGAAATGACTTTTCTTCTTCCACAGAGATGACTGAAGCGCACCGAGTGACCGAGCAACGGCCGCACGGACACTGAGTTTGCGTGCTTAAAACATGCTCAGTGCGATATTGCGCTGCAGCACAAACAAACCCACTCCATGAAGAGAGTATAAGCGCACCAACGGAGTGCGCTACACCGCACTCGTACACAACGAAGAAACAATAGAGAGGATATACAAAGAAAGAAACACAAAGAAAAGAATAAGACAATACACACTCAACTCTTTATATGTGTGTATAAACCATAATAGGCAACAGAGTTAGAGTGCGCACACATTTCTTAACAACAAAGTCAGAGTGCGCACATAAACTCATAACGAAGTGAGTGTAAACGCACAGAGCAGAAAACGACTCTCAGTTGAGTTGCTGAATACGCTACTGAGCGTGCGCTTAGTCATCTCTGTTCTTCCATTTTACGAATTGTCATAATTCCAACGCATTCTCGCATTCGTTTACTGCATTGTAACGGAAACATTTCTTCCCATTTGGATCAGAATATTGTTAAGCGCTGTAATTGTGTGTGCAATAAAGTTTATGAACAATTTATTGCTCGTCAATAGTAATAAATTCAGCATGTGTAGAAACGAAGAGAAAGGGAGAAGAGAAATCCAGTGATTTGGTTGTTAAACCAAAAGGCAGAAAATTTCACTACAATGGAATTCAGACCGTAGCTTCTTTCGAAATGCACTGACGTAATTGGAATTCCTATAATTTGCAAGTGATGGCTATAAATAAACTGATACTCAGAATGTGGAAGTGTATCAATTGCCTGCCTCGTTATCGAGAGCTACTTCATGGATATTTACCACTGACATAATATTGCTGCGGAATCAGCTGTACGCTAATTTTCCACATTGATGATGTACTCTTCGTTAAGTCATCGCATTTCATGCCACTCTCTCTCTCTTTCCCTTCACCACGCGCTCTATCAATAATCAACTATGCACAATCAATTAAAATAATGAGCGCTGAGTCGTCATCAAACTTAAGTTCGCAGAAATATGAGCAATGAGCATTGATAACAATGTTTGTTCAACGTATAAAATCAAAATTGATGCGAACGGCGTGTATAAATAGAATGCACGGAGAAAGTTCATGTTTTGCTATTGTTCGATATCGATATCGATTTCATAACATTAATTATTGTGAATGCAGTGTTTTTGCATTGGCCTCGAAATTTTTAGAGGCTAAAAATACGAATTTCATGGGAAATGTTTTCGAAATTTGGCGTAATAAAAAAAAGTGCTAATGAAAATAACCATGAAATCTAGCCTCGAGTCGAATAGCTTAAAATGCAAAAAATGTTTTGATGTGTACAAACTAAGCACTCAAAATATCATAGACAAACACGAATTTCATTTCAATTACAAACTTTTCCGGGTCGATCCATCCATTTCGGTGAAAAAATGGGTCCTAGAAATTATCTAGTTGGTTCTATCTAGATTCATCCCTTTAATTAAATTCGAAAACTTTTTGTCTACTCCCTTTTGCCCCTTTTTCCAAAGGCGAATATATATTCATACATTTATTGTGTTTGACCCAATGGAAAACACTTTTCACAAAGGGAGGAAAATCTTTTTCAAAACTTTTCCATTGAATGTGAAGTCAAGTGAATGGAAAACTTAAATGACTTAGGATGGATTAATTTTAGAATGGCCTTTGGTCGTGCGTAACTTGCTTATGGCTCAGTTGGTTTCATGGTTTGTTGTAAACGAATGAATTTCTTCACCAATGGAATGGGTCTGTTCGTCGGATTGATAAATTAATGGAGACACCAGAATGTATTGCCGTACGGTAAAAACAATACTCATCAGTCTGAGATAGACGCTTAAAGCCATACAGAGTCGTCATTTATTTCTGAATCGAAAAATGTTGGATACAACCCAAACGATCTAACGATCTTCAATGGAGATCGAATTGGTCAACTCAAAGATTTATGGCAAAGAAGAAGAAGAAGAAAAAGAAAAAAAAACTAAGAAAACAAATGTCAAAAAGATATTAAAACTTTCCTTTGATTTCCATGGAATTGAGATAATGGAACATCGTACAATGTGTGAGCTGTATCAATTCATATAATGTATTGGAGGGTAAAAGATTGGGACAGATGCTGCCATATTTATTATTGACAGCTTAACATTTTTCGTATTGGGTACGGGAATTTTTGTTAAGCGCTTGGAAGGTGGACCAAATGGAAAAGTTATAAATCAGATCAGCAACGATGGAAGACTCGACAAATTTAATCATTATAATGAAAAAACAACAACAACAACAACTCAGAGAAAATTTAGCGGAACAATGATTCCGATTTATCGGTATTAAAACCAATCGGAATGATAAATCGGAATAAAGGTTCCGAAATTCCGATTTATCGGTATTCTTCAATGTAAATTACAAGTAATTTGCTACAAGTAAAATCGGAATCATTGTTCCGCTAAATTTTCTCTGAGAACCAAAGACTTCATCAGCATAATGGACTTATTCATTCAATTTAGATGAATTTATCATATTCTTTGTTCGAAACAAACAATTCGACTGATGGATATTCCACAAAATGAAATTGGTTTTGTTAACTTCTACAGATTGAAAATTATCGAGTGTTCTCTTCTGTTTGAATATCATATGCATACACACATATGGGATAGGTATTCGAGACATTATTCATGCAGATCTTTGTTTGGCTTTCATGATGCGCGTTTTCACAGTCGGCTGCATATTGTCTCGTCAGTTGGACAACAAACTTAAGTCGAGGGAATTTACATTGCAATGATGTTGTTGGCATGTGTGCTTTGCTATTCATTAAATTCTACACATGCCATTTTGCCGGCAACATTTTTAATAAAAGATATACGTAGATAAATTTACAACTCAAACACATAGAGGAGAGCGTTGTAGATTTTGTGCATGGCTGCGAATTTTTGGGGTGACAAGGTATATTTGAAGTCATTGTACGAGAGAGAGAGAGAAAGAGAGAGAGCGCAGCATGGAATGTGCGTAGCCGGAGTGTTTGAAGGTAATTAGCAAAATTACGAAATATCGACAGAAAATGGTCATACGAAGGAGACAAAGAGATGGGGTCGTTTAACGACACAGCACCGTGTGTGGTGGAAAGGCAAATAAAAAAAGGTCACTGCGCTCATTTATGCCAAAATAAACACTAGATAAACGCTGCTGATATTGGTACATCAACTCTTTGCATAAGCGACACACAAAACATGTGGATGAGCTTTGAATTTCAATTGTACGGTATTTTAGCGCACAAAATGAACATCCATTCTTTAATGCAGCGACCATGGCAAATGCTATGAAGCGAGAAAATAAAACTGTATTGAAATCATTGGCATATCGCAAATGACACTAAAACATCCAACATAAAAGCCAGAACCAAAACTGAAATATGCACACAGTTTTATTTGCATTCGTACACATGCATAAATTGCTGAAACGAGCGGTGTGAATAAACAAGACTAGCGAATCAAATATTTCTAGTATTTTCGTTCACATATTTTATTTTATGGCAAATTGCAGTTGACGAATGTGAGTTTGGCGGGAGTGAGATGACAACATACAGAAGAGAGAGAAAAAAACGTTGATTCAAAAATAGAACGGACGTGAATTGAAGGTTTTCAATAAAATACGTTGTTGGTTTTCCCGTTTTGCATCGACAGTTCAATGGCGATGGAAATATTCATTCTTGTTTTTTATTTCAATCTTATCGGGAGCCACATTCAATGAATAAATGAAAACGTTCAGAAATGACAAACGATTTGCATCGCTCCGGCTACGCCATGGATTCTATGGAATGATATCCTATTCAGAATTACAAATTGCGTGCAAATATTGCGAATGCCAACATGGGTATATACCATCAACATGTTGACTGTTTTACATCACAATGAAACTAATTAAAATAAAACAAAAGTGGATCAGGTTGGGTAAAATAATGAAAATTCCATGCATAGCAAATATCTGAGTTCGGTTTAAAAGTTAAATTCAATGAGAATGACGAATCAAATGCTTCGCTACCGCCACCACCACCACACCACCGTTTGTGAATGTTTATTGTTTTTCAATCAATGTATTTGGATTAAAATCTTGATAATTTTAGCATTATATTATGGGGTGTTTTGTTTTAGCTTAAGGCGGATATGATTGAAGTAATTTCAATTTAAATTTCGTAATCGAATGTCAATCAAATGCGCAATATGCATGACTGCCGATCCAATAGCTGCGCTCCAATGGAATCCCAATTCGTATATGCATTTAGTTTATCCGTGTGTGTGTGAGAGAAAACCGGATAATTTTCTGTTCGGACATGGATGTCGTTGCCGTAGGTCGGTTTCAAAACTTTGAAATGTATTGAGATTCATTGAATTTGTTGGGGATTTAATGGAAAACGTTGCATAGCTGATGTACTTTTGATGCTAAGCGACTTGTAAACATGTTTGCATCGAAACAACATCCAACATATCGATTCATTTGCGCCGTATTCGGATTTATTGGTTTCATTTTCATGTGGAAGAAGATTTTAAACAAGAGAGAATCTCCGCAGCATTTCAAATATACTTTGGTTTTGTTTTCACTGGAAAGTTTTTTTTCTTCTTTGCTTTGATCCCAATTCCACGAATTCGGTCGAAAAGATTAGTCCACTGTTTTTGCCCAATGGAAAATGTGAAAGAAAAATCTGCGTTAAAAATTGTGTCTGCTCTTCATCGGACAATCATCACTGGGTGTACGTACCGAGAATCGTGGCGATGATGTACATAGATTATTTAATTATGGTTGTCGATGCCGTAATTTGATTTTGTGCGGTTTTCGTTGCCACTTCGGCTTAATGTCATGTTAATGGTTAAAACCATTTCAAAGTTGAATGAATGGTTGCATGACATTTTGTCATGCTTAAGCCTTCTCTCCGATGCCATACAATTTGGTGCTTGTAATTCAATTATTCAAAACAGCAAATTCGCCTCGAGTACTCAGCCTTTTAACTACGTTGTAAACCAATGGACGCTCACACAGTACGAGCCCACAGTCAAGACGGAAGTTTTGGTTTGAATTGCGTCACACTTTCGGCTTTATTTTTGATGTTATTTTTGATAAATTATACTTCTGAGTCAATCAAATTGTAAACAAGAGCATAAGTCTTTGAGCGATGAGATTATAAAATTGTATGAAACGTTTGTGCCAACACCAGAGCTGGCCAAATACTCATTAAAATTGAAATCAACAATAAAGTTTCCTGCTTTTCATAATTTAATTACCACTCGCCATGAATTTCAAACGATGCGAATTACCACGTCAAACGCATACAATTCAGTGAGATGAAAAAAACATATCTTTGATTGCGTTCGTTGAGCACATTTAATTACAGGATAAGAGGAAACACATTGCCCAAGAGCTTAAATTGTTGCCATACATGTATCATGGATTTATAGATTGTAACAAAATGTATTTCATTTTTCAAGTTCAATATCGATTCTATCAGATTGTGTAATTCCGTTTGCAGCGCGTCAATTGGATTTCATTTGATACAAATGAATCTCTGCGTTTTTGTATGGTGGTGACACACACTGTGTGTTTACATGCGAAACGATACAGGATAAAATAAAATCAATACTGGACTTTGATGCTAATAAACGCGGAATGTTATCGTTGATTGTTGCGTTCCATTCAATTGAAATGTGAATTGAATGCCACAGGGATTTGCTGCCTGCATTCGGCGTTTGAATGTGCAAGTATTTATGGAATCATTTGAAAATGTGGCTGGATTATGCGGCTGCAAAACAGCAAAATAATTATTTTCCGAAGAAATTGTTCACACAAATTCCTTGAATTGTTTATGATGTAATGAAAGAGAGAGAGAGAGAGAGAGAGGGAGAGAGAGAGAGAGAGAGAGAGAGAGAGAGGATGAAGCCTATTATTTGCGGTTTATTTCCCAGATATTTTCTACCACAAAATATTCCCATAAATAATTTCAATTATGCTTCAACGCAGCAGAATTTCCATAATCGTAGAATTTGCCATGGGAAAAAATGTGATAAAATGGGTATCTTTTTCAACTTGCTTGTAATTATTACCATATAAAAATATGTCTAAAATAATTTTACGCAAGTTTGTATAAAATCGCGTGGAGCACGCTGCTACATTGTCTGACGTTTTGATATGTTATAGTGTGAATAATTAATTTTTTTTGGGTAAGTCCTTATCGCAGCATCAATTAATAAAGAGTGCATAAGTTGGTCGTGTTATGTCTGCTGGGCTGGCATTCATTCATTTGACATTGACCTGGCGAACAATATTTAGCACACACTGACAATGCTGCATATACATTACAGTCACCGTATACAAAATTGTCAATTGAATATTCCAATTAGATTACAAGCTTGAACTAGCATTTGGACGCAATTTATGGGCACGTGCAAAATAGCATTTTGTGCCGCACGACGTGTGTGATTGTCATCAAAACTAATAGCCAGGATTTCATGGACGTAGCCAGGATTTCATTAAGGTTGGGCAGAAAAGAAATTTTTATTTGAAATCGAGGACATTGCTTTCGTGAAAATTTTTGACGAGCAAAAAAGGTCATCAATTCTGAAAAATTGAAATCATGAGTTCACTTGAAGCAAATCGCTTCAATTTAGTCACTCAATTCTCGGCAATTCAAGTTCTATACCAAGTATTTCGGCAACAACACTCGCTTCATCCAAAATATTTTGCATAATTTTGTCTGCTTCTTCGCGGTGTAACGAAATAAGAATTCTTTTCTATTTACCGCACACTGAAATA
>NW_022595244.1:11774551-11891621 GCF_009176505.1 Sitodiplosis mosellana | reverse complement strand
GTTTGGCGACATCATCGTGACCTGAGCAATAATAATACAGATCAATGGAAAAGATCAAAGCGATTTCTTATTTAGTCAGCTTTACCATTGTTAACAGCTATTTGAAAAGGTACACGATTCGCATTATTTTTAATACTAGTATTGGCTTCTTTACGGATGAGAAGTTCAGCGACACTCCTATGACCTAAAAAATAATTTAGATGGATGAAAAAAATCGAATTATTCTTCTTTTAGTAAAGACAAGTATCTAATTATTACCATTCTGAGCAGCTGAATGAAGAGGTGTGTTTTTTGCAGTATTTTCACTATTAACATTGGCTCCTTTACTAATGAGAAATTCGGCAACATTCTTGCGACCTGAAAAATAATTTTGACCGATAAATAAGATCAAATTAATCTTCTATTAGTAGAGACAAGTATCCAATTATTACCATTCTGAGCAGCTAAATGAAGAGGTGTGTCTTTCGCAGTATTTTCACTATTAACATTGGCTCCTTTACTAATGAGAAATTTGGCAACATTCTTGCGACCTGAAAAATAATTTTGACCGATAAATAAGATCAAATTAGTCTTCTATTAGTAAAGACAAGTATCCAATTATTACCATTCAGAGCAGCTAAATGAAGAGGTGTATTATTCCAATGATTTTTCATTTCATAATTACCTCCTTTACTGAGTAGAAGTTCAGCAACATTCTTATGACCTGAAAAATAATTTTGACCGATAAATAAGATCAAATCAGTCTTCTATTAGTAAAGTCAAGTATCCAATTATTACCGTCCTCAGCAGCTAAATGAAGAGGTGTGTTTTTTGCAGTATTTTCACTATTAACATTGGCTCCTTTACTAATGAGAAATTCGGCAACATTCTTGCGACCTGAAAAATAAGATCAAATTAATCTTCTATTAGTAAAGACAAGTAACCAATTATTACCATTCTGAGCAGCTAAATGAAGAGGTGTATTATTCCAATGATTTTTCATTTCATAATTACCTCCTTTACTGAGTAGAAGTTCAACGACATTCTTATGACCTGAAAAATAATTTTGATCGATAAATAAGATCAAATCAATCTTTTATCTAGTGAAAATAACTCATAAAATCTCGTAGACAGCATTTTTAAGGTGTAGAAACGTATATGAACACCATTCCGGAGCACAGCAATCGTGTAATCGACGATTCCACACCAAGTGTAACAAAAAGTGGATTGGACCTCTCCGGTTGCGCTCAAACTTGGTGTATAAACTTGCTATGGCCAAAAACTCGCAGTGCCAAAAGAATTAGATAATGGATGAGGCTACAAAAAATTCTCCTACGACCACCCTATCCGGGCCCATCCAGGCTCAGAAAAGTGGGTTCAAAGTATAAAAAGTGAAAAAAGTCAGATAGAAATTTTTTTTCGTTTTTTTTTGCTTAAAAGTCAGCCCACCTCGAGTTCTTCAATTAACCGAAGAGAATTTACTACTTCCACCCTGTACTTTTTTCAGAATAAAATTCTGGGAGGTCAAGATTTGCCATTTGTTCATGGTTTTTCGACTATATAATTTTATTCACACCGAATAGGTGATCTGACGGTGGTAATGTGTTCCGATGGAATGCTCAGCAGACTCTAGAGAATCGAAAAATATCAATTGGGGCTTCCCTTCCCTTTGGAAAGGCAGGGTAGGCTCGAAAATTCGAAAAATTACCAAAAATCACTATTTTACAGCAATAACAGGGCAGAAACCCACTTTTACCACAAAACCACGATAATATTCGGAAAATTCGCAAAAAAGCCTAGTTAGAACATTCCAACTACATAAAACCGCCTCTTCTGTCCCAAATCGAGGTCGATAGTTCAAAAAATCGTGCTCCTACAAGTATTCAATCATTTTTAACTGCTTCTAAGGCACAAACGCAGGTGCGGTGTGTTTCTAAAATGTAGCACCTGGTCTCTAGTTTTATTTGGCATATAACAGGTTTCACTTATATGGCACAGAATTGGCATTGGGGAGGTAATATTGACGAAAAAGGGTGAAAAAATCGCACAATCACACAACAACTGCCCAAATCATGGCAGTGCACCTACTTTTTGACCAAAATCGATTGCATTTTTGAATTCCCCGTCAAAAAGTAGTTCGAGAAGGATCGGTCTAAAATCTGTTTTAAACTTTACCATCACTTACTTGGTTTTGAAAATTTATACCACACTTTTCATAGTGTAAAAATCTCAGAAAAGTGCTATAGTCATTTTTTCGCAAAATGTCGGCCACGCTAATTTTTCATCAGGTGGGGAAGGTCACCCTAATTTTTTAGCTTTGCGAGTTTTTGGCCATAGCAAGTTTATACACCAAGTTTGAGCGAAATCGGAGAGATCAAATCCACTTTTTGTTACACTTGGTGTGGAATCGTCGTAATATGTAAGCTATGTGTACTGTACACGATTTATGGTGTGGCTGAAAAACCCTAAATCATTTACACATAGCTTACACATTACACGATTGCTGTGCTCGGGAATGGTGTCACGAGAAGTATTCAAAATTACCAATGAGAGCAGCTGAATGAAGAGGTGTCGTATGGAGATTATCCTCACTATCAACAATGGCTCCTTTACGGATGAGAAGTTCAGCAACATTCTTGTGACCTGAGAAATAACACAGATCGATGAAAAAAGAGATCAATTCAATCTTTTATTCAATCAAAATCAATATTCAACATTACCATGGAAAGCGGCATAATGAAGAGGTGTCTTCTTCGAATTATTTTCAATATCAACTTCGGCTCCATTGTCGATGAGTTTTTGAGCTTCCTTCGTATTACCTGAAAAAAAATTGCAGACCAATGAAGTAGATTGAACAAAGCATTTTTTAAAACATAAATACTCGAAATTACCAGTCAGAGCAGCTTTATGCAGAGGTGCTTCTCCATTTATGTCCTTTTCGTTTACTTAAAGTTGAAAAAATAGAAGATCAGTGAAGTGAATCGGAAGAAAATATTGCGTAAAGTGACGCAGTTTGCTGTGTGAGTGAAACTTGATAAAGGAATGGAGCTTCAATCTTACCGTTTCTCCCAGATGGTGCTCCACTCACATCCACGATCAGAAACTGTGGAAATGAAACAAAGTGATTAAATTGGAATGGAACAATGGATGAGATTGTAATGGTTTTCAACTGTTTTTCATTCGAGTAAAAGTTTCCGATGGACATTATTTTTGAAGTGGAAGATTTTTTTCAATTGAAAAACTTTAAAAAGGACATTTTTACTTTTCCATACACACCGTGTCAAGGGAAAGTATAGGTATTTGTCCCGAAAACTTTTTCACAAAATTAGCTTAGATCATCATAAAAACTCATGAAACGCGTAGAAAATACATTTTTGAGACAATTTTCCTTTCGTGTGCCGTCGTGTGCCGTCATTAGCTTGAGATTATCTAGGTGATGTTTGCGCTCAATATCAGTTGTCAAATTTAAAACGAATAGGAGAGTTGGACGAATACCTCCCATACAAAATTATCGAAAATTTGACTGAAATTACTGATTTTTTGACAATTTTGTATGGGAGGTACTCGTAAATCGAATCCAATTGGCTTCAAACTTTCTGAGGTTTCATTTTTTGGAGAAAAAATAATATTCTGAATGTTTCACGTTGATCGAATTTTCACAGGTTTGGTTTTTGGTCCTCAATTTTTGTCGAATTTTCCTCTAAACAATTTTTGTATCCTTATTTTTTCGCCAAAAAATGAAATCTCCGAAAGTTTGATGCCCATCAGAATCGATTTATAGGTACCTCCCATACAGAAATTGTCGAAATTTCGACTAAAATAACCAATTTTTCACTTAAAGTATGTCTTTTTTTCCAAAATATGGAAGAAAAAGTACGGACAAAAGTACGGAAAAGTACGGGATTACGAATGTAATTCTTTTTATTTCATTAATGAAATGAGTTTCGAAAAAATTATCACAAATTGTCCACAAAAAGAATCAAATGTAAAAGATTCGATTCAAAAATTACAAGTGAAAAAAATTACAAGCAAAATTAAAATTACAAATTTCAGACTAAAATTTTCGTCTCACCTCCGATACCACCAAGCCAACGAGCAGCAGCGTGGAAGATCTTTGACCCAGCATTTTTTCAGCTTCGAACTATCAAAAGTGTACTGTAAACGTGTCAATTGAAGAAAATTGACGAAATGTTTGATTGACAAACGAATCGAGCGCATCTTCTTATATATTTTTCAAGTATGGTCACATCAGCAATACATTAATGATATTAGTTAATCCCAACAAAGTGCGCTGTATATGAAAAATATTCAGCAATGAATGCTCTAACGACATCTATACGGTATAGTTTGGAAGTATAAGTAAATGCTTTCGTCATAAGGTTTACCCAAATGTTGGAAATGGCATTTGTCAGATATGACATTTTAAACGTCATTCATAATTCAAGTCAGTGATCTTTCCATAGGGACAAAAGCAATGCAAACTGAACTCTGAACGGTTTCGGATTTGCTGAATATATTACCATTCCGCTTCACTGTGTTGGTTAATCCACATACAAAGGCAATTCTAATGAAAGCTCACAAAATATTATCACACACATTTTTCAAGAAAACAATGTCAAACAATTGGTGGAATTATAATTCCACCTGTGCACGTGTGGATAATTTTGCATTCCACATCATATGGATCGCATCAAAAATGCTAGATGTTTACATTCAGTCCTTCACTACCTTTACTATGGTTTGAAAAATAATGCAATTAGATCATGAACATTAAACTGCAAATTCAATGTAAATATTCAAAAAGTAAATATTTTTCACCCTTGAAGTGTTGAGTGGTGTACAATTGACAAAGCTATCTGAATATGGATATCTCAACAAAATCCGTCGTACAGAAAGCAGTTGTGTAGCCGTGCTGTTTGCACATCGGACTTTTTCGCATACACATCGTCCGTTCATCGTGTTTCTTATGTGCCGAACGCTCTCTAGTAATTCATTCCATCACTGTAGCCATGCTTCGTACGGAACTCGGCTTTGAGCGTTCGGCGCATACATACCGCATACACGCGTGTGTCTGTGTGCTGATTTCGTTTGTATGAAACACGATGAACGACGATGTGTATGCGAAAAAGTCCGATGTGCAAACAGCACGGCCGCACAACTGCTTTCTGTGCGACGGATTTTGTTGAGATGTTTACATCTTCGAGGTATGCATAGAACACATTCGTTTTCAACCGTCGCTTACATGCTGAATGATTAAACGATATGACTCATACCATTGTGTTACATTCAGGCTCACGTACCATGGTTGCGTTGGTTTGTTCATGAACAATTGCAATTGCAATAGCTACAGTATTAGTCAATGCAAGAATGTACGGAATCGTATTTACTTTTCATCACTGAATAAATTAAAAACGCTGGCATTGGCACAAATCTACGCATTCCCTAAAAAATCTTAAGCGAACCTTATACGAAACCATAGCCGTACTTAGTAGCACTTTCCATATACATATAGACAGCTTTCGGTGGTGGCCCGTCTTACCCGATGGCCCGTCTTAGACGACTCTTCCTTACTCAAGGACGTAGCCAAGATTTCGGCAACAACACTATACCAAGTATTTCGGCAACAAAACTCGCTTCATCCAAAATATTTTGCATAATTTTGTCTGCTTTTTCGTGGTGTAACGAAATAAGAATTCTTTTCTATTTACCGCACACTGAAATAGATCAACACTTTTGGAAGACACGTAAGTGTCCTCGATTTTTAGCAAAAAATTTCTGTAAAAATAGCTATTCTATGAAGTTTTCAACGGAATCGTCCTCGATTTTTAGCGTAATTTTCTTTGAAAATAGCTGTTTTATGCAATTTGTATCAAAACCTAAGAGACTTGAAACGTAATTGTCCTGGGATTTTTAAGAATAGCATTTTTTTTATTGACAAATCATTTTGAAAATTGAGGACCTATACAAATACACTTGCCACCCCCTGCCTCCCTTGGCTACGCTCATGCCTAATAATAAACAACAGTAACAAGATGATGTATCTGTAAACAACGCGAATCGAAACCTTAACCTTTTGAAATAGTTGAAATGCGCTCGTGCATGTGACACGCACTTCAAATGAAACACACAAAATGGCGTTTGGATTCGACTGCTGCAAAAACCCACATCCTATTCAATATATAAATAAATACACGGTTGAAGCGACCGAGAACGGCATTCAGGTCTGAGAATTCGGTGATGTATAATCTGACGGTGGGAAAGTGCACACTGCACAGTGCACACTCTTCCGTTGATTGTGCGGAGTTTTTGTGCCTTTTCCACATCCAAACCACCGGTAAGATATACACACGTGCCATTGAATCGTGAAATTGAATCATTCTGTGCGCTTTAGACGCACATATACGGCAAAACGTAGAATATTGAGTTGTTTATTCCCATTTGTATGGTTGATTCCGAAGAAAAACCACATTCAGCCAAACATTTTGTGAAGTACGAACAGTTGTGCTTTGAAGTGAGTTATGAATATGAAAGAAGATTTCAAGAATTGCGGTTTATACGACGAGCCAAAGAGAGCTTTTTATGATGGCACGAGTTGTGCGGCAGCCGATATCAACCCTGACGACTGGCATGCAAGTAGCTAGAAGAAAGAGAATTTAAAGCTTATCAGATTTTCATCGGAACGCATGATGTGCGTCTTTTCCATTTCATGTTCCAAGAAAATCGTCCACGGTGAAAAAAACACATACAATTTCATTGTTTGCTTAAATCTTAAACATAAGTCGCACGCGATCAACGTGTTAAATTCATGCATCAACTTTAATTGAATGCAAAGATAAATTCCGAGCAAAGCTTTCAATAACAAAGTAATAATAATCATGACGAAGAAAATAGTGCATAACTAGTCGAAACGAAATGTTATCACGCAAAACTGATCTTAAAGCCGTTATAATGGGTAAATATTATTCGGCATGTTTTATAATTCGAATTCAAGAAATGGACAAAGTCAAAGTTGATTTGATTCTCCGAAATTAATATTCATTCAGTGCAGATCAAGTGATAGAAAATCGTTAACGGAAGAACCACAAATGTATTTCTGTAGAAAAAAAATCATCTCACAAATGAATCATTGCGACAAACAAATTCCCTCAGAATATTTTAGTTTCAAATTGCAACATGAATTTTTTTTTATATAGAGTTTACAACAAAAACTCCATATGAAAAAAAACTTTATGTTGCACTTTAAAACTAAAATATTCTGAGGGAATTTGTTTGTCGCAATGGTTCAAATGTTCTCTCATCGTTTTCTCTCCTATATTGGATAAAATTTATTTCCTTGTCGCTGCGACTCACAAAATTGAATCCGCTTCAATGCACTCCAATGGAATATGACAGAGATGGTGTGTATGAAATGTAGCGGAAATTGGGTCACAATGAACTTCATCAAAATTCGCACCGCTTTTGATATTTCACAATTTTCGCATATGCTGTGATTGCTGACACAAAAGGTGTGTGTATATGAAATTTGAGCAGCAATCATTTTGCGTCATGTAAAAATATATATGTTGTTTTCTTTACCTCCGAAAATTCGACAGATTTCTGTCATTGTTTTATTTGTTACCGTGCATGAATACATAATCGACATTTCTTTTGGCGTCACCAAATCCGATTTTTTATGGGTTTCGCTTTCTATTTACTTTAACCATTTGTTATTTCGTTAACAAACAGATTCTGAACGATGATGAATGATATGTAAATTATATGTTTGCATTAAGACTGAATTTCATATCGTCGTCAAACAAATGTGTATACATACATAAAATATGTAAAGTATACGCAAATATTTTGTCGTTTCCAGGAATGAAACACGAACGCAGTTATACAGAGGTAAACAGAGTGAATGTCACAAATAATTTATTCATAACGCTTAGAGTAAAACGCATTAACCACATAACAAGAACCAGAAATAGTGGTGGAAAACAGTAGTATACACGGCAAAATCATGGGGCTTAACGATGTATTTATGTTATATCCCATCTATAACCAAGTATCGCATATCCAGTGTGTGTGTGTGATGACGATGTTCGAACTCCCTTTCTTATATTTGGGTCATTGTTTGGATTGAATAGAACAAATACCTGATGCGGAAGCAGCGATAACAATGCACAGTACCGGCCGTACAGTGTTTGGCACCGTTTATTTTTGGCATTTTTGTGTTAACTCCAGTGGATAATTCAGACAATTTTTTTTTTCTCGGTTGCTGTTGCTATTGAACACACGTAAGCCACAGCAGCAAACAAGAAAAATGACTTCTTTTCACTTTCAGCCTTTTGACTGTTTTGTCAGCTGAGAAGAATGATGCCACCACATGCACGCACACATATATATGCTCAGTCCAGGCCATTTATACACAACAACCGCCATTTGTTTGTATTTTGCTATTTTGAGATATATATATTCCCACCAATGCCTAGGTCGTAAATATTTCATTGCCCGTTCATTATGAGCAGCACACATAGTTTTGCCAGCAAATATAAACTATGAGAAGAGTAAACACACGGTGGGTCTTACGGTATAATCAATTGCGTGCGATATTTTGAATAAAGTAAATTCAAATATTCTCTGTGTTTGAAACACAAACAAAAGGCAAGCCACAAATGGATGTTGAAACTGGCCACAAAAACCGAGCACCACTTGACAGTTTCAACCGCATGGATAGACTTTTCCAGTTGAGCCAATTCTCAGTCTTGCATGAAAGTAGTTTCGTTCAAAGTCGTTCTACCCTCCTAACATTTCCGAAAGGTTCAGGTGAATTTCACGCACTAATTCATTTGAAATATTGTGCGTAAGAAGTACTTTTTCATGAAATAACAGAAAAAAAAACTTCTGCTGTGTGTGTGTGGCGACTGGCAGCTTTGTTCTCGTCTCACATGTTGGTATGGCATTCAACTTGAAACCACAGCCGCAAATCATCTCAGTTGACAAGTTGCCGGGTGATTTGCTGTATATGAATTGTTGGTATAATTCAATAAATAAACAGCTCTGCATTGACCCATTTCGAGAGTCCAATTGGACTTTCCTCATCGCATAAATAATTATGCATGAATTTCCCATCGACCACACATACACACATGGTAAGCCATAGTGCATTTGAGCTTTCAGGATGAATTTATACTTAATTTCGATTAAATTTTTCAAAATGCCAAACAATCCCGCATACATTAGAGATAGAGAAAGATATTTAATTAGTCAGTATGGGTTTGTTTGAATATTTCATTAAGTTTCCTTTCGAAATAAATTTCATCCACCATTAAACGCTTCTATCGTAACTGCTGTTCTTGAATACCGTAACTGCTGTTGGTCAGTTCAGTTGAACTCAGCCCAACTGAATTTATCTTAATTGATCAGTCTATCCATTTTATAGAAAATCAATATAGTAAACACATTCCCGTAACAAATGGCTTGGTTGTCGAAAGAAGGTGACTTTTTGTGCCCTTCACTTGGGTTTGCACCACGTCATTATCGTCGTTTGTTGGCTGACTAGCCGTCAGTCATGGCTGGCTATGAAAGGACGATTTGACGAATTTCCTTTGCCTAATGTGTTTAGTTAAGGATGATTCGCGACGGCTGAATGCTAAAATAAATGGTAAAAATATAGAAATAGCACTGACAAAATGACGATCATTTATCATCATTATTTGAACAAACAATGGAAATAAAATGTCACATCTGTAATTTCCATATATATACAATGTATGTGCCACTTTCGTCGTTGCTTGATGAGAGCTGAAGGTCTTGCGATGACCTTTTTCACATGTAAAAATGAACATAAACTGCTATATACATACACTTGCAGAATTTTTGGAAATTCATAAATAATTCAAGCGGTAAATGAGTATGTAGGTACATATGTGTGTGTGGTTTTATCGGTACAACCACATTGATGAGTCAAGCCACTGACATTGAAATCAAATTAAGCCTTCCACGAAGCTTTCATCATTACATCACAATGACAGTACACGGTGTTGTGCACTCTATATTTGATAACGATGTAAAGAAAAAACAAAGCAAAATACGACATTTACATTGAACGTCAAAACCTCAACCTCCAAATAGAGAAAAAAGTTGATGTTCAATTTTCCATGAGATACAGACCATTTTTAGCAGCATACAAAATAGAAATGGGACGATCCTCTTTTGTTTTCTTTTCTTTCTGCACAGCGCATGCTGTGGATGGAAATTTGTGTGCCACATGATGGTAGTCAAATATGGCAGACACTTGGTTACCTTGAACTAATTTCCACTCGACATCAACCTTTGGAACGGTCGAAAAATGCACACTCTGATGGTTTTGTTGGTCGATGTCGGTTAAGTACTCAAACCAAAACTTTTGGCAGATGGTAAAATATTGATTTCATTAGATTTCCGAGAGTGGTTATTTAATGGATGGCTATAAAATTCCAGTGAAAATTATCCAAAAAAAAATTCCATCAATTTTTAACGGTTGCTTTTGCATACTTTGAATCCTTAATAACATCTATGGAATTGTTTGCGTAAAATTCATAACGCACCCATTAGACGAATCGATAATAATGTGTCCGTAATTGGTGTATGCGTAACCGACATTCATTTTGAAATATTCGCATAAATTTAATGATAAATGAATTCACTTCATTACCATTTTTCATGATGATAATTTGACACTTACAAATTGAGTCAATCCTTGAAAAGTCCTTTGCGAGTATTCACAGCTGATTTATCGTTGGTCCCACATCTTGAATACCTTTGCCTGTGCATCTCTCTCTGTGTCTGAATGTGTGTTTAATTTTGTAAGTCACAGAAGCAAATCACTCTAGCTGTAGTGTAAGCGGTCGTGAGATGTTTCTGTGATTTATTGCCGCACACAAAACGCACATTAACATCAAGTTCAGCAATATGGTTATTGTGATTGCAATTGCAAAGTTAGAGAAGATGAAAAGAGGGCAAGAAAACAACATACAAGCTATATTCTTTCGTACTTGAAGTTTAGTCATATTTCACGTACGTGCAAGCATTTTTTTTTACAAATGTCAAGACGTTTTTGGTTGTTATTTTTCGACGACATTGTCGTCGTCGTCGTCGTCGTCGACAAACGGCTGAAGCATTTGTCATGTGAGACACTCGTCATCGGTCAAAACGTTTGATGACAGTAATTCACATTCGCGAAAATTCATTTTTCTCTGCAATCACACAATTTTCACGGAATCGTACTTTGAATTCTAGCGGCAACACTGAAAAGCAGCTTTCTCCAGTTGTTGCTTTTTATCTGCTATCCCATTGGCTATAACATGAGATACAAATTACATCCATTATTCCATTGTGTCACACATAATTGTTGGAACACTCGACAGGAGTGCATCATGTCACTATGACAAAACAAATTATCCAGTGTAATTAAATTGCGCTATGCCATGAACGATGCCAAGATAAACGATGCGACATCCAGCAATTATTCATAAATAGCGGTACAGTTTAATGAATAAAGAGAGAAGGCGGAATATATGCGATATCTCGATGCTTAAGCAATAAGCAATAAGGTGTGACGATTGCACAGTAGTCATTCAAATATTGGCAGAGAAGCATCGAATAAAATGGAATCGTAATTAAAACCTATGGCCTGTGGGGCGATATAAGCTATTTATATGAGACTTCTGTCTCATTTTATCATCAAAGCTTGAAAATGTGTCTACATTTCTGCGCTTCATTATGGGTTTACTGTATAATTGATGCAAAAAACCGTTTGTTGCATCGTCAGATTTTATTTGCTCATGGTCACACCAACATTGGCATCTGCGCCACAATTCCAATAAATTGTTTCTGCACTTTTTCAAACGAAATAGAATTTAATCGGATTTTCCATTTGTTCGATGATCGCTGGCCGTTTAAGCCGATTGCGAAAAAATGCATATGACATTCGTAGCGAAAATGAAAAAAAAAGTTATTAAACAATCGGGAATTAAATTGCAAAAGTGCTTCTGAATACGTAATGTGGTGGCTTTTTATATAACCGTGAGCTATTTAACTCGGTCAGAACAATTCACGGTATGATGTCCAAGTATGTGCTTTCGTTGAAAAATGTTTGCGGAAAAATAAAACACAAAAATGTCGTTCAAGAAAAATGTCGGTGCAGAGTTTCTGCTGGTGTCACCGCTGCCTGTTTGCATAGTTTCTGTAATTATTTTAACCCATTTTCCACCAACGTCCTATTTATAGGACGGAAAAATTGCCGATTTTTTAATGAGATAATTTAGAATTTCCTCCATGCTGATCAAACGGCTTGGAATTTTCAAATGCCGTTCTGCATGTGTGTTGGAAATGGTTTGAAAAAGGTTTTCCCAGATTTTCAAGGTTTTCCAACTAGCAGTTTTCCGGAAAATGCCGGAAAATTTTGAAAATTTAAAACGTGTCGGAAAATTCTGAAACTTTGGGAAAATCATATTTGGGCTCTCAGAAGTATCTCACCTGAATTTCATCAAAAAATTCGAGAAAAAAATTCCCTTGGTAGAAAATGGGTTAATATCATTTAATAGAGTTTTTTTTTCAATTTTCTGCTTCCCACAACAAGAGCATTTCAAGGCCAGAAAGTTTGTTCATGCGACACAATTGTAAGCACCAAAGAGTTGGCCATCTCTTTGCGATATTGACATCAAAGTCTTTTGTAAACCACAAAATGCAATTTTTTTAACCTCATAATGAAAATTGTGAAGTGCCTTGTGCAAACGCTGTATACTTGATTCTGACTTCCACTTCCATGTTCCGTAGAACCGCAAATCATATCGGATGCCATATTTCCTGGGATATTTGCACATGTTAATGACGTGTTCCAAGTAAATGGGAGTTTTTACTTCATTTCCCAGAACAGTAATACTTTCATCATTTATTTCCCTTTAATTTCTGTAATACAACATTTCAGACACAATTAACGAACAAAAAGAATGGCACGTGTTGATGGGCACACGACAAAAAATGTAATACGGTGAAGAGAGTTTCTTGGCTAGCCTATCTGAACGAGTTTTATTGTAGGTGCCGAAAAAAATGATTTCATTTTTGAAATTAGAAAAAAAAATCATAATTGCTTTTCACCCAGTTCTGACTACAAATCATGCGTCAAACACTCGACTTTGTGCTAACAATTTTGCTTTTATTATACCTAGTATTATACGCTCAATGCAGTATACCGGTGAATAAATGGCCAATCTGTATGTGTGCTGCTGCTGCCATTTTTTTCCTTCGCTTTCTCCACCAAAAATGCCATCAGTTGGCAGCGAGAAGAATGCACAGAGTAAATGTAATCTATCCGATTGACGTCATGCGCTGCAATCATTTTGCGACTCGTTGCCACAGATTTCAATTCGTTGGCTGTGTCAATGGCATGAAATCTGAGCATACAAAATGTGACTGCATTCTTTTTGTGTAGAATTGACAGTTGTTCATTTTTTTTTTGTCATCTTTCGCAGTGGTTTTTGGGTTTTCTGTCATACGCGTAGTTATAATTTTGGGGGACGATTACATGAATAGTCCATTCGGCACAATGAATATGACACCATAATCGATTATTGATTTTCTATGGCTGGCGTCGAACTCAATAAATAAACAATGAATGTATGAACGTATTTCGCATTTGTGAGCGGCGTGAACGCTTTTATTGATTTTTTGCTGAATAAAAAAAAACTGCGTCTATAAATTGTGTCTATACATTTTTCGAGGTTTTTGGAGGTCAACGACTTGAGTGTTGAGAGTTTGAGGTTGGTGCCAAAATAAACGGTAGATAGCACTTAAAGGCTTTTATCATCGCACCGCATCATATTCCTGTTGAGAATAGTCAAGCCAAGTATTTTGATTGCATGACAGAGATGTTTTTTTTTTTTGAAAATCACGTCAAGTTGTGCACGCAGTGTGCATGTTCAAACACAGTCTCTGTCTCCTTCACTTATTTGCTAGCTCGCTGTCTGTGTGTTTTTATTCAATTTCGCTAAACAAATAATAGTCAATCATTTGATATGGATTCAATGTTCCATCTATCAATCGTTGCTATCAGCGGGATTTATTCGACGAAAAGCGCTCGTTTTTCGTTTCAACTACATGGACTTATATACAGCCTATAGATGGATATTTTTAGCATGTTTATGCCGCCAATGCAATTGGTATATTTGCCAAATTGCTTAACGTTCACAATTCTTCAATTTAGAGCAACGAAATCGTCATGGAGTTTGCTCCCCTCGTCCGCATCTTACATCATTCCATGGTAATAAACGCAAATCAAATTACAAATTTAACTCAAATAAGACATCCAATTTAATGGCATCATTTTTTTCTTCTCTCAACGGAATACTGTATACAACAGAAATACACAATTTTACAAAAGATAAAACAAAAACAGTCAATCAAAATGGCACAGTAAAAACAACAATAACAATAACAACCGCGACAAGCAATAAGAAATAATAATAAATGGCTTTGCTACGTGTAGCGACACGAAAATTTTATGAAGCCATTAAAGTTTACCTTGTTCCGTGTACAATTTTCCATCGTTTCAGTCTACTCCTGTTATTTTCATGTTTTTTTTTCTTATCCGTTTTGCGTTGGCCAGCTACGCAACTTCCTCCGTAAAATCATTAAAAGTGGCAAGTTGCTAAATGACAAAACGTGTAGGAAGGGAGCGATAAAAATTGATGAAACAACGTGAACAACAAATGAAGCATAAAAAACGATTTTTCCTTGCTTTTTCTCTCTCTCTCTCTCTCTCCCTCCCTCTCCCTGTTGTTCTTTGGTTCTTCAGAATGATGGTTTATTTTGCTATCCCCATTCCAAAGCTAGTAACTTCCGGTCAATTTCGTTTTCAGCTGGAGTTTTCCTCCCATTTTCAACACGGATGCCAAGTGCCCTAAGCTAATTTAAGACATGTTACGCAAACAGTAACAACTTCAATAATGGCTTTTTGGTCGAAGGTCATTCGTTACAAGCACTTTTTTCCAGTAATCAACTTGTTCCGCACTTTATGTATGAATGTTCCACTTTGAGCCAAAAACCATCGGAATATTTGTTACTCGATGGTTTTGTGGTATATCCTTCAGTATATTCTCCGAAGTGGGTACAATCGTCATCTTTTTTTTCAATTTCAGCACCATTCCCTTTGTTGTCATCTCAATAAAAAGCATCTTGTGTCGTCCCATCCGCTTTACGGTTTCTTCCACAAAGCTAATTTCGAAAATATCCCATTGATTTCATTGGGTTGTATTTTTTTCCCTTGTGCTCAAGCAAGCTTTGTGACTGTTTCAGCGGAAAAATATTGGAGCAGTCGCTTTTTCATCCCCGTAATTGTATTTATTAAACATTTGTTTGGAGCAACGCAAAAAAATCAACTGCTGATTCTGAATCGGAAAAACCAGAATGAATGGGCTCTCCAACGGAATGATAAACGAAAAATCTTCGGCAAAAGTTTTTCTCCCATTTTTCGATGGCCAAAAACGATTTATTACGATGAAAGTCATGATGACATTAAACAAGTCTCATCATTTTGTGGCTGATCGAAAGTTTGATGCACCCTTCGAGCGTTCGTTTTTTTTTTGCCTAGCAAATCGGCTTACACCATCCAATTGTAATAACGACCTCAATATATAAGCTTGTTCACATCGACACAATACAGAAATGTGAACATTTCGAGCCGAATGCTTCTACTACCAAAAACCCATTTGATTTGTTTGAAATTAGTTACGCCCGCCACTGCGTATTCATTGACGTCGACTGTTGGTGGTAAAACCTAATCATAAAATTTGATTGAATGACAAAGACTTTTCTTATTGAATCATGGTAAAACGTCAATTTGCATATGATAATTTGGAACATAGCGCACACACACGCAAGCACGTAACAGTATCGCTATCGATGAACTGAACCACGCAAATGCGTAGGACATTGTTTGCGTAAACTAACATAACTAACAATCGAAAAAGGTTTGACATGTTTTTGTCTCTGTGTGTTTTGTGGCTGGATTTACAATCATAAACATCGATGCTATCGCATAACGTTTCGCAATAAATCTTGCTATTTTTCGATTGGAGCTGAAACGTTAAAGAGTGATTCATTCAGAAGCCACCAATTTCTTACACGTGCAAGAATATTCTATGTAGGAAAACCAACCACTTGAAATTCACAGCAAACATTGTTGCAATGGCTTTTGGAAATCAGATACGAACGTCATTATAGACGAATGAATCGGATAATAAAGGGAATTTTTTTTTTTATTGATGATATCCCGACCTGATATCCTCCCCCTTATTTCCTTATATTGTCTCTTTGCGTATATGTGACACATTGTTAACGTCATTCCATCTATTTTATTTCACTTAACTGTATGATCCTTTGTGAGATGCGTTTCACATGCACTTCATCTCATGGTGGTTTTGTCAAGGATAAACATTTTTCCTTTCTTTTTTCAACCAAAAGAGAATCTTAAATTGACTTGATGCAAAAAAACACGCGCACACACCACAATGCAAATATAAATGAGAGTCATATAATACAGCTCTAGTGGTAGCATGAATAGGTTAAGTGTGTGGTGTCAACGTTGATGGCTTTTATTGTGTACGTTGTTTTTTTTCTTCTTGTGTCTCCCAGCAGTTGCATAGTGTGCACTAACAATATAAATGCTGGAAAATATTTTCTGGGCGAAATGAGCGAGAAGGAAAACACCGTTTGGATTGACAAACATTTTTATGCTGAGCCGTTTTTTCCATTTCACTACACACTCAAAAGCAGACTGTCATATTTTTCGCTCGAGGTGTTTCATTTTTTTTAACCAGCTTTTGATTTTGATGCGCTTTTCCATCCATAAAATGGAATTGATGGTTTTTTAAACCATAAAATGGAATTGAGAGCGTGATGAGTGCAATTTCACTGAACATGATAGACGTCATGGCAATTTCACAGCTCGAAATATTTTCATCTCACAAAAGGTTTCATTTTATTCATTTTTTTTTATTCGGTTGCAGAGCAATGTTCTATTAAATTTTCAACGGAAATAAAAAGCTTTTTTGTTACTGCTTCGCTCTGATATTGGCAATTGCACATTTCAAAGTGCAATTCTACGTTTGAGTTTTTCTATGGATTTTCCATTAAAAAAAAACGTTGTAACATGTAATAAAACACGTAAACATGCATTTGTCAATGTTGACATTTTTACCATTTCGATTTGCTGGGAGGATCATAATTGAAATAACTTTTCACGGTAGCTAGGGATGATTTGAAGTACACCAATCATGCCATTCATTTTAATTGATTTGCTGTGACATGGTTTTAATCAGCATTGAAATTATTTGCTGAAATAAAATTTCGTCATGAATAAAAAAAAATTTGATAAAAAATTTGATGCTTTTCCCAGTTCACAATAATTTCAACTGGATCCTGATTTAATGGCACTTTAATTCTGGTACTTTAAAAAAAAAGTCAAATGATTCAGCTTTCTGTCAAATGATTGTGGAATTGTTTTCCAATAATTCATCGAGGGAATTGAATAGCAATTGGTGCTTTCAGTGCGTCATTTTATTCCGATTGTGCACTCTCCCACTCGTTTCTGTTGTGATTTTATCCGTCCAAATTTTCAGAATTCACTGCACTGACACAAAAAATGAACCATTTGATAATAAAATCAATCTCATAAAAGTATTCTTGTTGAATCAATTACATTTTTTTTCGGTCTTATATTGAAATGCAATCGAATTTTTTCTGAATCCCAACATTTTTCATCCATTATTTAATTGATAGCATAATAAACTCATTGAAATCGGATACTGTTCATTTTGTTCTCTTTATATATTTTTGTAATATGATGGAATCGTTTCTCCATACTCTCATTCCAGCTGATAACAACAACTCGATCATTGGTACTGTGTGCGGAATCACGAAGAGAAATGGAAGATTGGTTGACTGCCTTAAAAGCCGCTTCATTGCGTGAATACTACGAACCCGGACTGACTGAGACACAAGATTTTTTGAATAATCATCATCATTGGTACGGATTCATTGAAATTCCACTTAATTTAATTCATTCAAAAGCTACGAACAAATACATAAATATTGAATTTCATGCAATTTGCAGGTATATTTATATTTATCATCGACCTACTTATTGCAATGTGTGCCGAGATTTAAGTGAGTCATTTTTAATGATGCCATTTCGAAAATTAAAGCAAATGAATAAATATACAAGATATTTTTTTGGTCAAAAAGAGCAAAAATTTTCCTTTCGAATTGTGTAAATATTAAAATCGGTACAAAATTATGATATTCATTGCAGTTACATCACACGGGCTATCATGTGAAGTTTGCAAGTGCAAAGCACATAAAAGATGTGCAGCAAAAGCGATAGCTAATTGGTAAGTAAAATATGGTAAGGAAGCCATATGAATGTGCAAAATACATAATTATCTCTTGTATATTCCACAATCAGTAAATGGACTACGCTGGCAACTGTTGGTCGTGAAATCATTGAGGATGTAGATGGCAACATCATTATGCCGCATCAGTGGATGGAAGGCAATTTGCCAGTGTCATCAACATGCATGATTTGTAAAAAGACCTGCGGTTCGGTGTTACGATTGCAAGATTGGCGCTGCTTGTGGTGTCGCGCAACAGTTCACACAGCATGCCGGCCGTTTGTTAAACAACGATGCCCGTTGGGTTCGGCACAGTTATCAGTCATTCCACCGACGTCCGTTCATTCGATTGGCATCGATGAAGCTTGGGATGTTGTCAAACCAAATGGAAGCTATTCGCCACTACTTGTGTTTGTTAATTCGAAATCGGGTGACAATCAAGGTGTGAAATTTTTGCGCCGTTTCAAACAGATTTTAAATCCTGCTCAAGTGTTTGATTTGGTTTCGGCGGGTCCAGGCCTTGGCTTGCGACTTTTTCGCCATTTCGAACCATTCCGAATACTTGTGTGCTCGGGCGATGGCTCGGTCGGTTGGGTGCTAAGCGAAATCGATCGCATGGATTTGATTGTAAGTTTTTTTCTCACTTATTTTGCATCCACAGAAATTTGAAATTAAAAAAAAACGAAAAAGTAAACAAATCAATCATTTTAGAAAAAGTGCCAGTTGGCTGTGCTACCGTTGGGCACTGGAAATGATTTGGCCCGTGTACTCGGCTGGGGTAGTTCGTGTGATGATGATGCACATCTACCACAGATACTGGAACGATACGAAAAAGCCAGCACAAAAATGTTGGATCGGTAAGTCAGGCATAATCCGATTCGAGTGGGGGAAGAGAAAAAAAAGTGCAACGTAACAGGTTGATAATTACAATTTGAAGGTGGAGCATTATGGTGTTTGAAAAGGAAATTGAATCGGCCACACCGAATCCAGCTGAGCGACCGCGACGCATGTCAACCATTTCAAATCCATCGGAATCGATTTTACTCGATTTCGTTGACACAGTCAACAGTCATTTATCACAAATCGTTGACACTGATGATTTCAACATGGTTATCTATTCAGCGAAGCACCTTTGCGATACCATTTACAAGCTGCTATCCAGAGTCATGGGCAACAATCTAACCGATGACCAAATGCAAGTAAAGTGTGATTTATTGCGGTGAGTCTCCAATAAAATTCGCATAAATATACTTGTATGTACTATTTATGTCTCGTCAAATGCAGGGAGTGTAACTCCGAGGAGGAGGAATGGTGAGGAGGTGAATGAGGAGGAGGAGTGCGCTGAGGAGGTTCCTCCTCCTCATTCACCTCCTCACCATTCCTCCTCCTCGGAGTTACACTCCCTGGTCAAATGAAAACTAATCATTATTTGTTGTTTGTTGTTTGTGGTTTGTTGAAATGTATTTTGAAAATCAATTTCCGTTGTACTCAACAGAGAGAAATTGGATATGTTGTTGGAGACGCTGAAAGAGGAGAATTTGACGGGTCAATCGAATGGTGAATTGGCACGCATACTGGATGATATGCTACAGCAAAATCAGAGTTTTGGCGAAATTCCAAAATCATCATCGGCCAACGGCACCATCACACCGCCGCCCGTCGTGACATCCGAACGTCGGATTTCGTTTAGTTTTAAAGGAAGCAATGTTAAGACTGAAAAAGATAAATACAACTCGAAAGAACGGCGCAACAGCCGCTATTTCGTTCGAAATGGTGACAAAGAAGCAATACAAACGCGGGCAAATAGCTTAAAACTAGCAATCAACACTGTGATGGAACATTCCGGTAATTCAAACTTATTGATTGGATTAATTCAGGCTTTGTTATGCGCTAAATCCATCACGCTGAATAAATTCATGCGATAGATTTGCGGTGAACGAGGTCTGTTGCTCTTCACTACCGCTTAGCGATGCGTTCACTGCAAAGCATGAACGTTCATGCGTGAACAAGTGAAGAACAACAGACTTCGATCACCGCAAAGCGAGCGCATTACATTTATCGCATAAATCAATCGCATGAATTTATTCAGCGTGATGGATTTAGCGCATAACAAAGCCTGGATTAATTTATTTTTAATGAAGATTTCCTCTTATAACGGATTCATCTTATTTCATGAGATTAATCAGATGAATCTAATGTTAATAACAGCCTTGTATTACGATAACGTATTTTTAACGTTCATAAGATACGATGTTATCAATATTATATACTATATAGTATAGTAGCACCTTATTGATATATTATCGTACGCAAATCTGTAGGTCTGTATGATCATAAGCCACGGCATGGTTCACGCAAACATAGTTTAGCTGCTTTGAATATACCCGCAAATATAATATCGACCACTGATTCACTAACAACAACTCCCCCTCCATCGATCATTGAACCACAATCAACCACATCCTATCAATCTCATTCAAATGCAGAAGAAACCACAATCGTTTCGAATTTATCCCCGTTACCAGATCAACGTCGCAGCTCAATGGACGAGTACTTCTTTAGCTCGTTGAATTTGCCCGTACCAAAACAATTTGCAGACGCTGCAAGTCGACGAAGCTCCGGTGTGGAGCCCATTCAAGAGGAGGAAGGCAACGGACATTACATTGTAAGCGACACCAAATACAACATCGAATCGGAATATAATTATGATGTCGGCTATTTGTGTGGTGACGATGCAAATTGTGGATCGGCTGTCCCGTACGAAGTATACGAACGGAATTTACTACGGTCAGCAACCATGCAACAATGCTCAACCATCTATGAGCGGGATAAAAGCGAAGAGTCAATTGCAACGATTAAACACGTGTCACAAAACACAATCACACACACACTGCAAGTGCCCAGCATTTCAATGTCTGACGTCGATATGATGGAACGGAATCCAATCATCGAAACCAATATTTCGGTGGATAATGTGTACATCAGCGAAAATATGACCATCATCGATACCGATCACGTGGTGAGTTTCATCCCATAGAATAACTATGTATCTTTACAATTGCCAAAGATTAGTTTGGAGCCTGATGTGAATTTCTCTTTTGATTAGGAACAATCAATTTCCGATGAGAATGTTGCTGAAGCCAGTGATATTCTATCAGCGATTAGTAACGAAGAATGCAGCGTCACATCCGAAATTCTTGACAAAAATTCATCCGGAACTTCACAAATACACGCCGCTGAAATCATTCAGGTAATTGAAATGGTAGAATATTTTGTTATCCTAAAGCTTGAATTCTGTATGTGACATTTCCTCTCTATGCGCGAAAAAAAACCCAAAATGGAACAGAACTTAGAATCAGATCGATTGGGCCACATTGATTCACCGGAAGATGATGAATTGACAAGCGATGTGACAGAGCCATTCCATGGTGAGAGTCTCCTTGAGGATATTAGTTCCGTATTGAGTCCAGATCTACTGGGATTGATTCAAGACATCACCATAACCGAAGATACGACAACAATTTGCGGAGATAAACCACCGCGTCGCAAACTATCATCGAAGAAGAAAGTGACAGCTGTCAGTACAACGTACCAAACAAATGAACCGTTGGTCGAACGAGAAGATAGTCTCGAAAATTCCAACGAAAATCCACTTCAATTCGGTTTTGAGAACATCGTTTTCGAGATGGATAATCGGTGCGATGACCAGAAAGCACGTGAACCAATTCGTTACTGTAGTCTGGCTCAATTTGTCGAAGGCAACGATATCGCGCGCAGAAGCTTCAAGGTAAGCCTTCCAACCTTCAAACTTATTTTTTCGTCTTAAAAAGAAACTTTTTAAATCCAAATTGATGATTGAATTTCACGAACAAGTTTTTCCCCCATTTGCTTCATTTTTATTTTCTTTGTTTTTATTTTTGTTCTTCTCTCTCGGTCGATGCGAATACCGCAAACATTTCCAAACTGATTTGTTCACACCACGTTAGAGATACGTTTCTTTTTTTTTCTATTCGTTTATAAACAAAGAAAAAACACTTATCAACATTTCAATTATGCTACTTAACACTTAGTGCATTTGCTCTTTTGGTTTATTGGATTTTTGATTCTATCTTTCCTTCCTTTCCTTTCGTTTCGTTTCGTTTCGATTCGTTTCGTTTCGTTTGCGAATGTTATTACTGCTGTAAACAATGAGAGTCGAAGTTAAAAAAAAACAGATTCGAAATCAATCACATTGTTTGAATTCTTTTCTTGTTTTGGAACATCTAAATCTTCTTCTAATACTTCTTCCATTTCTTTTTTTTTCTTTCTCTTTTGCTTCTTGAATTGCCCATTCCACATGTAATTTTTGATTGTGTGCATTCTTCTTTTGTGTATTTTGTGAAACCAAAAAAAAAAAAACATCGTGCGCTTTAATTTCGATTAAATCCAAAAAAAAAAAAACAACAATAAATCTTTTCACCTTTTCCAAAATATCACCACCGACACATTGATCTTACTTAATTTTACTTTGTAAAAAAAACTCTGCGACATTGCAATCAACTGACTGACACACTGACGATGCGTTCACTCTCACTTCCCTCTTAAAATCAAATATGACCAAAACAACAAAAATTTTAAACCAAAAAAAAAAACAAAACCAAATCACACATACCCGTCAAATAGCGTCCGAATCGAAATAAAATCGATTCAACGACATCGACACACGAAACCGAGAATATTGTTTCGAATCCAAATCAAACCACAACAATTACAATTGAACAACAACAACACTCGACCAACGAACAATTGGCGCGACCGCAAACTGAACATGAACACGATGTGAAAGCGCACCAATCATTACTAAAACAACAACCATTAGTATCGTCTCTGGCTAAGAATAAAACAAGCGCGATTAAAGTTCAAATACAGGGATCACAATCGAATTTAAATGGGCACACAAACTATAGACGACATATTAGTTTTGACGATTCATGTAAAAAAGATGATGGTGACGAGGTACGTAGAAAATAACAAATCATAACAAAAAAACCAAACCAAACAAAACATAGAAAAAAAAATGAAAACAATAAAAAAAATCTACACGCAGAAACGCAGTTTTTCACACTCTTTCTGTCCGTTTCTTCTTTTTCAATCTCAAACATTATTCAAATTTCATCTAATTTTTTTGACAAAATAAAAACCAAAAAAAAATTACAGTCGACAACCCAAGTCTCTTCATAAAATATTATCGACAAAGTAGTGCTGTAACTAATTCACACAGTGTCTCGCACGTTGTCATCATCAAACGCATTATTTTCTGTTTTCGTATCGTGTCTTGCGTATCGTTTCTTTCGTATTTTTTATTTAAATATATATATTAAATAGATCATTTCGGTGTTATCGTGCCATCTCGAGCATTTCGATGTCGTTTTTTGGTTTTGCTGTCAGTCCTCGCCAATCTTCTGTTATACTGTTTTTCTTTCTTTGCTCTTGCGAAATTTCTCTCATTTGTAAGCTCAACGCTGAATCCATAAAATAAAATAGAAAACTTTCAAGGGGGTAGACGCAACGTACAATTTTTGATGAATTTGTTTCATTTTGCACCGAGTAGTACCGAGGTATTTTAAATGTTAACTCGAAACTACTCAAAACACTCGTCAGTAGACATTGACATCTCTTCGACAGTATACACATTACACTGAACCAAATGGCACCGAGTAGCACTGAGTAGATTCTAGTATCGGCGAGTGTTTGTCGAGTATGAATTCGTGTCTAACCCTTTGATAACTTTCAATTTGGCTACCCCAACCCAAGAGAATATTGGCTCAACAACATTTGGATGGAATAGTAGCAATTTCAATAAAAGCATTTTCACTTAAACCCTCCAAAAAAAAGTCAATGCAAATAGAATATTCAATAAATGTGAGCATTTTGTACGGTTTCCCATTTTCAAATTGCAACTCATTTTCATTTTCACTTGATACTGGTGAACGAATCTATGCAATTTGTTCAGCCATACGTTTGCGCCCGAACCAAGCGTTATCATCCACATACACATTCTCAATGGTACAACTCTATCACAAAATGAATCTATTTTCAATTCCAATTAAAAGTTTGGTGTTTATCTCCGCCATGTTCGTATCATTTTACTGGCAAAACTACTCTCAAACCAACACACATCCGTAAAAAACGTTGATCAATATTATTCACCTTATTCAAGGAAAACTTTGCAACATCGCATATATTATGTACCTATATAGCCCGATTTCATTTGGAGCAACTCAGTTTACTGAAACTGAGCAATAGTTTATTTCGTCATCTACGACAAACTTGCTCAAAAACTTTCCTGAAAACGCGACACTCGAATGTGGTGCTTTCTATATAGATCTCTCTATCTACCAACCACCCATTCGACATTGCTAATGTAACTTTGAAAATGCCAAAGATGGCAAAAATGGTAGCATGAATTGCAAATAAACGACACGGAATCGTTGGTGCGAGTTATTGTATGTGGTCTGTTATTGTTAGAACTTTGTGTCCGTCGATGTAATCGTATGTGTTTGTCTTTATATATGCTTTTGGAACGCGATGCTTTTTTTTGCAGAAACACACCGAGAAATGTGAAATAGTTTGGTAAATGGAAGTATTTATGAAAGTTTGATTGGTCCATTTTGAGTCGTTTTAGTTTTATTGTTTTGACATTTGAATAAAAATTTCTTCATTTCGCAATGTACAAAAATATTGTCTCTGCTTCTTTTGCGTATCAGTTTTGTTTTCGTGGTTTTAGTGATGGACAATGACGAATGAATGGTAATGGATAGTCGACGAAAGTTGTGTGAGGGCTATAGAAAATTGGATAATTGAATTATTTTCCTATTCAAAAAAGAGGGTTTTTAAATATTCCACATTTCCAGCGACCATCGAGTGTGGGCTCCATACACGTAATGGAAGAAAAAAAAAGTGTCATACCAATAATATCAAGGACTATTTGGAAAACACATATTTCATGTTTAATTACAGTTCGTAGAATTACTTCTAAAATTCATAAGCCGATAACGACTAATTCCAATAAAGCAACCCACACGATGCAAACTTTTTTAATGACAAATGTCAGTGCATTTTATCAAATAGAGAGACCGACGGTGCATATGAATATTGAACTGGACACTTTTTGCATGAACTTTCTCTTCGCAATTTTCAAACGACGATGCATGTATATGTACATATGGAAAACTCACACGTGCCAGATGTTCATCAAAGTTTGCGAATCCCGGAAGCAAATATCCAAATCCACATACCACCGCATAGTCAAAAGATGAGATTAAATTTGTTTTGAACCGGGGCGATGTAATATGTAATATTACTATAGTTTGTAAAACAAGCACTAAGTATGCGCACATTATATTAAACTATGTCAAGAAGTTTTTCAACCGCACAAATTGAAATGTGATCAGTTTGTGCGAACTACACGTCTCTCCGGATTATTCACAAACATTTTCCCAACATTCATTACAGTAAATTATATTATCTAGAGATTCCAGAAATATTTCAAAATCCACTATATACAGGATACCTCAATCGTTGCAATTTGAATTAAATTTCCAAGGTTTCTATTTCCTGTTGATATAAAATTAGTAATTGCTGAACAAGAAACCACAAATGCGGAACTCAAAGTCAAAGTTAATGCGTGATAAAACTTTCACCTGAAACTCAAATTACTCGAGAACACAAAATAACTGAGCTTTTCACGCATTGTTATTTTAAATGTAATTAAATCTTCGCATTCCGGTTATGAATACAGTTTGAATGCTATTTATCAAACACGTGTGTTTGTTTTTAGCTCCGGTTGTTGCTTGCTGTGGAAGAATGAAAAGGAGAGAGAGAGAGAGAGAGAGAGAGAGAGAGAGAGAGCTTTTGCGCTGTATTTTACGTGAATATTGGATTATTCCGTTGTGTACAAGGTTTTATATTTTCAGCAAGTTTAAATTCCATTTAACACGAATTCACTAAAATGTTCCGATGCTGCGGTATAATTTAGTGTAATTTAATTTATATATGTACGTGTTCACTCAAAATTTATATGACGTAACAACAATTTTCACATATGATTCATCCCCACCCACGGTGATTAATCAGAATAATGTGCCAACATTTGCAACCTTTTCATTAAATAACAAAGCTCATTATTTGCATTCATCAGAATTCTGATTCAAAATTCACCTGTCCGTTTTCATTCATTATGTATTCCATTTATTTTCGAGTGAAATTAACAAAATATTTCTACAAAATAGATCACCATATTTACAGTTGGGTGATTCGAAAGTTTTTAACACGGAAATTATGATGAGGATTCATTATTATTTTTGTTCGACAGTACTGATGTGCGCTTATTTCAGAACTTTATCCCATTATTGCGTCTAGAAAATTGTGAATGGGGTATTTAAAATAAATTATTCAAATGACCGTGACTTTTGACAGTGAATTGATGTTTCACAAGCTTCATTTCCACACATTCCCTCTCAATTACTCTCTCTCTCTTTCTCTTTTCAAGCAATGGTCAACTAGTGGGTTTGAGTTGAAAGCCCTTTTGATTGCCATTTTGCCCCTGGATTTCAACAACTAATTTGCTACTTACATTTATTAGACTAATTAGTATAGATGGAATGAATGTGAATGGTTTTCATTTGCCACGAAAACAGCTGTGCAAATTTCATTTTGACTCACACAATTAGTAATCCGTGCAACATCCATTTTCATACGGTAAAATCCCGTAAAAAGCAAATGCTAAACGCATTTACTGTGGAAAAGAGATTTACAAAGTTTGAGCCGTATTAAACCGCTTCATTCGGACCCGCACACACACACACACGCATAAAAAGTTCTGTTGGCTCATTGTTTTGGCACAGCACACAACATATGGAGAATGGACAAAGTTCGAACGCACGTTCACTTGTGCACTAAGCGAATACGAAATATCATTTAACAAAGTGAATTTGCACGATAATAAGCAGGAAAATTAGTGAAAAGCCGTTTTAGTTAGCCCGACCCAGCAACAGCATATTGATAGAGTGTTACCATACCGATTTCATCATCGTAAATTATTGTGTTGATCAGCCACTTCTTTCATATAACCATGCGGGAATATGCCACAGAATTGCAAATACGTTACTCGCCGATTTTTTTTCAGAGGGAAATGTGAACATTTAAAAAAAAAATCATTATGGATTCACTGAGCGTAAAAGGTTCTTCTCTAATTAAATGGTTTGCTTTATGAATTTTACGCGACGTGTACTACCGAGGGAAAATAAAGAGACCGACCGACATTCTTTGGGCGCCATGAATCAGAGATAGGGTTGTTCAATGTGTTGCGATTAAATGTGTGCTGTACTCTTTTACGTTAAACCAATTTTCTTATCCTTAAATCGCTATGATCCCGTCCTATTCATTTTAATTCTTCTTATTTTATCATTGAATGATTGGCTTGCTGTTTCTGTCTATCTATCTTATATACCATTTTCTGTTAACTAAATATAAATGGATGATGTCTTACCACAAGAAAAAAAAACAATTGGCAATCTGTTTTAGATTATTATTATTCCACATTTAGATATAAGCAATTTATTATCACCCACATTCACATAGATTCCATTCCATGAGAAAAAACAATTGAAAATGTTGGTGTGTTAAACCCAAATCAATGTCTAAGACGGCCCCTGTTTTCAATGCAATGGGCAACCATGTGAATTTATTTGATTAATAAACCAACATTTGCGTAGAGAGTAGGCTTGTGAATCAACGTAATTTATTTTCGTCGTTTGTTCTGAATTGATGTTTTCCATTGTGTTTTTGTCCATTGTTAGAAGTCTCAGTCGAAGGTTCAGGTTTATGTTGATCCACCGTCACCGGATATGGGTAATAATACGTTGCGCGTGCAGCGAATTAGTGAAATTCGACGGCATTCAAGCCATTCACCATCGTTGACCGTGAAAGAGTATGATGCGGAAAAAGATCGTCGACACTCGGGAGTTAATCCAAATTCGCTCGGCTTGGATCAGGAACATATGCGTTTTTTGAGTTGTTCACCAGCTGCGTCACGACGCATCAGTTGTGGCAGTTTGTTCAAACCAAACGAACCGATTGGATCATCAAAATCGAGCTTATTTGCTGGTTCAAGCTTGAATTTCCCATTCGATCGACGATCCAATGAGAAGGAGGACAAAGGAAAAGACGACAACAGTGGCAAAGACAAAGCGGATAAAACGAAAAAACTACCGATTATCAATCCGCTTGTTCGATCGCCACACTGGCCAAGTGAGTGTAATATTTCACTCGAATAATCAATATTTCCATTCTAAATTTGCAATTTCATGACAAAAACAAAAATTGACTCATTATTCCCATTACTCATGTCACTTCTCCTGCATCATAGACATCACTAATGGGACAGGCTTCATATCAAAGTGCTTATTGGCAAATGCAGACACATTGTGCGCCGCGGTAAGTCCACTAATGGACCCAGATGAAACGCTGATGGAAGGCTATTACGAGAAATGCGTAATGAACAACTACTTTGGAATTGGTATCGATGCTAAAATTTCATTGGATTTTCACATGAAACGCGAAGAGCATCCGGAAAAATGCCGGTCACGTGCGAAAAATTACATGTGGTATGGAGTGTTGGGCTCCAAGCAATTGCTACAGAAAACATACAAGAATTTAGAGCAACGCGTACAATTAGAATGTGACGGTCAACGAATACCGTTGCCAGCGATGCAGGGAATCGTAATTTTGAACATTCCAAGTTTTATGGGTGGCACAAATTTTTGGGGTGGCACCAAAGAGGATGATTGCTTTTTGGCTCCATCGTTTGATGACAAAATCCTCGAGGTGGTTGCTGTTTTTGGCAGGTAATTTTCATTTTGCTTGGTTAAAACAACAAACGAACTCATCTTCAATGGAATAAATAACGACAAAAAAATGCGTTTCGTTTCATTTGTTTGTGACAGTGTTCAAATGGCTGCATCTCGTTTAATCAACCTGCAACATCACCGTATCGCTCAGTGTCAAAGTATTCAGATCACGATTTTGGGCGATGAAGGTGTACCGATTCAAGTGGATGGCGAAGCTTGGATTCAACCACCAGGCATAATTCGAATCATTCACAAGAATCGTGCCCAAATGCTGTGCCGCAATCGAAATCTGGAATTGTCATTGAAAACATGGCAAGAGAAGCAGCGACAACACAGCATTTCCATTTCGCGTGAACAAACATCGAATATGTCTGATTCAACTGGCATATCGGCGTCTCTGCCGTCCGGATTGATGTCGGAACGTGAAAGCTATTTGCTTTTGAATTTCATCGAAATTGCGAGTTCGCTGGTTAAATGGGTCAAATTTTTGATCATATCACATCCATCGTTGGAGCATGATTTGTATGCGGTGGCATGTCGTACAGCCGATGCTCTCGAAGCGATTCATCCGCAGGGGAAAATTGTTGAAGGCTCAAATTTGCGTGTACAGTTAGCTGAAGTTGTGACAGCATGTCGCCAATTGTACGAAGATTCTTGTGAGCTATTGCGTGAACGCAACCAAACGCTCATCCTTCGCGAAGACTTGGAAACGAAATTGAGTGTGGCTCTTGCCAACACTGAATGTGAACTACGTAAGGTGTCAGTTACTAAGTCGGCTGATGGTCTAATGCGTGCCTCACTCAATGTATTGGCACCAAATGAAGAGGTAAATTACCACATTAAATATTTATTTATGGCCGCAAGTTTTCGTTTTTATGTACGGATGTTTTTTATCGCAATTATTTTCATGAATTTTTGATATATTCTTTTTCTCTTTCAAATTTCAATTTATCTCAATAGCCGGACACACGCAAGAAATCGAAACCATTTTGGATGCGATTCCGTAGCCATGCGGCTGGCAACAGTCAGAGTACAATCAATACAGTGGCCCAGAAATCGACTGCATCAACACGTGAAACGGTTGCTAATTGGGGCGTTACCGAGGTGGTTACCTGGCTCGAAACAATGGGCTTGGGTGAATATGTTGAAACATTTACACGAAACGATGTACGAGGTAAGGAACTTTTAACATTAACACGACGTGATCTCAAGGAGTTGGGAATCATTAAAGTTGGTCATGTAAAACGTATACTGCAAGCATGCAAGGATTTGAATTCGACTTAAGTTAATTAAGTGAAAGTAATTTAACCAAAATAAAAAAAAATCCCAGAAACATTGTTTACATTTAAGATGAAACCTAATAATATACATTTAACTCTAAACACAAGGAATTGCAACTTACAAATAGATTCTAGTTTCATAAGTGTAAATGAAGGGAAAAAACCAAAATCATCAGCAAATGGAATAGAAGCCTCATATTCGGGCATTGTAATTTATTGTTGCCACTGTGCATCTGACTCTGAATGTGCCCACTGAAAACAAAAATCAAATAGTAACTTTATCACTCCATACACCTTTTTCTTCTCCTCTCACTGGTTTTTATCCAAAGCATAAACCTCAACAAAGGATTGTCAGCTCATAATGTATCTGTGGTTTCCTTAATTTCAAACAAACGTTTCTAAGTACGTTAAGTAGCATTTAATCTGTACAGTTTCAGTAAACAAAATGAATCATGGAATGAAACGGGAGATACCATTTAGAAACCAAAAGTCAAGCTCGTATTAAAACAAAACAAAAGCTTGAGCTTAACTTTAATGCACGCCAATATTTACAAGAGACACCCAAAATAATTTTTAATCAAACATTTCCGAACTCATCATAAAATTAAGAGATTTGTTATTATTTCAGAGCCTCCGAACAACTATCACATTCACATTTTCTTTTTCTTCGAATCACACTGAACAATGGAAATTCTCTCTATTGAACGAAGACCTAAGCTTAACTCCTCCCAAAACTCTATCACGCTTATAAAAGCATATCAACCTGTATGTATGTGTGTTCGAAACCATTCGCAAAATCATGGTTTTCCCCGCAAATTGATGTGAAGGTATTTCGGTTTTTTTTCTTTCTGGAATGACATTCAACACATACACTCACTCACACCACTTGATATTGGCTAAACACATTTTCTGATATCCGATTCAATGGATGATATATTGAATATTATTTAATAGGGTAATTATTTAATTCTAACCATTATGCACTATCATTCGCAATTAATTATTCATGTTAACCATTTTTCAATATAATAACTCTGCGTGTGTGTGTAATGTGTATGTGTGTTTTCAGAACATGTTCAATTAGATCAGAAACGTTTTCGACTGTTTCATGATGTACCTGCAAATCATTATTATTTCACTTGTGCAATACATATATATATATATACATTGTGTGTAAGATGATTCATGACATTCCATTGACATAAACGTCATATATTACATACAAGTATATATTCGGATGGTTTATCAAATTGATGAAACCGGAACATCGAATCGGTTTTGTTTTTGATCGCATGATTTTCCATAATCCACATATTTATATGGGTTTCAAACACAATCGAGACGAAGGATGAGTTGAGAGAAAATTCGGAGTCAACGAAAATTCAGAGTCATGAAAATGATCTCACAATGAAATGAACAACATTAGGAATATAGATTTAACATAATTTCATTGGCTAGATATTCGAATATTTTTCTTTCTTCAATTGACATATAAATGTCTAATTGAGTGATTACACTCGTTATTCCTTTTTTTTCAATACTTAGAATATAAACTAGTCGTGTTCCCCATTTTGAAATTGATTTTTTTCCAAATTGGCTAAATTCTCACCATTTATTGAGAAAATTTAACGAAACCAAAGTAGAATTAAATTTAAGTTTACCAAAAAAATAAATTATTGGATTAAGAAACTATCGGCCATTGTATACGTTGATTCGAATGCTTTGGCCTAATGGCTGCCTGCTGGCAAGGAGCCTTACTAGGGATTGAGTAAATAAATCGAGTATGGATTTTTTTTTATCTTACTCTTTTCGCTAATTTCGAAGAACAAAAAAAGAAGAAATTATCAGATTAGGCTAAGGAACAAAAGACAAATCTTAATACTCGAATGATTCAGTTGCCTAAAGATACTTTTTTTTCTGTTTCGCATTCGAACGAATTTTACTACATGTAAAGAACCAAAAAAAAAACTCGAAAAATGCATAGCAATTTTAGAAGTTTTGAATTACGTAAAATAAAAGTGAGGAAATGCTCCCCTTCCCTCGGAATCGGAAATACAATCAAATCGTTTTCATTTCAAAATAATTTTATCGAAATGTTAAATTTTAGTCTCTTTGAAATTGTTTTTTCTCTCTTTATATTTTTACCAAAATTCAGCGAAATGTCGCAATCAAAATTGACATCAAATTCTAAATTTATGGCAATTGTTTTATTCCAAAATAAAAATGAAACAAAAAAGTTTTATATGGTTCTCTCTGATCTGTACAATATAACGATGTAACGGGAATGTAAAAGAGAAGACCCATAGCTTGTAAGCCTGTTTCAACTTTTGTTATTGTTGTTTATGTTAAAATTCATCATATTTCACAACAGCGAGTAAAACTCGCTTGAAAACTTTTTAACTGTATAATATTGAGGTGACGACGATTGGCACAATAGTTTTCACGTAAAACATTGTTATGATTAAAACGTAAAAACAATCGCTAACTTTGTGTGTTGACGCCCGAAAAGTACTGTTCCTGGTAGTTAGCATCGATTTGATGACGAACGTTGAACTATGACGTAAAACAACAGCACTCTTCAAAATATGGCGAAACAACATCCACAACCCATGTATGATTATCCAACCAAATTTGTGTGTCATCAACAATGATGCGATGCTGTGCATTTTCATGTTCTGTTGATGTTTGACCACAAAACATTTTCGCAAAAACAGTATGACAGACACTTTGACGTCATTCTGAATCGAAAATATCCAAAAATAGAATTTCGTCAGTTCTGAATATCCAGAAATAAATGATGAATATGTAAATTACTTCAGTTCATTGAAGTTTATATCGGCGTGGCATCATTGACGCAAAAAAATCCCATTTGTACTTTCTGCAGACTATGCTGCAGACAGAATCGAATTCTTTGAAGAAAAATTTGGCTCTGCATCAATGTAATATACATTCGACTTGTGAAAAGCCCTCGATTTCGTTCCGCCTTCGTTTGTACCATAGAATGGGGTCATCGGCAGAACCACAGCACATTTCCAAGAATTTGACATTTTTTTTCTGGGTCAAATACCGGAAATTGTAATACAAAAATTGCAAAAATCAATGAGACACTTCCTCCTTTTAAATTTTGTTACATCCAATATTATCCGAATTCCGATTGGATTCAATGAGATTAGGAATATAAAGAACAGTGATGATAAGAACCTCTGATAACTGTATCAGATAAACATAGCTCCTTCTGAGTAAATGACTGTGTTCATTGTTTAAGCAATTTTATGGTCAACGAATATAGAAATGTCTCCATTGGAAAAGTTTTCAATTCAATTATAGTTTGAATAAGTGTCTTAACAAGATCACTCGAAGAAAAGAAAACGAAAAAAAAATGATTTTTTTTAAGACAAAATCTGGGATTAGTCTAAAATGCTTTATTCCATCCAATTCAAACACTTAATCTCATTGAAAACCGTTTCACTCGACGACAAACATTCGAAGAGCGAAAAAATCGGCACATAGATATCAAGAGTAGACTTTAATTCCGCATAATGCGATGAAACCGAGATTTTATTTCACCTTTCAAACGTGCTTTTTCAGCTCAGGGAATGTGGATGAACTTAACGAAAGAAAAAAAAACTGGAAATTAATTTCCCAGCTCCCCAAGCGAAAGAGTACGATGAGGTTCTATCGTGATGATAAATTTCATCGTAGACTAGCGGCGAGCGCGTGTATGCAACACATCTCCGTTCTCACTGCTGCTATGTTAAACATAGTATGCTGTTCACGCACACCGATACATGACCAGTTGTGCCGCATGTGTCGGTGTGCGTGGGCCGCGTACTATGTTTAGCATAGCAGCAGTGAGAACGGAGATGTGTTGCATACACGCGCTCGCCGCTACTCTACGATGAAATTTATCGTCGTGATAGAACCTCATCGTACTCTTTCGCTTGGGATCCTCATGAAATTCAAGAGGATAAGCAGCCGACCGATGCTTATCAAATCCAGTGGTCACTGAAAAAAAACAACATCCGCAGAAATGTATTTGAACTTTGTTAACAGTTGTGTTTCGACTAGGCAACGTCCGACGGAAGTAAAAGTATGATGTGGAGCAAAATTAAAGTAGAAAAATAAGCGGAAAAATTAATTCAAAAAAGTACACATCGGTTGCCATAACTGGCGTTGTCCCGTGCCGCAGTTTTTCTACCCACTGCTTCTTATTATACAAAATAATTATTTACATTTTCAAGTGAAGATGACTTTGTTTTGGTTGCGGCATATTAAAATTTAGGCTTTATTAGCAAAGTTTATTTTCGTTGGCTAATGACAAGCCCATCGTGTCTATCAAGTAAATTAACAAACCTATTACGAAAGCAAAATTCAAAATCAACACAAAATGAAAGCATAGAAATGACAAAATATTGCCCCAATACGCTCCCAATTTCGATTCCAATTGAAAGCAATAGATGAATATCGCCATAAAATGTATTTGAAAAATCAATATATTATCATGTGCCCCCACCGTAGCCGTTCCCATGCCGTTCTACGGTAATATGCCTACAATATCTGAAATGAAGATTGGTTGAAATGTAAATTGTAATTGGCTGTATGAAAGTGAACAAATTGGTCCGCTGTGTATACATGATGATGGTGTTGGTAGTTTTAATTACTTTTCCGCAAAATTGATTTTTAATCATACCATTTGCATTCTATTATCAGAACCAAAATGAGAGCACACAATATGTTGTGTGTGTGACCGAAAGTCATTACTACTCAATAATACAATGGCTGTGCGCATCATACCAATGACAACAATTGGTGGCTTTTTTCTAACAGTATTAGTTTATCGATGGTGGAACATAATAGCGGTGTACATTCATCAATAGACAAAACCATGGGTTAAAACCCGACAAAACAAACTGTTCTTTGCTTTTTTTCTGTAGAATTGGCAGAATTTCAAATTAAACACTTTTAGACTCAAATAACGTATATTCCGATACCGCGACGAATACCAGTGAAAATCGGTACATTGTACAATATGTGCATAAGTGAATTGGTCGCAAAAGCCAATAATCATGCTGTGATGCAACTGCTTTCATATGCATTCCACATGTCCAATATTAGCACACGTCGAATCTGTGCCGAGAATGGTTCAACTTTGATGTTTTGCCCCAGTTTATGGAATGAAATTGTTTTTGCCAATCGATGCATCGTCATACCGAGAGCGTCACGTGCCTGTTTCTATCAGCGATGTGTGTTTTCTCGTTATTATTGTGGGAACAAACATTTGCCAACTAAATTCATTGCGTTTTTTTGGTTCAAATGTTTCAATGTCACATCGCGTCACCTCTCGTTGTAAATATTTTTCACACGAAGTGTTCACTCGAACCTTCATTTCCATAAAATTTATAGAAAACACCCTCATACGTTGGATGAATGTAACAAAAAAAAAATTATTGAACAATGTTCTTATGCTGTTCAGGAAACAAATAAAAAAAGGAAAAAATAAAAAAGACATTTAAATTCATATTCGACTAAATTCAAACCTAAATAACATAAGACAAATAATGCGCTGCATTTATTGAATCGAGGGAATTTTCAACGAAATCAAGAAAAGGTTTTCTTTTCGGTCAATTTGAATACGAAATAGACCTTTGCTGATTCGAATGAAGATGACAACAAATAACAAAAAAAAAAATCATTAAAAGAAAATAAGTGGCAATAAAACATGGTATTTACTCTTATATGAACGAAACCAAGTGAAACACAAAAATAATACATTGAAACTGTCTATAAATGTTTTCCTTGTTCACTCAATTTGTATATGGTGTTCGAGGGAAAATGCAAAAGAAAAGAAAAAAAAAAACCGTAAAAAATGGTATTTTGTGTATCATGTCTTTTGAGGGAAACTACAAAAAAAATACTCCCCGGCTCAACCAATCAATTTCATTTCCGAATATTGTTAGACGAATCGATCCAGTTCGATTCACCATTGTAAATAAATGTGTCTTCTCGCATCGTATAAAATATAAGCATTTTAGTGATCACATTTGTACCCCTTTCTAAACACCTGAACCCGCTCGTCAACAAAAACAGACATTTTTGTCTCATTTCAAAAAACACATTATTATCATGAAGAAAAAAAATATACGAGAATTGGTTTTTGTATGAATCGAGAATAGTTTTGAACGGGATCCATGTGACCATTTCCAGAGCATTTAATATAAAAGCAATTTCGAATGACATTAAAAATAATAATTATTTCTAGGACTTGAATAATGTAAGGAATGTAAAGAATGAAACGCACGTGTCAAAAATGAATCGGACGAATTCAAGATCGCTTTTATATAGAAAATTGTATAATAAACAAAACAGGTGGAAAATCGGAACATTTTATTGAATGGATATGTAATGGACAAAGGAATAGAAGCTTAAATTGATTCACCAGAAACACGTTTTTGAAACGGCTTTTAATTTATCATGTGTTTTTTTCTCTCTCCAATCTACACAAAAAACATCTTGACAAAAAAAACGGAACAAAATATATTTAAAAAAAAAACTATAGCCGTATTATCATCAGAACCAAAAATATTGTACTAATTTGTATATCTGTAATATTTCACCACGAAAAAAAAACAAACAAACAAAATCGAACTTATTAGTATTCCAGTAATTGTCACACACATAAAAAAAACTGAAATAAAACTTTTTTGCGTTTCTAATTCACAAAAAACCAACCCAGACTGGCATTTTTATTTCAAACGAAAGCAAGATAGTGTCGCTTCGATGCATTGTTTCGGATTTGTTTTAGGAATTTCGTCTTTCTTTTCATTTGCTTCAATTGGCTAGATGTATACGGCAGCATGAGGTGGTCTAATACGAGTCGTGTTACTCAACGTACTCATTACACTTTTTCCATGCATTGATATCGCCTTAAGGTAATCCGTAATCTGTTATCAAATAACTGAAACCTACACCACTCTTCATCTCATCTGTATATATAAAAATCTTAAAATCTCTGAAAAAAGGCAGAATTGGCTCAACAGGACAACGAATAAATTTGGTTTGTCTAAAAATGTGTGAATTCGTTTATTGTAAATCATTTCTTCATTAATTTCATTATGTGGAGTTGCGATTCCACGTTGTGGTCAACACGCATCAAGTATATAATAAAAAATAACCAGACTCTAAATTGAACAAAAAAACACTAACTTAGCCAACAATTTGTCATTTTATTCTTATCATCGATTTAGTTTTTCCTTATTTTCTTTTTTAAAAATATTTTATGTTCAGTAAATCTATCTACTGGGAATCATAATTAAATTCATCACATTATTTTTTTCAAACAAATTCAAGACTCGAATCTTCAAAAAAAAAAAATTAACAAATTTCCAAATGGACATCAACCACAATGCAATTCAAAAAAAATTGGCAGCTGCGGAATCTTTGAAATGTAATGTGATTTAATACATTTGGAATTGACAATCATTTTTTTCGTTTGTTTGTTTCAACTACGGAGACAAAAAATAATGACACTTAACTAGGGATAATTTGTAATGAACTTCATGAAGTTGAAATGAAAATTGTCTTTTTTCCTCGTTTCACTTATTCGATGATTTCATGTTTGAAGAGCTCGAGTTGTTAAGAGAAGCACTGCTGCTGAGCGAGCTGCCGAAGCTCTGGCTATCACGACGACGAGGCGGCAACTCGAAATGGTACATTTCATCCGTTGGCTCTAAAAATGGTGGCCGTGCTCGAATGCCGTATGTGGTTGGACGTTCTTGCGGTATTTTCGACAGCATCAGCTTCAAAAGTTCATACTGAGAGGAAATGAAGACGAGAAAAAAAGCGGAAATAAAAACACTCGTAGAAAAATAGGAGAATTTCTGACAATTGCATTTCATGTGATTGAATTTGATTTTTTCATTCTTTTCAAATGCCCAATGCTTAATACTTACTTCATGCTGAAATTTATCCTGAAAACCATCTGGAAAACGATTCGAACGCAACATTTTAATGGTTTCGATTCGTTCCATTTCGGTGCTGAATACCATGAGCAATTCAAAGAGAATCAAGCCCAGCGAATAGATATCAACTTTGTAGCTGTATTGGCGACCGTGCAGCTGTTCGGGTGACATATAAAGGTGAGTGCCCACTTGTTGCGTGTGCTTGGCACACGATGGCAAACCGCTTTCGTCACCGCATGGAGTTATCGATTTCAAATTCTCCGACATGTCGGTTACAAGGCCAAAATCGCCAATTTTGATGCGGCCATCCAATGAAAAGAATATGTTGCTGGGCTGAAAACGAAAACAAACTTATGTCAAAGTCTCGAATAAATGCAAAACAAAACCGATAACTCACCTTTAAATCACGATGAATGAGTCCCTTGAGATGAACATATTCCACGGCTTCAACGATTTGCTTGAAAATGGCATGGCTTTCGTTTTCCCGCACATAAGAACCATTTTCGAAGAGCCAATCTTTGAGACTTTGCTTTCGGCACAATTGCATTTGAATGTACAGATATGACATGGACGATACCAATGGCGTTGCAATCGATGCCATTGGAATTTGAACTGATCCGGTGCTGGTTAAATCTAATGATAACGGCCTTCGGTGTGTTCGCTTAAACGGAACTTTTTCTTTATCGCCATCGTCGCCTTTCTCGGAAATCACGCAGCACGCATCATTTGCAAAACTCATATCAATCTCACAGTCCATTTTCATGGAAGCGCATGCACTGTCCGTCATCGAGTAGCTTCGTTTCTTCATGCCAAGATTTTTGTACAAATCTTTGCGTGTTTTCAATTTTCGGTGGCGTGGCACTTTGCCCGAAGTACTGGACCGGCCGGACGGTTCAAATACTGAATTTAATCCACTACTATTTTCGTCTTTTGCATCACTGCTCACGTCTGAACCGCTGCTCGTTTCAGTCGCTTCTGTGGCTTTGCTGGGCTCTTCCTGCTCATTATCCTCGGCTGCAAAGACAATGAACGAATCATCGTCGTCATCATCATCATTGTCCGGTTTGCCAAGTGAGCTAAAGTTTGTCTTGCGAATTTCATCATCGAAATTAACACATTCATTGGTTTGTAGACCTGAGATCACGAAATCCAACTTATTTTTATTGTACAGATGGCTGCGAACATTGCTTGGCGGTGCATTCCATCCGAACGGTTTCGACGGTTCCTCGGCTGACGGTGAATCAATATCAATTGAATGTGACATCGCATAGCGATCCATCCATCCTTGATCCTCTTTCTCCTGCCAACCCGGTGGCGGAGACTCAACCCACGCTTGGAAATACCGAACAATATTATGATGTTCACAATTTGCCAATGTTTTAACTTCTCTCATGACACGCTCACGGGATTGCTTGTTCTTTGGCAGAACTATTCGCTTGATCGCATAGTTGCAATCATCGATTTTATTTTTCACCTCGAAAACGACACCAAAACCACCTTTTCCCAAGCACTGCAACAAATCAAAATCGGTTTGAAAACGCGATTTAAATTCGGGTTCCGTTTCGCTGGAGTTCGATTCAGACAGACTTCGTTTTTCATGGTATTCGATGGCCGGCAATAGGAAATTGTTGTCGACTGGTTCAGGTGTGGCCGGAACCTTTATTTCCACATGTCGTTCGACTACCACAACTTCCTGCGAAAGATTTGAATGAAAACGTTTTTTTAGACAAAAAAAAATCGAGAGAGAACATCCATTGAAAAGAATCAACTTACTGGTTGGCTTGGTTTGCGTTGCGTTAAAACAACGTTGAAAACAAGCACCGATAATACAATTAAGATAATTTCACGCCACCAGTACCACAATGAGATGAATCTAATCAAAGTAGGTGTACGGAATGTTTCGCCATCTTCGGATGAATTCGTTTCATCAATTCCGAAATTCACATCTTCTGAACTGTCATTTGACACCTTTTCTTTGTCACATTTTGATTCGGTTGCTTTGGCATACAAATAAAACCCGTTCCCATTGACATATTCGGAGCCGTACAGCACAGAAATGGCCGTTGCTGAATAGTTCTTTTTCCTTTGTCTCATTTCCTCGCTCGAGGTTGTGGTGACCAGTGAAGTGTCTTCGGCACTTTCATGCTCAATTTGTACCAATCCCGAACTACTACGAGCATCGATTGGTCGCCAAGGGATTCGTTTGAAGCTCGTTGTTTCGGTCGCATCATCGCCAACCATGTGATTAACGACATTCACCTGTGCCGCACGCAATTGATCACTCTCCTGAATGTACAACTGACGCCTAAACATTCCGATATAGATGGACGGTGTTATCTTAGCCATTTCGTCACCATTGTTATTGAATATAGACGGGTCAGTTGATTGTGTCCAGGATTTCCCTTCGAATCGCCACATTCCTTGCACCGCTTTGAATAGATCAACCGCTTTCAATTCATTATTTTCATCACGTTTCCACACATTCACAATAGGATGATCGAATTTGTATTTCCATACGATTTCATGCGGTGCATTTTTCTGCACCGCACAAATGATACCGTCGGGTACAACCACTCTTACGTCCAAATTGGTTAAAATATCATGAGCACTGTTTTGATTCGATAAATGGCAATCACCGGATGATCGAATCGATTCCAGTTCGTGTTGTCCCACGCTAAAATTCCATCGCTCTTCGCCCGTTCTTGGCTCAATAGCTCGTACTATTTGCGTTTTGCGACGCACAACTATCACTTCATCATCGGTCTGCGGTGGCGATGATGCTGTATCATTTGGTGGCAATTCACTTCCGCTGTCAGTCGCATCCGCATCAATTTCAGTACTATTCACACATCCTCGCATCGAACACTCGTAAATTATTTGCCCGCTCTGTGCTGACACACCGTACGAAATCGTTTCTTTACCACCTGTTCGTTTTGATGAATCGAGATCGTTAATTTTTTGTTTATCTTTTATTTGCAATGAAAATTGCGTGAAATAAAAGTGTCAATTGACATTACCTGATATCACCAAATCATCGCTATATTTATACGATGAACTAAGTAAATTGTCAGCTGTGACTGGAATTGGTTCGACCGTTTCACCATCAAACTTGTAAATAGCGCCGCTGAGCGATGGTATCATTCTCACCCATTGTCCATTGTTGGTCAATTCCAAATTTTGTATGCTGGACGAAATCATTGGACCCGGCGTTGTGCTGATTGTCCACTTCTTTTGGCCATCATCCAAAATATCCAACGCCGATATTTTGCCGTCTAACGTTGAAACGTACAATAACCTATATTGAGACGACGAGAGATATGGCAGACAATTGAAATCATAAAAAAAAATTTCATTTCATTCACAATTTCGAAGATAAACATTTTGAGAATGAATTTTACCCAGCATTGCGGTTGGTCTGTTGTGCTCGATCATCGTCACAAAAGGGTAAACGTTGCTGTGGTTCGGGCAATTCATATGTAGCCGATGCAAATGGTACATAGGAAATAGCCAACAGAATCACCAGTAGGATTAGCATAAAATATTCAAAAAGAAATCGCATGTTTATGTGTCCGCCAGTTCGTCAAAACAATGTCGTGTTATGGTTGAATCGATGTTTGTAGTTTGTTGTGTTAAACTACAGCCGTCGTTGTTGTCGTTGTCGTCGTCGGTGTTGTTGTTATTGTTGTTGTTGTTGTTGCCGCTGCCGTTGAGTTTGTGTTTATTTGAAATAGACGATCGGCAATTTTGTCACTGCGACTACTTTCACGATGTGTTTACGGTGTGTTTGCTGTATCAAGTGTTGGCGGAACAGCAAGCCATTCGACTGACAGCAGCAGTGTGGCCTTGAAGCTTAGATCCAACTGGAATGAAATGTTGATCTATTGAACGATAATACATTGAGTGTACACTGTACAGTGCACAATTGATCATTCTCGTTTCGTATTCGGTTGTGTTTGTATGGTTTTGGGGTGAATTTACAACAAATTTAGCGATTTTTGCGAATAATTTTGCGATTTTATGGATTTTTTCTCGGTTTGAAGATGGTATTTCACAATATGTGGCAAGTGTTACAAACACTCAACCAACTAAAACTGCACCATCTTCATTTTGACATAATCTCCCACTCCAATTTGATTTTTTCAAATTAAATGTGAAAAATATTGTTTTTTCTTCTGCAGTTTTCACTTGTTTCAGAGCACTGTCTATGGAGATGGCTTTATTTTTAGAAACTTCTCGATGGAATTGGATGTTGAACGATGGGGTTACGGCGATATTTCAAAAAAAAAATATCGACGAATTAAATTAACACTATTCCGACATTTGTCACTTCACTCAAATTATGACTACGTGCGAGAGCAAATTACTTTTGCCTATTTGACTTTTTGCCTTACTAATTATTGGGTATGAACGAACTTTTTTTTTCACTCTTCACACAAAAGTGTGTACAAATAAAAACATTCGATTTGAGACGTGTTTCGATGCGCTCTCACCAGCTGTGGTGACTGTCGTGAGAGTGAGTGCAAATGTATACTGCAAAGCGATCAAATTTGTATAACCATTTTGAACGGTTTCCAGTCAAGCCGATTTGAGGCACGGTTCACATCGGACGCACGACGCGCTCAAATACACTTTTTTTGAAACGTGCCGTGAAATTCGTCTTGTTGTTTGCCTCTTCGCACTTTTCGCAGATGATTCATCAACTTCAACACACGCAACTCCAGATAGAATGCTCGTCGGTCGTAGATGGAACAAAAGTATTTCGTGAATTTAATTTCATCAAATATTAATTTCAGGCGTTATTATTAGAATGAAAATGTTTCGAAAAATGTACAAAAATGATGAATTTCAATAAAGCCGAAAATTAATGTTTGCGATGCCAATTTTTTTCCGTTCATTTAACACTTGCGACTACTCGCGTTGCAATGTCAATCAGCGCCACACACACCAAATTCCATAAATCGAGTTTTTACTGTAATTTTTTTTTTACAGGCAATATGTACTCTTCTCCACCCAAAATGAATCAGATGGATTGTTTTTACCTTTGAATATACCGTTGAATCACTAATATTCTGTTGATGATTTTTTAAAAGATGCAGATAATTTTTTTTTTCGATAATTTATTGGACGATGCACACTTTACCAAAGTAAAAATGCAAAAGATCCGAAAGACGGAATGAAAGAGCGCGAAATCTGAAAACGTAGATACAAGCATATGAACGCGGCTTAACGAAACCAACGCAATGCAAAGCGTACACAGTACTTGGTTGTTTGAGTGCCGCAGGGCCAGTCGTATCAATGCACACTGAGTTGCATACTCTGTTTTGATACAATTCTCCAACAGATACAGCCGAGCGTAACACACGTCAGAATGATATGTGTTGGAATGTTTTGCGTTTTGAAAGATATTGAACGTTTTCAGCTTGGTTCGTGATTATTGCACGGCTTACGCGTGATAAAACTACCTTTTGATTTTTTTAAACACGATTTTTTTAACGTGGTCTTTTCGTATTTTTTGACTGCAAATCCAGGCGACGTTTTTCATCTCCTACATGTAAGAACAAAACAAGGACATGTGTTGTTGAAACTCATCTTCTTCTTCAAAAAATAGATGAATATTCAAATCATGGAAGATTTGCCGAAATGACTTCGGGTAGGGCGATTTCAATTGTAGATTTTTAATGTAGTGTTTACTTTTTTTTTATGTAGGAACAATTTTTTTGAGCAATCGGCTGTCGAAAAACTGCTATAAAATGAACCAACTCAAATCTTGGTCAAAAAACGTATTTTCCACAAATCGAAATTTTTTTCGAATGAAGAATGGTTCCATAAAATTGTAGAAAAAAATGTGCATATTCATTTCAATCGGTATCTTTATTTACTGTTCGCGTCATTTGCCATACACTGATTGAACATTGCAGCCGTTAGTTGTTGCTGAATGTTGTTTCGTTTTTCATTGGCCTGAAATGCACTTGAACATTAAATGTTATTTAATATAGATTCAGAATCACTGTTGAGTCGCGAGACCACTCTTATTTTCTTCTAAGGTTAATCCGTAATTCCGTATGCTAAGAATAGATTTGCGATTTTTCTTGTGTTTAAAAAAAGGACGAAAAGAATTTTTCTTCATCATGTTTCGTAATGTGCAAAAAAAATCTGATTCACCAATCCAGTGATGAATAAATTAGTGCAAATTCTATAATGGCTACAAAATACCATAGAAATTATTGACCTGGGAATTACTCTGAAAAACTTCTAAACGTCACAAAGTATGACAACGCTGTCTTCATAATCTGAAAGAAACGAAACGTACCAATTTATTTGGATTAAGTTGAAATTTTGAAGGATATTCTCTAAGGGAATATCACGCTATTGTGAGATATTTGAGATATTTGAAATAAACATCAATTGTATGACATATTTTCGAATAAATGAATCAGATTTTTGTGGATTTTGGAGATATTTGAGATTTTTTGCATTAAATACATTTAAATATCATTCATAATCACAAAAATCCACAATATTCCGCCGTATTCACAAATATCCACCTATTTCATACGACAGATTCTTAGAGATAAATTGGATTTTCTTGAAATATTTGAAATAATTCAAGCGTGATATTCCCCTAGAATATTCTGTTTCCTCACTTTCATGAAGCCTTCAAGATCACTGTTAAGCAAACCAAACCCGTTGACTGACCGTTTCATCTGAGCAAATGCAATGATATGTTTCATGTTCTTCTGTAGACCGACCGGAAGTTCATACCAGTTCGTCTCAAATGCGACATCAGCCGTATGTTGTATTTTTAATACAATTCGTGTAGCGTAATAACAATACGGCAGAATGGATAAAATGGCAACAAACGAGGCGAAAATCGTCATAACCACTTCAGTGTCAAATGTCTCAAAAGTCTAAAAGATATACATTTGTAAAACTACCGTTCCGAAAGGTTTTTAAAGCGTTACCATTTGAAGCTGGAACAATGTGGTCGATGTGAAAATGGTATCACCAACGACTTGAACAAATACGGTTCCCGTAACGACTTTGGCCATTTGCTTGAATAGGCTTGAAACAAAAATTGAATTTTCCATTTCGAAAACAAAGAAAAAAACTTAAAAAAGAGAAAATTCAAGAAGGGCTTACTTCGCTGCATAAATTTGAAGATTAATGACTGTGATGAATGTTGACCTCATTGCATCGTGTCCAACACTTTCCGTGTTGTCTAGTTCAAGGATAACCATTTCGAAATCATCACAAATCGCTTCGATATAAAAGCAAATGCTCATGAAGTACGCCGGCACCAGCGTTAGAATGATAAAATAAGCTGAAACCGTTATACACTTCTGCAAATTCACGAGAAAGAATCCCAAGGCCGTGTGTTGATTGTATAGAGTGCTGACATTTGAAATATTTTTTTCGATATATTTAGATGAATGAAAGCCAAATGTTTCAATCAATTACCTGATCTTATAAGTAATGGTCCAGCGTGTTGGGTCAATATCATCGTTCATCCAGTCCACAATAATTTGCTGTGCACTAAAAACAATGGATAGAACTACGAAATTGTTACAAGTTATTCGCGGTGGCCATTTCGTAATGAAAATTGATTTCACTTCAGCATCCGCATACAAGGTATGCATGACAGATTTCCTCCCTACAAAAAAATACATTCACACTGATACATTTAAATATTGGATGGAAAAGGCAACCTACGTTCATTCACCAATGCTCTGAGGTAGGTAAATGTGTGAATGGCGCGTTTCCCTTCCACGACGAATGTGAGATACGAAATTATAACGACAATGAATCCAGTAATCGGAGATATGGCGGCTATTAGAAGTTCTGGGTTATCAAAATGCGCGTAGAGGAAATGACAAGTTGGTATAAGATCCATTCCAACAGTTATCCAAAGCATCGTAATACGTTTTACAAATGTTAAAATAAGCGAACCACCGTCAGCGTTTGGACAGAAGCCAAATAGCTCCAACAGTTTTTGATTATATTCCAGTGGCACCATTTTTGCGACTGACTCCAATGCTACAAGATATAAACGCTTTTATAATGAATTTTTGGAGGGATTTTCAGCGCAATGCAATTGAATTACTCAATGTCAACATATGCAATTTAACCTTCTGACTGTGTTTGGGTAAATAGAACATGGACTGTGTTTAGTGACATTTTCGTCACCTACGTATATAAAAGAAAAATAACATTTTTTCAATATTTTTCTTTGAATTTATATGATATTCGATTGAATACAATATTATCTTCATTATTCATGCATTTATTTATATCAAATAACATTGCAATCTATTCTTTGAACCATCCGAAAGTTCGATGTGTAGTGGCTGCGTTTGACAGTCAATTGAATTCTGATTTGGTGATTTTTCTACTCGTCATCGGGATGTATTTGCATGTGTCAGAAAAAACCCGAAAATACATTTTATCTCTTTCAACTATATAATTATATTGATTAGAAAACACATGTGACATTTTTGTCACCAAACACAGTCAAAGAAGTATAACGGTGCGGAATTTAATTTTATATGAAAAAATTGAATTTTTTAAAGAAATTTTTTGTTTTGTATAATAGATTTAATGGTCGGAAGAGCATTCTTAAAGTTTCAGATAAAAAATTTCATGAAAAGTTATTTTTTTCACTTTTTATATTGAAAGTGACAAAAATGTCACCAAACCTAGGGGAATTTATCATTCAATGCAGTTTGTATGATTGAAGTCTTTTTCCAAATTCAAACAATATTCTTATGTCTTTTATGTTCAACATACCAATTTTTTATCTCTTCGACCGCACGTAGAAAATTCTTTAAATATGCCTTTTTGAACGAGAAATCTGCAGTTTTTGATTATATTCCAATGGCACCTTTATTGCAACTAACTCAATTGCTGCAGGACATAAATGCTTTTATAATCAACTTTTGAAGGTATTTTCATCGCAATGCAATTAAATAATTATTCAATGTAAACATATGCAATTTAATTGTAGGGGAATTTCAAATTTCATGGAAAAGAATTGTTTCGGTTTGAAAATTTGTTAGAAGAATTTGGCTTTATTAATTATAGGGTTCTTAATTGGTGGTTTAGATTGAGAAAATACAGGAGTATTTTTAAATTCTGTAAAATGCACAAATAAACAACGTTTCAATCATCCATCTAGCGAGTCATGACGGTCTTAAACATAATGTAATAGGAACCGGTTGTGTTCAAAATCTGAAGAAAAAAAAAACACAAAAATGCAATACGTTTTTTGAGGTTATAAATTCAGTGCAACCTTTTTAAATGTTTCCAACGAGCAGTTGATAATTCCATATCCCGAGAAAAATTTCGGCCGTTCCGAGTTCTCTATAATTAAAAGTATATTTTTTTGGACGCTGGGTGGAAATTCATACCAGGTGAAACTGGTGTAAGCGCTGTTGCCGATTGCTTGCAGTCGCAATGAAACATGAGCCGAATAGTAGCAGTAAGGCAATGTCGTCGCAATGCTGACGGTCGATGCAAAAATTAGAATGAAAAAATCCGGATTGATATGTTTCGAGGCCAAATCTAATTGATAAATGGATGTGGAGCAAAATACGGCACCACACCACAGTTGAAAGAATAATACCCCAGTGATGATATCACTTAATTGATCGAAAAGCCTGGAAATATTCTGCGTCATTCAAGTTCTATTTATAATCGATTTTTGTACAAACTCAATAATTTGAATGTTGAATATAACGGCTTGGAATAGGCGAGTCTGAACGGCATATTTGAATTGGTGTGTTTTTTCAACGATTCGGTTTAATTTGTGCATCAGTTGGTTAAAATCTTCGGTGAAGGCATCCAGGTAAAATGACGCACCAAGGAAAAATGCGGCTTGACTTGTAATCAGAATGGCATAGGTGTGCAATGCAACGATTACCATGATTAAATATGCGAAATATCCATGTAAAGAATGCACATCGAATGGAAAGCTAGAATTGAAATTTCAAATTAATTTCCTCTTAGCAAAACTTCGTTTACAAGAAATAAAAATATTTGTTTAACTTTTTTCTTCAATTTCTTACCTCATTTTGTACATGCCATACCAAGTGGCTGGATCACTTCTGGCGGGAATCATTTCAAAAATTACCGTGTAAGTTGTGGCGAAAACCAATACAAAATCATAGTTCATTATGAAAACAATAAGCGGCCACTTTGCAACAAACGTTGAATTCTCTTCAGCTTTTTCGTAGAGTTTTTCCGAATCAGGATTTGCTCGAATACCTGCGGATTTTCATTTTTATCAATGACAAAGGAAAATAAATCAATTGATTCTGGCTTGTTTGAATGATCAATAGTAGAGAAATGTCGTGGTACATACGTAATTTGACCAAATTTTCAATATGGTTGAGAAACTTGGATACTTGGTACTTTTTGTTGTAAAACGTCCAGTATCCACCACCTGAAGCAGTGTTTGCAGCCATTTGCATCACAGCAAACAGAATACTTTCGGTGTCGGAAAAATGCGAGACCACGTACTCAAAGCTAACGCCAACTGTACAAATGGAAATCCACAACATTGCCCAATTGACGCATTTGCTAACGATTCGCTCTTTTGGTGAAGCGCATTCGTCATTCAAACACATTCCGAAGATCTTTAGAATCTTTTTATTTAACGCTATGACTGACATTTCAGAACCTGAACTTCAATGCCGAAGATGTACTTGAATATTTGTTCAAATCCTTCGAAATGTTAATTTTTTACAGTCTGATAGAAAACTAACGGAATGTTTGGTGATGAGTGAGCTTTTATTTGATTTGAATTTATTTAGTTATTAAAGTAAATTGGGGCGCAGACCTTGTTGATTATATGGTTTAACAGAATAGACAAAACCAACCTAGTTATTAAGTCGATGGAATACTTTATATCTTTTAACAATACCTATAATTTACGCAATCAATCACTGAGCTTTGAAAAATATTGCGGCTCCACTCACCAAAGTGTTTGATCCACTTGAATATTTAATAAACTTTGCTTGTATCGAATGACACGAAATATCAATAGAATTTGAATGAAACCTAGTTATTTGAATATGGGTGTTGTTACAGACAAGAGAATTCGTCTAGTGATAAAGACTCTCATATTTTATTCAGAACGTAAGTTTGACTTTGTTTGATAAATTCCATTTTCCTTATGAATATTTATATTTTCAAAGAAAATGATGAAATAAATGTCATTTTCCAAATATTATTTTGACATCAAATCGAAATAGAATTTTTTCTGTGAAAATATGATTTTTTCTATCGAACTCGATAAAAAATGGTTTTGATTCACTTTCATGATAACACTCAAAAAGTCCATTGCGAACAATTGTTTTTATTTATAAACTAGCAAGATTGCTTGGCTGCGCTTCGTTAAGCTTCCTTTCAAGCGCTACGCGGCCCGGAATCGGATTTGGTTTTGTGTTGTAAAAGTTAAAAAAAACTAAAAGGTTGGGAGAAAATGTCGATAAAATTTCTTCTAAATAAGTATTTTCGAACCTATTTTTTATTTCATGAATCTTTTAATTCATCTTCTGTCTGTAATCATAAATTAACTCACTTTACAGACATAACAACTCACTAAAACCTAGTTATTTGAAAATGGATGTTGCTTCTGGTCACAACACTGTTAGAAATTACACTTATTTTTCGGCAATTCTGCAAATAAAACAAAATATTGGTTATTATATTTTCAAATACCAGAATTTCATTTTAAGTACATGTGAGATTTTTCAAAAATTCATTTTACCTTTTTTCCGCCTTCTGACTTTCTTTCCGCCTCTTCAAGAATGTGTACAGCACTTGAATGTTTATTTATTTCAGCAAGTTCTAGTGCGCTAAATCCATAATCGTTTTTGGAATAGACATCTGCACCATTATCAAGGAGTAATTTGATCATTTTCACATCGCCATCTCTTGCGGCTATTCGAAGCGGATTCCATCCAACGGTTGTTTCGGCGGTGTTCACATCACTTCCACTTTTTATTAATAGTTCCGCCATTGATTGACTTTAATGGCTTTGCTCAAAAGGTCTATTCAATTCAATCCCACATTCAGTGGTTTGATAACAATTATTTTCATTCATAAATAAAGCTTCTATGATGGAATTAATGTGATTAATTTAACGATGAGCGAAATGCAATCACTTATGACATATTTTGCTTATCTGAATGCACATTTGCGTGTGACGTAAATCTTTCATAAAACGAAGTTTTAGCAACGTAAGTTTTGTAATTTAGACGTAAATCTTTATAAAAGAAAAATAAATTGTGAATGAACAAACACGAACTCATATTTTGTTTTTGAACATATTCACTCGCAATAAAGATAATTGATCAGGTTGTCTTTGATTCATTCAAGTATTGCGATCTTGTCATTTCCATTCAATTTTATATGCCTAAAAAGTTGTCATTTTCCCCAGGAAAACTTTAAGAAATAAATCTTTTATGCTCAACACACGAATTCGTTGTTATATCTCTTCCACCGCCCGTAGAAAATTCTTCAAATATGGCTTTTTAAACGAGAAATCCGCTCATATTTTGATTATAAAAATAAAATTTGTCGGTTCAACGGTCTATTCAGCGTGCATGTTAATTTGGCATGTAAAATGCAATTCTTATCTGTGCAGCTAAATAAATGGACGCATTACGATAATGGGCAGTATTTTGCCAATTCTTAAATTAGATGATGTAAAATGATGAAAAGAACGTGTCATCTTGGTGACTTCTTCACTTGTCATATACTTGAGAGATATGATTGTAAAAGGCTACTTGCATAGGGGTATTGCAGCGATCATTAAATATATGTATTTCATCAAGTTTATCAAGCTCTTTCCAAGTTTATGCATAGTGTCCAACTTTTGTTCTGTCTCTACCATCTAAATGTACAGTAAAATAATTTACGGGCACGACGTAAGATGGCGTTTTTTCTGGTCAAAAAAGTTGCAATATCCCTTTGGCTACTTGTTCAATCAATGTACTGAAAAATGTGTTTGGCAAAGGAATGCCAAAGTGGTTTGAGGGAAGGTGATTTGTAGCTAGGAAGTCGAAGAACTGAATCAGTAATATCTAAAATTATCATATGTAGAAAAACAATTGATTATCAATTTCAGTTCTTATTTATTCAAGGTTCAGGTGTATCAACATTATTGGTGTTGTCGTAAAAAAATGTTTGATTTCAATTCAAGAAGTAAAAAAAATAAACTAAAAATAAACTGAAAAATAACTACAATTCTAATAAGTTCAGGATGAGTGCGTCACACGTAAGTCATGTACTTACATATCGTTAAACAAAATGTCAAAGTTTGAAAAATACCGATTATTTTACTTTAAACAATAACAAATAAGTTTTGTTTACTACCCATGTTGATCAATCGTTGTGTAATCCAGGACTGTATTGTGTTTTTACGTAATTTGGGGGTTTCCATTCAACAATCGATGTGAAAAAACAAGGAATAGTTTTTTTTTCAACACACAATTTGTATGACAAGAAGATGTTTTTTCTCGGATTTGTTTACGCGATACAAACATTTAAAAGCTACAGAAATTCGAATGATGCTCAGTATTTTGTGAATTGTTAAACCAATTGCATGCATTTAAAATTCTTTTTTCTGTTTACTTGGGTTATGTTTACTGGCAAAATATCCTCACTTCTGGCATAACCAGTCCATTCAATTTCGATTCAATAAAAGCTTAAATCATTTGTTGGTCAAACGTGCAGTTTGGTTTCAGTTAACTGGTCACATTTAATGAGAATCGATTTCAGCGTAAAGACAGTCATGTCGTTGGGAATTAAGTTATTTTTGCCATTGGTAGTGATTCTCTGCATCACAAACAGTAAGTATACTACTATAATAACTAAAGATACAAACATAGATCTTTACTGAATTTGTGAATTACTCTAAATTTCTCTTTCAGCAATCAATGCTCAGCATTCATTTCCGTCAGCGAAAAGTTGTCACTTGCTCAAAAACTCGATAGTACGTTTAACGGGATTATGCGAGTTGAGAAAATGTCACGTTGATTATAACCACATCTCTTGTCATATATATAAAGGTTTAACATTGTGTGACTGCAAAAAAGGCTACGTGTTCAATCCGTGCAATGGGCAATGTGTTAGGCCCAGAAACTGCCCAAAGATGAATGGAAACACCGCGAACTGTCAAGAAAAACGTTATTATGCAGATACAGAGTATAAGCCTGTGGGTATTCGAACGGTTGGCCGGTCCTGAATTAAAGGAGAAAACACAAAATTTCGTCATTCGTCATTAGAAAGAAGAAGCAAATGATTGTATTCTTAAGTGTATTTATACTAGTTTTGCTAAATAATGAAATGCCACATTTTTATTTGCGGATTAAGAAAAATAACATGATAATCGAGCGCGTCACATATGTTGTACGTGAATCAGTGCGCAAAGCGTCAAAGTTGAAAATAAAACATTTGATAATAATAAAATTGATTTGTTTGCCACGGCTGGTGGTCTCACTGTTGAATTGTTTGTGTTGTTCACTGGGACGCAAATCTGGCGATTTCCATTCCGACAATCAGTTTGAGTTTTTTTTTTTTGCTCTCGTATGAAACGTGCATGATAACAAAGTTGTTTTCCTCGGTTACATTCGATATTTTTTTCATCTGAAATCGCACTAGATACGGTGGTATAAATGTTACGAACTGAGAGAATGCCGCTCAGTCTATTGTTGAATCAATCATTTGCTAAATTGTTATTGCCAATATTGCTATTCTGTTGCAAAGAAATTCATTTTGAAGAGAAAAGTAATCATGTCGTTGGAAATTAAGTTATTTTTGGCTTTGGTGGTGGTAATCAGCATCACAAACAGTAAGTAAACTCAATAAATAAAGATGAATACATCGTTCGTTACTGAATTTGTGAATTAAATTAAATTTTCGCTTTCAGCAATCAATGCTCAGCATTCATTTCCATCACCGAGCAGTTGCCACTTGCTCAAGAACTCGATGGTGCGTTTAACGGGAGTATGCGAGTTGAGGAAATGCCACGTTGATTATCATCACATCTCTTGTCACATGTTCAAAGGATTAACATTGTGTGACTGTAAAAAAGGCTACGTGTTCAATCCGTGCAATGGGCAATGTGTTAGGCCCAGACATTGTCCAAAGATGAATGGAAACACCCCGGATTGTAAGGAGAAACGTCATTATGTAGATACAGTGTTCAAGCCTGTGGGCGTTCGAAGAGCTGACCAGTCCTAAATCAATGGAGAAAACACAAAATTTCTTCATTAGAGAAGCTGTAAAGAGAGAAGAAACCAATGATCGTATTTTTAAGTGTATTAACTTAGTTAGTATTGCGAAGTAATGAAATGCGTTAAAAAGTTAAAAATGTATTAAAGACTCGTTTTGAGCGAATTATTCGTTCGAAAAAAGAAGAAATCATGTAGTATTGTTTAAGTGATGACATTGAAAATTTATGTTTATGAATAAGAATAAGAATAACTAAATTATTACAAATTATAAACGCTATCAATTAAAAATGCAAAATCTAAATTGTATCGAAAAATGTATTCATATGATCATAATAATAGAATAAAGAGATTACACTTACGTAAAAAAAGATTTGTTGCCATGGCTGGTGGTCTCACTGTTGAATTGTTTGTGTAGTTCAAACGTACGCAAATCTGGCGATTTCCATTTCGACAATAAATACGAGTCAATTTTTTGCTCCCGTATGAAACGTGCATGATAACAAAGTTGTTTTCTTGGATTATACTCAATATTTTTTCATCTGATTTTCCCATCAGATACGGTGGTATAAATGTTGCGAACTGAGAGAATGGCGCTCAGTCTATTGTTGATTATTGAATCAGTCATTTGCTAAATTGTTACTACTAATTGTGGCATCAGAATCAATTTCGAAGAGAAAAGTAATCATGTCGTTGGTAATTAAGTTATTTTTGGCTTTGGTGGTTATCCTTAGCGTCACAAACAGTGAGTAAATTTTTCTTGTACAAATCGGTAGCAAGTTAATAACCGACCTATTAATTTATATTTTCAGCAATAAATGCACAGTATGGTCGTCCGAAAACAACAAATTGTCATTTGCATAAGAATATGATTGTACACACAACTGGACTATGTGAGCTGCGAAAGTGCCATATTGAAAATACCTTGGCTTGCCATATATTCCGGGGAATAGAAATGTGCGACTGTAAAAGAGGGTACTTGTTCAACCAGTGCACTGGCGAGTGCGTCCGACCAAAGCAATGTCCAAAGATTGTCAAAGGAAAAGTGATTTGCGATTAGGCGGTCAAAACAATCTAGCTGTTACGCATCCCTAATTTAACGGAGAAATAGTGTTGAAAAGTTGAAAATGTGTTAAAGACTCGTTCTGAGCCAATTTTTCGTTCGAAAAAAGAAGAAATCATATGGTTTTGTTAAGTGTATTCATTAGTATTGTCATTGTTGACATTGAATATTTATGTTTATGAATAAGAATAAGGAAAATTAATTCATGTTATCAAATAAACACACAAAGTTTAAATTTTATCGAAAAATGTATCAATATGATGATAATAATAGAATAAAAAGATTACATTTAACACGTTACGTCACGTTAAACTAATCCAATGGAAAACTTTTTTTGTTTACTCCTTTGTTGGTTCATATCGCATATGGCATACATTGTGAACTTCAGTTCATGAAAATAATTGTAACAGCGTTATCAATCGCAGCTACCGACCCCCCTGAACAGTTTGCTAACAGTAAGTAGCGGAGATAATCCACGTTGACCAGTGGAAACATGTCTAAAAAAAGATTTTGTTATCAGCACCAAATATTCCCTGGCAACATTCAATTCATCGAATAAAAGCCCATAGTCGGCGATCAATTTTTTTAAATCCAAATTATGATTTACATTTATTTCGAGTTTCTATTTTTTACATATTTATAATCTTAATTAGAGTCTTAATGGGTGTTTATTATTTCACAATTGCTGAGCGCATGATCCATAAATTTTGATAAAAGGAGATAAAAGAAAGTTCTAAAGAAAGAAAATAATTCACATAGAATTCACATGACAAGTTTTTCTCTTCTCTACTAAATTTCAAACTCAATTTTTTTTCTGATTCGAAATTAATCAATTTGGATTACTACATTGATTGAGTATAAAATAGATTTGCTTTTTGTTTTTTTTTTTATTAAATTCATGTGGGATATTTATTTGTTTTATCAATAATAATTAAATGATGCTGATTTTAAGGTGTGTGTGTTTGTGTGTTGTATACGTTAAATGGCGATTTGTGTTTAGTTGATGTCGATGAAAATATCTCGGTTTTTTCATGACATTTTTGTTTTCTTTGTTTCTCTAATGCTTTCGTCACTCGCGCCTGCTGACGCTGGTTACGATTCCAATGTGTCACTTGTGACTATCAATTGATCAGTATTTTGCAAAATGCATAAAACCTATGGTACATCGATTGGGGGTACACTCAAATTTCAAGTGATGATAATAATGATAGTTGTTGTCGCGGTGTGTGTATGTGTGTGATGAAATGATGAATAAAAACCAAATAAGCACTGCCACGGCTAATGACATAATTGATGGTTTATTGAGATGGATGTATTTAGCTGGTTAGCAATGCAATATTTATTTCTTTAACCATTTTCACACGATGCAACATTTTGGCGAGTGCATCTTTGCCCAGGGCTTGCGTTGAGTACCAAACCGGTGAATCAGGAACACATGATCTTTCCGGCAGCAGATAGAAGACATCATTGCGCGTTTTTACACTTTCCGGACTAAAAATGAACAGAAAAAAAATCGTTAAATAATCGCATCAATCATGTCAAGAATTATTTGATCCGTCGCCGTTGTCATCCAACGGACAATTGAATGGAAAATCATCAAATCAAAGCCAAACACAAAGGAAAAGTGCACTTTCGATCAAAAACAAAGAGTTTAAGAATTAAAAACTCCACCCACCATTTAGATAGATAGAATTCGTATAATTTTACAGGACATCTCAGCGGATTCTCTTCATTTTCTTGCTGTTCATACACTTTCTTCTTTCGCGAATTGTCTGTGAAAGTAAAATTATGATTGATTATTTGCAAAACTTGGTTAAAGTGAAAAAAAAAATTCAAAGAAAATATTGAAATTTTCTCCATTTTCAATAGTTAAGAGTATTTCAATAGAATGAAACTCACCAATATGCGTCGATTGTGGTGGATAGAATCGAAGTAGAACATTCCTTGAGCCAGCCACTTTTCCCGATCCTTGATTTGGATTTCGTTTCCAATGCTTCATAATATGTGAAAATGATAGCTGCATATGCTCTTCGACAGTCTATGAATCCAAAACGAAAAGTATTCAGTTAATTTTGTCTAATCAGAAATACAAAATATTGAAAAAATTAAGAGGAAACTTGATGATTACCGTTAAATTGAAGTGTTTTGTATTGAAAAACATTAGCGTGCTCAATAGAACATGTGGAGAGTGTGCTCCCAATTGCTTACACTCCCAAAGATGTTCTTCTTCGACACGCGTCACGATGTATTCTGCAAATGCATTAATAGTTTGAATTATTACAACCGATTCGGTTGAACTTAATAAAAAAAACCCGATGCTATTTGATAGAAAGAATACTCACGAGAATCGTTATAGAGTACTGAGAACTTTTTGGCCACTTCATCCAAGCAATCGGTGAACCGTTCGTAATAAGGGTCAGTGAAAATGTTGTCGATTCGACCGTTTTCATAGAGATACTCTTGAATGCCTAACACAAGATAGTAAATGGTGTCCGGTGCATATTCGCTGCCATTCGGTTTCCGCACTTCCTTCACAAACAAACACAATGAATAATTTAATTCGTCGGCGGTCAGCTGGAGTAGTTCGGTTTTGAAGAGTTTCCGCCGCATTGAGCTCTTTTCCAGCTCAGAATTCTTCGTTATAACCCATTGCTTCCATGCGTTCACGCCAAATGTGAATTTCAAGCACATGTTTGCATCGGCTTTTTCAATTGGTTCTCGCGGTGGTTCGGGTTGCGGTGGCTCTTGTACGGCACCTCTTCGTGCTCGTTTGGCTGGCTGTCGTTGTGCTGCTTGCTGCAATCGTGGTGGTGGACCACGTTTTCGAGTCGGTCTCTGTTGATCTTCCATCATCATCATATGCTGATTTTGCATGACATCGTGGCCAGCCATACCCGGATGTGAATGTGGTGTAATCGTATTCGCTTGCATCGATGCTTCAAGATCAACACCAGCTGGTTCGTACTCTGTGGCCATTTTGAGTGCCATTTGCATGATGTCTTCGCCAAAATTATTGCCCGATATTTCCACATTCTGATCTTTGGACCAGTCATTTTCCTCTTCTGAACTGTCGGTTTCTTCTTCCTTCTTTTTATCACCCGCTACCATCTCAGCCATCATTAGCAGCTCAGCTTCAAATGGATCCGCTGGCATTTTGTCTTGAATCTTTTTAATCTCTTTCATTATACCGTTGGCCGAGTTCCTGAAGTAATTAGAAGTACATAAAACGAGTATCCCTCAACGATCACACCGAAATTTAAACGGATGATAATCAAATTAATTCACACAAATTCACAATGCAACATACCTCGTTGTCGGAATGAATACGGGCACTGGAATCGGCAGCGGTATCGGCACTGGTACAGGGAATGGTTGAGCGTACATCGCCATCGGTTGTGGGACGTAGATTGGAACTGTAAAACACAAAAATTAATTGAATTTTTCATCCGACATTTTATTCAACTCGCATTCAATTTTGAAAATTACCTGGAATTGGAATGACCATTTTCCGTTCCAAGAAACTATCTGTTTGACAGCCAACAGTGAATTGCATCGGTCTTGCTTGTACTTCTTTGTTTTGTGTAGATGGCGCGCATAGCGTTGCTACATTTGCAACTTTTTTCGGCAAGGGTGGAATAGTTACGATTTGTGTCTGTTTTTCAACGCGCACCTGAGGGGCGGCTGATGCTTGTTCAACTGGTAATTGTCTCGGTCTACCCACCTGTCGTGTTGTCTTTTCAATGATATTATCAGGGAGTGGTTCAAGTTCAACAACAGGTTGAAGTCGACTTAATTCATTGCCAGTCAAACTATTTTGTGCTTGATTACTGCGTCTAGTGCTTCGCGTAGGTGCGGCCAGTGATGTGACGCTTGAAATCACCAAATTATTACTTGATGCCGTTTGCTTTGACGCTTGATAACCGGTTGTTTTTGCAAGTCTGGTGGCTGGTGCTGATTTTCCCTTACCCTGTGGCTGTGCCGTTTTTAGCTGTTGCTGTTGATTTGCTTTGATGCGTTTGGGCAAACCAGTCGGAACCGGTTGCGATCGTTGATCGGCAGCTTCACCTTCTAGAGTTAATGGTGCCCGACTGAATTGACTTTGGAATGACATGACACACTGATAAGTACAAAAATTTCGCATGGATGCATCTGACATGGTTAAATGATATTGTGGCGTTGTCACCGAATTACACTGATCACATTTTTGCTGTTTCATTGCGATGGCATTCATCGACACTTCGCACATCGATAAACAATTGATCGAACACAGCATCATCGATCCATGTGTAGTAGACACTTTTTGAATCATATCAAAGTTGTATTTTCGCACTTTGCACCATTGACATGGGGCAATCTCTCGGTTGGCTATTATGTAGATGTTCATGCAAATCTTGGAACAGAACACTTTTGCATCATTTCCTTGGTAAATTGTATGCGCATTGGATGATTTGCGCTCGAAATATTTCCGACACATCGCACAGCAATCTGAAAAATTACACAGCAAATCATGAAAATCAAAAATAGTAAATAGTCTCAGCATTTTATCAAAAAATTAAAAAGCGTCCCTACCTGGAGTCACATTATTCACGAAGCTAAATGCCGAGAAGCATGGATTCGAACAGAAATGATGGACATTGTTGTCGACGACAACCTCAACGCGAACGATTTTTGGATTGTTGCATACGGCACACGTTTTGACTGTATTCTTTTTATGATTAAAAATTTGATCATACGATCGCATGCATTTTCTCGAGCAAAAATCTTTGAATTGACCGTTGATTGGTGCTAGGAATTCGTCATTTTTTGCAATATCCAATTGACAGTACGAGCAAACTTTGAGACCTTTTTTGAATGTATCCAAACAGGCGGAGCGACAGAATTGCCGTAATTCGAAACCGAATCGTACGCAATATTTTCCCATGCTGGAAACTGAAACGGCATTCTGGCATGATTGACATGCAGCACCGATTGCCTGTTGATATTGGCCCAAACAAGATTCATTGCAAAAATCCATCGTTTCCCACTGAAGGTTTGGCTCATTCAGCAATACATCACTGTAGCATTGAGCACACCGACGCCCAAAACTGGCCTCACGATCCAAAGCGGCCAAACGTTGTTCGTCTTCTGTTCGTGCCACCATTTTCTTGGACTTTTCACTGGCACCTGTTGTTCGCTTTGCTGGCGGCGCTTCAACCACATTGCTAACCGGCTTCCTTGATAAGTCTTTCACTCGAATCGATTGGCGTTTGAATCGAAAACGATCCGGTTGCTCGGCCATTAGCAAATTCAAACAAGGTTCAGTACACAAAAAGAATGATTGTTCATCTTCTTTGAACGTGTATTTGCACTTTGTTTCGTCCGAACATTGCAAACATTTGTTTTCGTTTTCCACATCGTCACCGCTGGCCTCTTCAATGATAAACCGTTTCTTGGCTATGACAAATTTGTCTGGATGTGATGCCGTGAATTTATTCAAACAATCATCTTCACAAACATAGCTGAATGCCTCCGCGTTGGCAGTTTCTTTGAAGCGATATCGACACATTTTCGTTTCTTCGCACGATTCACACTTTTGCTCGGTGTCCATGGCATAGTAGATCGGTACCTTTTTCACCACCACTTTATACTGTGCATTCGCATTATTGAATTTCGTTACACAGCCCGTGTCGCACAGATATTGTATTTCGGTCTGTACGGTCGATTCGGTATCGCCTTTGGGCGGTGTGATTTCTTTTAACAATGCATATTTGCATTTGATTGTTTGACCGCACTCAACGCACAGATGCTCTTCACTGTCCTCAGCATCAATTTCCTTGATTTCATCCGCCTTTGGTGTGCATGGAATGGAGGCGGATTCAATTTGTGGCTGCTCACCAGCCTCATTTTCCGGAACTGTTTCTTGCTCTTGCTCTTGCTCCTGCTCCTGTTCTTCGGTTTGACCTTCGGTTGGCTCCTTCTCACCTATTGTTTAAGAAATAAATTGATTTCGTTTTGAAAATTTTCCGAAGAATAATACGAATTTTGAATCAATTTCTAACCGTTCTGTTCGATGCCTTCCATAATGCCTTCACTCGGTTCATTGTCTTGATCCTCGTTTTCATCGGCTTGCTGTTGATTTTGCAGTGCTCGCTCTTTGTCCGCGTCCGAAATCTCGCGTTCTTCATCCGGTAACAAACACAGCTCCTCATCGGCTCCTTTCCCTTCCTCGATGTCATCAACAGCTGAATGAAGAGAGAATATTTTAGAAAAAAATTGACCAAATTTTAGATGTCTTATATTTCAATTGTTCATGTACAATATTTACCTTCAATGTTTGAACCATCTTGGTGTGAACTTGTTTCTCGATCATCCTCCTCATGATCGCTACCAGCTGGTTCATCTGCTTCATTTCGATCATCGGCATCATTTCGATCATCGGCATCATTTCGATCATCGGCATCATTTCGATCGTCGGCATCGTTTTGATCGTCTGAGTCATTGTGATCAACACTGCTTGTGTTGCTCACATTTGTATCATTTTGCATTGATTGATTGGCGTCTGTGTCATCGCCCTTCAGCAACGAATCGAATGGATCATCGGATATGGTTTGATTTTTCGGCGTGGAATCACTGAATGAACTGCAATTAAATTGTTCGACATTGTGTTCCATGACCGAATCATCGCCATTTCTCGTAAAATCTGGAACATCTTCGCCTTGTGGCGTTTCGCAATCGACTTCCATTTGAACCGATTCGTTTTGTTGTTCGTTTGCACTTTCGTCATTCTCTTTATTTCTTTCATCATTCTCAACATTTTCTTCACTCACTTCATTTTGATTAGTCTCTTCATCCTCGGCATTTTGTGCAGTCTCTTCTTGTGCATTATTCGATGATGTTTCTATTTCAGGTTCTGGTTCAGGTTCTGTTTGTTTTTCTTGCGAAACATTTTCAGACTCACAGCTCACTTCATCCACTTCCATGGGTTCTTCAGCAACAGCAACTGTATCTGCCGTTCCATCGGTAGTGTCATTTTCTTTTAACGAATCGAATAAATCCGTTGGCTGTTTTTCATTTTCAGATGGTTCATCCGCAACTTTTTCCTCCGATTCTTGTGGCTGTGCATTTTCAACGTCACCATTTCCACTGGGCTCTGTGACATTTTCACTTTCAGTTGTCGATTCCTTCACAACTTCTTTTTCCCTAACATTATCATTATCTGTTGTACTCTCATCAGACATCTTTCACTTTCAACACAAAAACCAATTTTCCACACAACAAAAAATCGTTTCGTTAGAAATTTGTTTTGCCTGTAAAATGGGGGAAAAAAGTTTCAACCAAATGATTTTTTTTTTCTTTTCAAAAAGCAAAGGATTTTTTTCGTTCCAACACAATGCTATCTATATTCAGTGCGTCGCTGGTAGCATGGTTGGCGCAATTGTAAACACTACTGAAATGTGACAGGGTTCGGTTAAAAAAAAATGCTATTCAGCCATATTTTTACACATACATAAAAATAATAGAAAAAAAGCAAAAGTTAAAATGAAACACATCTATTTGACTTCGAAAAAGGCTCAAGCACTCGTAATAGAATAAATGTACAGAAATATGTAATGGATGTCATAGGGTGTTCAGTGTGTAACTGTCAGAATTGTCTGTGTGACAAAAGCGGTGTATGCGATTTGCATTAAGTAATGTACGAATCAAAATGTGCACCCTTTGATGCGAAAAAAATATTCCATCATTTCCAAGTCATTCAAAAATCACATCCAAACCAAAAAAAAACATGATCAATCTGTCTCAAATTGAATGTATTCAGCGTAGCTTGAATATTTCCCGCGAATAATACAAAATAAATGCGATTGTATTGCCCAACCATGAAACACCGGACTACCGCTATATTACTTGTGTATTTTTGTTTATATGCCCAAAAAACCACAAACTCACACCTTTTCTTTGTTTTACTTCACTTGTATGTCGGGCACGTAGTTAAACATTCATCAATATCAATATGAATTTGAATTATTTTTAAAATGCCAACAAAATACGGGCTCATTTAGATACAGCGGAGCGGCAAAATAAACTCGATAAAGTCCACACTTAGCAAAACAAACTCCGACTCTATATCACCATCTTGGATTTTTTCGGCTTGCGTTCTGCTATGGGGTCGGTGTGTGTATATTGCAAGCATATCGTACGTGAGTCGAGCATGGTCGAGCACGGTCCGTGCACGAAATCTATGCATGAATATGAGTAGATTTAATGACAGCTGTCGCATGTCAAAGTGCCAATTACGAATAGGCAATATTTATGCATTATTTTTGATTTTGAGGAAATAAAAGGACTTTTTTTATGCAATTTAACAAATTGACGAGAATTGATTTCCAAATCCAAATTTATAATTTGATTTTATAGGGGAAAAAAATAAATTTATTTTGATCAATGCGAATGTACTAGATTCATTGTTCAAAACGTAGTAGACCGTAAATTTGTAAGTGATAAATAGCGGTGTACAATTTACATCTGCCCTAGAAATGAAACTACTGTTTTCGTCTCAATTTTTATTTTTCATCTTTTTAATTTATGTCCGATGACATTCTCGTATATTACATTATTTCAATTTTGCCAGAGAAAAATGATATAAATTTAAATATTTCATACATATAATAGTTTTTGTATCAGTAATATTCATTAAGATTTGTCTCCTGATCAGTTTTACTTGTGTCAGTTGCAACACAATGCTTAAGACAAAAACAAATATTGTTGTCTTCGCCGGCTCTTCGGTTGTTGTACATCAAAATTGAAACTTATCATGTCTAATACAAAAGTGTTGGTTCATCATCAATGCTTCTAGTTCTTTTTTCCTTTCTTCAAACAAAATTTTCGTTTGCAACTTATCGTTCACAGATAAAAATTAGATTTCGCTTTATGTTAAGTCTTTGAATTACTTTATTTTCTTGACATTATTTGTTCCGTTTGTGTCGCGAATGTGTGTGTGTATGGGGGGGACACATAGCGACAAATATTGTCAGATGCAAAAAAAAAACAGTTCAAATATACAAAAAAAATCATTGATTGATTTAAACAACTGATTCAATCCAGTATATGTTAGTGAAAATGAAAAGGTCAGAATTGGGGCTCACAGCTGTTTGTTGATAGAGATGAACACGTGTGTAGACGGGATTGAGGGAGATGTGTGAATGGGGAATTAAAATTAATGATCAAATAGTAGTAATGTTGCTTGTTTTTTTTTATCTCCTTTGAAATTTGAACTTAATTTGAATCGCATTGATCAATCGACAACAGTTCAAAATGTTTACCATTCCGCATCTCCGTTTGATTTCTGGAAAATATAATCCTTGCCGCCTATATTCATGATGCCATCTTTCAAATAGAATTTCCATTTGTTACGTGATCGCGTTATCTGAAATGATTACAAACAGAGTTCATTAGCATTTTGGACTAAAGTGTGAAATGAACCGGGTTGAATGCATACTTTATCGTATTGACACACCACCACATTCTCTGTATCAAATAAGTCATTTTGGTTCTCTTCTTCCGAAACATCGTCATCACTACATAAAGGCTCCTCTTCAGCACCAATGCCCTCCTCTTCTTCTTCATTTTCCTGTGTACAGAAACAAAACCATGCACATTGAGAATCGTCTTTTCAAAAATGTCTTATTATTCTTTGGTTGAACGTTGTCATTTTACCTGTAAATTGTCATCATCGTCATCATTATCCAAATTGTCATCGCTTACATCACTACCTTCATCATCTGAGGTGTCTGCGGTGCCGTCCAATTGTTTGGCAATTGTCGTACCACTATTGGCCAATACGGCATTGATATGCTGTTGTAGCACAGAGGCAGCAACTGCCGGTGGTAAAGTCATTATCGATTGAATGATATTGGTTGCAGTTAAAGCACTGTGTAATTTATTCTCTTGTAATGCAGATGCAGGCACTTGGATTTCCAGCACACGCGGTTCTGGATTTGGCGAATTGGGCAACGCGGGCAAACTGAAAATTGAAAAAAAAGAAAGTGATGTCAACGTTGGCTTAGAATTGAAGTTTAAGTAAACTGGAAGGGGAGCCGGCTTCAACTCACGTTATTTGAATCGGTACGATTTTTGATGGATCAAGACCGATGATAGCGGCAGGTGGAGGCGGAGCTGTTTGCTGCTGAGCAATCGACTGTGTCGGAACCAATGCAGGAGGTTGTTTCTATTCCAAAAAGGAGAATCGTTAGTAAGTTTTTCGTCAAATGCATTGAAATGCCGTGACTCACTTGATGAACGGCAGTTGATTGTGTCTGAATGGGCTGTGAGTTAGCCGATTTGTTTATCGTATGTTGCTGGGTCACAACTAATGTTTGATTGGGCTTTATTTTATTTTCAGTGGATGCTTCAGCCACGGTATTTTGTGCAGCATTTGATTCTGTATTCTTGTGTTCTCGTTGTGCACTCGGTTTCTTTGATTTTGTTCCATTTGGCTGCAATTTTTAGGAGAACAATTAGTTTATATCCGGTTTAATCAAATACAAAAATGTGCATACTTTTGATTTGGGTGTGTTATTGGTGACGATCGGCGGTGGTTGTGTTTCGGTTGGTTCAATATGAGCCTCAACTGCTTTGCTTGCCATCAACTTGTTTGTCCATACCTGTTTCATTTCTTGCAGCACTTGCTCATCAACACCTTCATCCAAAAAGGAGTCCCGAACGCCGGCTATTACATCATCTATCACTGTGTGATAGAGCTTCAACTGAAAGAATTCAAATGGGTACACGGTTAGTTTGATTGTCCGGCTATTTAATGTAAGGCATAAGCTATTGTGACTTTTGAGAACAATTGAATGCATTTGGCGAATAGTGCACAATCGATTTGTATGTGTCGAGATACATTGTCACCGCCGTTCATGCATACAGAACATCAATCAGTGTCGTAAAACTATTTAATGGAGAACATGAAAACAAACCAATCCCACCAGACAAAAGTAGCAATAAAATTGATCCATGTAATGTACTCAAAGTGCTTCATAAAGCAAATGTCATGACGTTTTGTTTATTTATTTCGAACAACAATCGAAATATGAAGCCATAACTGTTTTCATTTCGAACGCATAATATTGTCACCAATTCAAGGTAAATGTATTTAAATATAAATGCCGACACTTATCAAATAGCTCCATATGCATCGCATTCATATATGTTCGTTCTGCTGCATTAGCTAGCCAATTTCAACAAAACTGCAAACAAATACCCACCACTGATGTTTGACTTAAAGCCATTTTCCGCTAAAAATAAGCGCGTTCCGATAAACAACTGAGCAATTTATAATGATAATGAGGCGAAAAATGTTATCCGTTGTTTTGTTTGCTGAACACAGATTCCAAAGGTAAATGAACAATATGTTTGGTTTTCTTTTCTACACTGCGGTGTTTCGGTTCACTAGCAACTTTTCAAGTGATAATTTCGTTTGATTTTTTGCTTTTCGTTCAGAATAAAAATGGAACAAAAAATAAAATGCAACCAAAAACAACAACAGGATGATTGAAAACGCGCGTGTTTTAATTTTCTCAACTTTTTGTATGCGGAGTGGATTTTTCCGATTGGTTTGTGCGACCAAAACCAACTACAGAATAATTATGAGAACTGAATCAAAATGTATGTTAGCCGTGATGTCGTGCCAATCGACAAGAAAAAAAAAGACGTAGTGAGTGGACACACAAACACACACGCTTAACCACTCACACATACACAGAACCGTTTACGAAATTGCACTCACGCGACTCGATTTCGTGTACCGAGAACGTTAAATTGTCATGTCTGTTGGTTTAATTTCGTGTTTGTTGGTCGGCAATTGAATCAAATTTAGAGATTTGCAAAAATGTATTGAAGAAAAAATTATTTTTTTAAGCTATACAAAAGACAGATCCGCGTTCAAATGGTTGCTTGATTCAATTCGTTCGCAGCAATGTGCCTTTTGTGGGAGCAAACCCAATTTTTCCAAATTACGTATTACGAAATATATTAAGTCATTCGGAAAATGACATTTGTTTGACTTATTGAAGCAGAGAAAAGAAAGGAATCGATTTTATTGTTTTTATCTTTGTCAGATATTCGTGCAATACCATTCGAACGACCAGTGTTTTGTGTGTGTTTCACAATTTCCTGCGATTTTTTTTTTGCTGTAGCTGAAACATCGATAGATGGTTTAGACAATTTAGATTAATCGAGCGCAACAGAAAGTTTATCCAAGAATTATGTCGATAAAAGATGATAACATTCCTTTGGCCGATGACGACCCACAAGGTGAATTGGGTGTAATTGAGTTGAATCAGTTGTCTATTTCTGAGAGTCATTTAACATAACTAAGTTTTTTTCTCTCGATACTATATACAGCCATAATTGAGGATTCCAATGACAATATGAATCGAACCAAATCAAGTGATTCGCTGCCTAGCATGTACAACAATGATGGTTCTAGTTCGTCACTGGAGCCTGATATCAATCCAGATGAACAAGAGGAAAAAGCACGCTTGATTTCACAAGTACTTGAGCTTCAGAATACACTTGATGGTGGGTATTTTCTCCTCTCTACAATTTTCATTGAGTATGTTCGGTTGACACGGATGCTCCATTTCAGATTTATCGCAACGAGTCGATGGTGTGAAGGAGGAAAACTTGAAACTTCGCTCGGAAAACCAAGTGCTGGGCCAGTATATTGAAAATTTAATGTCGGCCTCGTCCGTATTTCAATCAACAAATGCAACGACAAAGAAGAAATGAGCGAATCAAAGCCACAGTGTGGTTTAATCTCAATGGAACAACTAGCAGTATTTTTCGATCGCTTAAATTCAATCACAAACAGAAGACAAATTATATATACACACACAAGTGCTTTTGCTGGTTCTAAGCTACTGACTTCTACTCTATTTTTCTTATAATTTCGTGCATTTTTTTTCTTCTACTAATAATTTTTAATCGAAATTGGTGTAAAATTTTGAGTGTGTCACAACAAAATAGGCTTCTTTCTGTATGAATCTGTTTATTTTTTTCGTCGTAACTAGCTAATTTTCGTTGTATAACTTTACATCAATCAAACTATAAATTGTAAGAATGTTGCGCTCACTCTATAAATCGTTTGAATCGTTCAACATCTCTTTCACATCGTTATTCAACATTTACATTAGTGTAACTGGCATTCCGGTCAATTGACAGCGGGAACAAGAAATGTTTCTATAAATCATTTTTCTTTTTGGAAATAAAACAAAATTCCGTGAATCTCAAGAAATTGCAGTTTTTTTTATTTTTTTGGGTAGCGTTTGTTTGTTCAAACCGATTGGAAGTGGGAAAGGGTGCCATTTGGTAGTTGTTTGATCGCAAGGCAGCAAGAATGTACGGGTATGACATGTATAACATATTGAAAAAAGCATCTTCTTCTCACCATTTTTCATCGCATCTAAATTTTGATAACAAATTTTCAAATCCGCTTCAAAAAATGCTGAACACATCAAATTTGAGGATTGGCCAAATTTTGGTTGAAGCCAATTCGGTACGACTACAACTTCACTCGTATGTGAAATCGGAACGGACTTTCCAATTTTATCTTCCACTACAGTCAAATGACTCAATTACAATGGCCGCCATACTTTGGGTGTGCGTTCGCCTATTCCATTGCGGCTGAATCAAATGCATAAAAAGGCTGAAAAACAAAATGAAAATGAATAAAAAATCGAATAAAGCTAAAAAAACACATCATTTTACTCTGGATTAAATCATGAAACCCAAATTTCATTCCATTTTTCAATTCAATTGATGTTAAGCAAATGTCATTTCCAAATTGGCGCCATATGTTATGCGTCGTGTGAACGTACCCATGCTCAAACCAATGATAAACCGCTTCCATATTCAAACCGCAACGCTGCTACCTTCAATGCGAACGCGCTTCAAACACAAAACACCATTTTTCTTTTGGGCCTGTCTCTGTGTATCGCTTCCATTTGCGGTGCCGATGTGTGCGTGTGCATTTCATGTGTGTGCGCACTGGTTGTACTCTTCTCGACAATAGTCAGTGTGCTGTGCTGTCTTCTTCTATTTCCTTCGTATTGTTCGCGTCACCGCCGCGAAAGCAAAATGCAAATGTCGCTGCCGAGTTACAAGAGAAACTCGATTCACACACAAGACTCACCACACAAAATAGAAAACAGCTTCGAAAATTCTTTTAATTTGTTCTCTTTTATTTTGTAATTTATTATTTAAAGCAGACAGTGTGAGAAAATGAGAAAAATCCAATAAATTAAGTACGGTAATGTTTGTGAACAGTGCGCGTTACGATAAAATTTTGTGAAGCGAATGAAGCAGCAGTAGCAGCAAGTAAAAAAAAAAACGAAGAGTGAAACGAAAAATAGATTTTGTGTGAACACACCAAATGGATGGTTCGGAATTTTGAAACGACAAATAAATTTTTTTCTACAACTCGCTGCAAAAGAAACAAAGTGTTTGCGTGTGATCGAAAGGAAAAATGATAAAAAAAAATTCTTAAAAAGTGAGTACCGATGACGAGAAAAATAAATTGGAACCATTTCAAGCAAGCTGTAAAAATGTCGAGAGAAAATTTTTCAGCAAACAGAAAACAGTGTTGAGTTCATGTAGACGTAATATTTGCACCGATTTCGGTGTCGCCATTCAAACACAGTCGTCGTGACTCTTTTTTGCCCCGCTGAATTGAATTCACATCGAATTTACTCAATGAAAAAGCGATTTTTTCACAATAATGGATTTATTGCACTGAAACAAATGCATCGATTTAGTTTTCGTTTCATTGAGTTGTCATAACTATTGAGTGTAAGCCAACTTGGGTGTACAAATGTTCTCAAGTCGAGAGTAGAGAGCGATAGAGAGAAACAGAGAGATAGAGAGGAGAAAAAAAATTTAAGTTTCATACAAAAGTGAAGTGTTTCAATGAATTTGTGTGAAGAAAAATTGATTTGAATCGAATACAAAAAAAAACGGGATACACACATGGAAAAAGCGATATTTTGCCTTTCAATACATGGCAAAATAAATATACAGAAAAAGAAAAAATATTCATCGGTAGAAATTCTTTTATTTCGACTGAATTCAATGTGATTATGCAGCGACGGCGTTATACCGTCGTCACCATCGTCAATTCGGTTTAATTCACACATATTCATATCATATATACATACGCGTACCAACAAAACAGCGGCTATAGCACTTCGAACAACGAATCGCAGCCAGTTTTGAGGCTCTCACTCTGTGTGTGCTAAAATTGTGTGAGTGTGAACTGCACACACAATTTCAACGATGTAGTATGTGGAACATGAACGCGAAATGAAACGAGAATGAAAAAATAAAATGCGAAAAAAAAATAAATAAATTGAAATAAAAACGAATCTCAAATAAATTCGAATTAAAATTTTATTCTATATGTGGTAGGGAAAATCCGAAAGCAAAATAATATTCTGTATATCTGGCTGCATTGCTATGGTTCGCCTCGAATCATTTCTCTCTCTCTCTCTGTATCAACCCATATTAATGGCCATCCACAATGATCTCGGCGAGTGAAAATGACGAGCGAACGAGAGAAAATATACACATCGATCGCGTCATTGGAAATATATGCAAATTTTTCAGCCATTGAAAAGCGTTAGGAAAATTATTGAAATAGTAATTTATGTGAAATCAAATAATCGAAGCAATTGCGCTGGATAGAGTCATGTTTCCATTGAAAAAATAAAGCTTGCGAGTCAAATGAACACAGAGGATACACACAGCAATTGAGAGCAAAAAGCATGAGCCACACACAAACAGAGTGAGAGACATGTAAAGCAAGCGAGAGAGAGAGTGAAGCCGAGTACATCTCATTTCAAGCTGAACAACAAGAGAGTTTTTAATTCACCACATTTCATTTCGATTCAAAGTATTTTATATTTCATGCAACCGAAATGGGTTTTGTTGGTCGAGCGTTCGTAACCGCAGCCATCGATCGGGCCAGTGTTCAAAAAATGCAGTTTTTCCACTGAAACTGCTATTTTGTGCATTGTATCAATTCAATTTTCCATGTGTGGATGTGACACCGAAATCAGTGAAAATATTCTATCTCGACGGGAAACAGTGTTTTTTTGCGTCGACTTGTTCATAAGCTCTGTTTTTTTTCACAAAAAAAACACATATTTTTTCGATACGCTATTATATTTTTTTCTCTCTGCTGGTTCATTGAATTTATTTTTAATTTAAGCTTTTCCGTTCTCTTTTTCCCTCTATCTCTATTTTCCTTGGAATTTTGTGTACAGGATGAATTTACCGTCAGTGAAAAAGAAATTGCATCGAATATGAAGTGACCAAACCAATTCATGGAAATCCGAAATTTGAATCAAATTTTTGGGTGTTGGCATACGAATTTTTTTGTGAATTCTAAGCAGCACGATAACCATCGAATCATGTGCTTGATGTTATAAAATTGAAGAGAATGAAGGAAAAAAAATTGTTGAAATAAAAAAGAATTAGTGAGGCAAAAGTGTGTGTTTTCAAAACGAAACGCATGAGAGAAAGAGAGAAAATAGATGGAGAAATGTCAGTTGTGTAATCAAAGTAAATGAAAAATTGTGCGGCTGGTAACGAATCCAAATGAGACTTGGAAAGACAATACCGTAGGACAAAAAAGCGGAAAATTTCAAATCGAAAAAAGAAAGAAATCAAAAATAAATTTGTTCGAATAAAATAAAATAAAAATTGACGTGAAAATCGATGTGGACGATTTCATTTAGATTGATTTCGGTGAGACGTGTTTCGTGAGACATACGCGCGCGCTTCGGATGGTGCGTGTCGTGTGTGTGTGTGTTTTGTTTGTTATATATTTATGTGTTTATATGCATCAAACGAATGTGCTTGTGTACAAAAGAAGAAAACCGAAAACAACAACCACCACGAAGAATTGAACAGGCTCGCATACATGAGCAACGCCGAATAGAACGGTTAATAGTGTGTTTTTTTTTCGTGTTGTTGAGAACTAAAATATGGCGCAACAACAAAATGACAGCCTAAATCAAATGCCGACTAGTGAAAATAGCTATATGAACGATGTAACGGGCAAGAATTTCCCACAAAACGGTAATAATTTGGATGTAACAAAAAATGTGTCAAATATGAATGAACCACAGAAAGGCAAACCATCTGGGCCGAATGGGAATAGTGCAGCAGCTGGTCCAGTTGGAATGCCCCCAACGCATAATGATGCGAGCGGCATGCACTTAGGTCCATACGGACATCCAATGCAACATCATCATATGCCACCCGAAATTGATCAGCAGCAGGTGAGAGTTAGTGTACGGTTGAAAAAGCCTTTCTATTTTCATTTTGAAGTGGTTGTCATGTCATGTCTAATAGCGACCGCACACAAAAATTAATCACATTCACTAACATAATTCGACGGTTTATTCCTTGTGTAGCAACCAATTGAGCATATGTATAATCCACAAGCGCCACCATACGGTCGCTACCACGATCCAAATATGCCCCCAATGGATATGTACGGAAGACAATACCATCCTGGCGGTAAGATAATCGATTCAATACATCGCATCTAAGCCCTTTGTCAAATGAAGATTTTGGGCGAATGCTTGAATGTTTGCAAGCGTGCAAATGCCATTCAGATCAACGTGTGTGTGTATGAGCTAGAATTGGCATTTGCCCGAGGCAAATATTTGATCATTCAAATAGATTCTCGACGCCTTTGAACAATCGGCTCATTATTGCTTTTCTATCAAATCGCAGGGCTTGAAATGAAAATGCCACCAAATCGACCACCACCACAAAGATATCCGGTAAGTTGATGCGCTACAAATGAATGATTCATGTTTTAACAGCACTTTTGATCAAAAACGAAGACGTATTAAACGTTTATTATGTCATATACTCATGTTTTTCCTCGATTTCTTGTGCGTTTCTTCACCATCTTCACCACCAAATATAGCAACAGCAGCCACAAACATCGGCTTCGAATCAGCAGCAGCAACAATCTTATTCGGCTCACCCAACTCATGCACCACATACGGGTGAGCAAGCAGCACAAGAACAAACACAGCAGCCACCAAACCCGATTGGACAAACGCCGACACTAAACTCCCTATTGCAATCGCATCAGACGGGTGGCCCACCGCAGCCACACCATCATCGATACCCAAACAGCTACGAACAACAAACGAGTCAGCAGCCAGCCTATGGTGCCCAAACATGGAATCCATCGGCTGCTCCTCAACAGCGTCCTTACAGTCCTCAAATGGGCCAACAAGCTTACCGACCACCACCTCCAAATGCGGTAAGTTTTCATTCGATTTTCTTTCGATCGTAACGCATTAAAAAAAGAAACAAGAAAAGTGACTAAAACTTTAATTAGAATAAAATCCAAAACAATGTCAACTCATCACATCACAACAAGTGTCTCAAACCCTCATTTGTATCTAACTTCAGTTTTGTACAGATAAACAAGCAAAAAAAAAACATGTCAACATTCCCTTTTTCAATCGAATTCGACTGTATATAGAAAATGTAATAAATCATTAGACATCGCATATCTCTCTCTCTCTCTCTCTCCATGTGTGTTCACCCAAAGTGCAAAACAAAATCACTGACATTTGAACCTAACCGATTCATTCATTCATTTTCATTAAGCATAAGTTTAGCCATTGTTACGAAATTGACGTGCCTCTAAACACCACATCCTTTTGGAAATAGCGTTCATTCAAATTCCAATCACAATAAAGAATGAATAGACTAATTAGCATTTTGTCTGGCAATTTGTAAATTTCACCGCTACATTTGACATTTTAATAAGTTACACACCACGAAATGAGAACAACATACGAACACAAACTTATCAACACACTCGAAGACACGCATACACACAAACATGTAGAAATATAAAAAAATGTGCGGCTATTAACGCCGGCATACAAACTGAAACAACACACTTTAGAGTTCAGCACAATTTAATCGGCAATTTCGTTTCACTAATTTATTGACATAAATAATAAAAGCACACGCGAAGCAGCAGGTACTCGGTATGATAGAGAAAGAGAGAGAGAGTAATGCCGACCACCACTAACAATAACAACAACAACAACGACTACGTCTACGAAAATATAACGCAAATAAAATATAGCGGCGATAGCAGAAGCAGCAGCAGCAGCTGCTGTTGCTACTGTCACTGTTGCAATTCCATTGCCAAGAAAACAATCGAAACGTGTGAATGCAAAACATCATGTAAATAATGTAAACAAAACAAACTCCGAAATGAATTGAAAATCGCATGTCTCTTTCCATCGTATGTCACACAATTGGATCGTGTTATACCTTTTTCCTTGGATTTGGCTTTTTGTGTACGTATAATAATAATCATCACCCGTGTGCATGTGGCACACAGGGACACTTGTGTCGATTTATCGGCAAGCACACTATGCGACACACTCGATTCGATAAAAGCCATTGATGATTTAATGAGTTTCTAAATGTGACACTACAAGCAATCGCAATGGCCGTATATGCATGGCTGGATACATTGTCGAACGCATTTTGGATAATTCAAATTATGATTTGATCAGCTACCAACGACCAATTCACAAGTTTGTTGTGTGTGCGCCACATTGAGCCAAGCACAGCGAACGAGAGAACAAACGAATGAATACTTCGCTTCGAATTATGTGTGAATTCGGAACGATGTTCTCAAATTTCATTAATATTAGTCGACATGAAAAGTGTTTGGCATGTGGCTGTAACGCTAGTATTGGCCTGTAAATAAATAGGCGTCGAACCTGGCTTCATCGTCAACCTATACATTGCATGGCATGGCATATCGACCAAATGTCATTGCAATGTGGTTCGATTGAAAATCGTTTTTGTGTCAATAACTTTCAATTCAACGTGTGATTCACTTGTACGCTTTGTAATAGCGAAGCACACTGCACTCGAATCAACAACTCACACTTTTGAATACGAGCCACACGTCAGGCTACGATGTATATATAGCTGTAGATATACTAATAATAATATACGTGAATTCAAACAACAAGGTATATTAATAAAACGTGTTTTTCTATTGCCACCAAACTTTTGACCCCAATGTGGTGATTGATCTTGCCAAATGAACGATACGGTTTGAGTTTCTGCTTTTGTTTCTGTTTTTTTTTACCTCTTTCTCATTCATCTCATCTTTTTCACGGGTATCTGGAAACGAAAGAAGTTTCACTTGGTAAAGTAAAGTTCATTGCGGTGTGAACGACGGCGACGATGACGATGACGATGATGATGATGAAGACGACGAAAAAAAAAACAGCTGCTTAAAAGTAATCAATGAATATGATTTGCATTTGTTTGTTTATTCGGCAAAATAAGCGCGGTTTCGTAATCAATTCGGAGTACATATTGAAGCGGCGCGTATAAAATAAGCGCCACACAAGCGCATCTGTATGATTGGCCATGTGCTTTGGTTAGTTCCATTCAATGTTTTTGTGTTGTGCCCATCTTGGCATTCAATGCCGGTGTTGATGGTGATGGTTTTTTTTGTTGCTGCTCTGCTGCTCTCTCTCTCTCTCTGTGTGTGTGTGTCTCAACTCTCTTCCAATCGGTTTTCGTGTGTTTATTTCCACGTTTTGGTTTAGTTTTGCGAGAATTCAAAGTCGCCACGATTCCGTATTACGAGCGTATAGATTTCACTCGCTCTCTCTCTCTCTGTGTCTAGCATGGTGTCAATGCATCTCATGCATGTAATATATACACACACACACATGAATCATACACGAATGCGCCGGCATATTTACCAATAGATTACATGTTCGGTGTTCGGTTTTCCTATTTTATCAGATAGATGGGTTTTGTTGAATAAGAGTGACTATGGTTGCATATCAAATGAATGGTGCCGGCAAATCACTATCTCGTAACTCGGTCTATCTCTCTCCCCGTTTACTCTCTCGGCTCCTTTTTATTGCATTTATTTGTTGCTTTGTGGTGCGTCATCGTGCATGCATATTTTATGGTTTTATACATATCTTTTGTGTGGCCAATGCCATATCGAAATTGCGAATGTAAACCGTACTATATTCATGCAGAGAGCAAGGAGAAATACCGACCAAATATTCTTTTTATTGAGAGAATCAAAGCAACGAGAAAAAAACAACCATACGTAAACACGGAATGCCATACTCTAAATTATTTCTCGTTCTTCTCTCTCTCTCTCTCCCTCTCTCTCTCGCTAATATTGAGAGTTCGGCGTGCTGATTTTTTTTCCTTGCTTTCTTCAATACATTTATTTATATAGATGTGTATGGGTTGTACGATATCATATATGTAAAATGTACGTATTGAAGCGTGAGCTGTTTTGTGTACATGACCTACAAGAAGTTTTTTTGTTTAATCAAAATACATGCATGTATGTATAGTGAATGTCTTATATATATAAACATAAATCTCCGTAAATTTGTACAGCCCGTCGCTGATGTCGTCATCATGAGACGATTTTCGCTTTTTTCCTCCAATTTCTCTCCCGACAAACTACTCCTTCTTCGTTCATCGTGTTCTATTGTGATGATGACGATGTTTATTATTATGATTATTATTGTTGTTGTTATTATTTGTGTGTGTGTGTTCATTTTTCATGTCTATTTGCTTCGGAATCTGTATTTTACCCGCCGTGTCGTCTTTTTTTTCTCTTCCTTTGTACTTTTCGCATTTGCCATTCATTTTATTTTCCTCTCTCTCTCTCTCTCTCTCGCTCTCTGTCTTATTCATTGAATCGCCAAATGCGTGTCATATTATGGTTACCGCTCATTTTTGTTGTTGTTGTTGCTTTCATCCTCGAATCTCCTAAACTAAAATAAACATAAACTTATTTTATCGATTTTGTTTTCCGCTCGGCGAGTTGATTCCCCCCATCCTCCGAGTCGGTGTATTTTCTCATGCCGGTTTTACTTTTTCATCGTGTCGTATACATACACAACCGTTGTTATTTTTTTTTCTGTGAATTCTAACAGCTGAGCGGGATTCAAGTGTATGCCGCCGCATTGTATTTTGTATGCTACCGTTATACCAAAAAGCATTATCATTACAACCATTGTCAATATTGGGGTTTTATGTGCACTTGGCTTTTGTGATATACACAATAAATTTTTACACAAAAAAAATAATACGAACAATAAAGTCCATTTCATTAACCAAAATGAACAGGTTTGCTTGTCCTATAACACATAACATGTTAATAAATTGCCTTCAGTTGAACCGCCAAAAATTGGTGTGCAATTTACTCTCAACTCGAGAAATAATTACACGCAGATAAGCAGAAACGAAATTTGCCGCAAGAAATGTCAATAAACTGGCAAACAATCCGATACGAAATGTCAACAAAACAATAAACACTGTCTGTTTTTGTTGTTGTCATTTAAAGTTAACACCGACCGGTTTATTAACCTTAAAATCACTGACGACACTTTTTTGTCCTTCGCTTCTTCTTTATTTCCAAAACAACATTGCACACAATTCTTTACTAATGTATGTGTGTCTGTTGCTGATGTGAAGCACTTGTAACAAAAGCACGCGATTTCAATTATTATATGGGATATGGGGAAAAAAGGCAAACACGAGACATCAAAATGTTATCAATTCTCTTTTGACTGAACTAAAAAGAGAATCACGTAACGAAAAATTGTACGAATAGAATTGGTGATAATTACTTAATCGGCTGCCCATTCCCGCGTCTCCATCTGCCTCCGCTGTACAATTCCACACAATTCAGGAAAGACAAAAAAGAAATACCTCTCATTATCATCGATCAGTGACGCAATACCAGATACTTTTCGAAAATTATTACTTTGCTTTCTATAAATAATAATAATGCTTGCTTGAACTTGATGCCATTTAAAGCCAACAAAGCTCACCTCAGTGCTATTCAAGTGCGATTGCAAGTTGTATGACGATGATTACGTCTGAATTTTTGAAAATACTGAAATAGATTCCAGGGCTAGTTCCGAAGAAAGATTGATTGTGATGTGATACATCATCCGTTATAGAGAACCGGGTTGTGAGTTTCTCTGATTATACGCCCGTTTCAGTCACTTTGCTTCGATTCAATTCGTTAAGTAGCTTAGGCTGTAAATCGAATTGTTGTTCATCAAATCGTTTAAAAATACTTCGTTCAACAGGCTTTGCAAATGCAGAGGTGTTGAATCAATCGAACATAATGTGCACCGAATATGAGATACTCAGTTTGAAAATTTATCGATTGTTGGACAAGAAAGGGCGAAGGAAAATACCGGAAGGAATTTACGTGTTTCGAGAAACGGCAGGAGGGAGGTCCAATCGTGAATATACATGAACGGCTAAGTGCCTTGTCAACTGTTTGCGATGAGAGTGAGGGAGAGAGAGAGAGAGAGAGAGATAAACGAGCAGTGAATCCGACAAAAGAAGGCAAATAGTCCATCTAATAAACTAAAGGCTTAACAATGCCGTAGTAAGTGCAATTAAAAGCATTTGTTTGACAAGCATAAATTCTTAAACACTGAGCACAAATTCAATTACAATACAAACGCACCAAAGTGTGAACTAGCTAGAGTAGAAAAGGAAGAGAAATAGAGAGAAATTTAAAAAAAGAACGAACATAGACGAATGAAACAGGGGCCTCTACATGAATAAATCGATTAGCACGTTTTGAATTGGCAGTTTGAAGTAGTGTGTTCAGTAAGGCGTTACAAGGTACACACACATACGAGAAATGCGAGAATGAGTGAACCGGCTAGATGTGTTGATTATGCCAACGGGTACACATCAAACGATGCATTTTATGAGGTTAAATGGCTTCAAGCACCGTACCATGTTCCTCTGTTCCATGCCATATACATCTGCAAATTATTTTAATAAATGATTATGCAACACGAAATTAAAGACGAAGTAGAAGTAGCTCTACGCTTCATTTGAAATGCCGACATGCGAGTGAATGACGGAAAGTGAGACATGGAGAGCGAGCGGGAGACGTTGTGCAAACGTCGAAAATACGCTTCCAAAAACCGATTTTAATGTGTAATGAAACTTATTAAATGTCGCATGCCAGTGTCAAAACCGATTAAGAAATGGCGAATCAAATGCAACAATGTGTCTTTTCAAAAGAGACTCTCGGAAAGCACAGTCAGTCATAAAACGCGGAACATTTTCCATTAAACTACGTTGATATATTTAACGATAGGAAGCTTTGCAATGTCTTTGGCGTTATGTGCCAACAGTGCTTTGGCATGTGACTGACAATAGCAAAAAAGGACCAAAGCATAGTGAAAACCGTATTGAATGTGCACTGACTGGAAATGGTGTGCTCGCTACTCGCTTATATTATTCTACATGTATAGACAATTATGAGAATGCATAGCACCGAGAAATATTATGTGCTGAATGTGTATACGCAAAATTTCACCATAATACCGTCGGATAACAGCAGCAGCACATCGAATGTCTATCCAAAATTGTGTGACGAATACAGAGCGGCTACACACTCCATACATATTTCCGATGTTTGTATGCGGCTTCGATTATTTAAGGAGGTCAAAGAGAGACAGAATATCGGTTTAGGAAAGTTTAAGCATTGTAAACGAATGTTTTTGATATGTCCGCTGTTTTCCATTTCCATGCCGTGGATATAGTATCGGTATGCAAAATGGGCGCGCGTATGTGTGTGTGTGTGTGCGTATGTTTACGTGCGTTACATGTAAATTTTCTAATCATGTGCGCTCAATTTCGTGTGTAAATAGAAAACGGAGCCGTAGTAATAGAGTTTGGCTGACGATAGCAGCAACAGCAACAACAAACACAACAATGATGATGATGACGACGATGACAATCAGTTTATTTCATGTTCGGAATCATGTACATAAGTGCTGATAGCACAAGAACAACCATATTTACTATATTTCAAAAGTATTTGTCGCGAGCGCGGCACATACACTCCGATTTATCCCGAGCACAACGTCGGCAAAACCCAAGTCACTCTTTTAAATGACAAAAGGAATTGAAAATGTCGCGGGAAAAAATCCACTTCAAACAAGATCCCCATGTACAAAGTTTTGCTCTGCTTTTATTTCTTTTCTTCTTCGCGTGGTTTTTTTTTCACTTCGTCTTCATTTTCATTCAAGTGTCGTGCATTATTATTACGACAGTCGTCGGTACTGTGTCCTATCCGACACAATTGTATAAAATTCTTTGATTTTATTTTATTCGCGTCTCATTGTGCACGATGTTCCCTTCGGTCCTTTCATTCTTCTCGTGTACGCCGTTCCCTTCGTTCATGTAAAAACAACAACGAAAATAAAAAAAAAACTAATACGAAAAAAAGTCCATACTTAATGCCGGTCGATATCTTGTGTACAGTGTCTAAAATATGTGTGTTTATATAGAAATGCGACCAATATTATGTACAAAAATACACATATTATGTGCGACGACATGTGCACACTCATTTTGCAACAAACACCGGCTTTTCGTTCGTTTTCTCATTCCTTATGTATATTTACACGTTGTTTTTTTTCTCTTCATCATTCTCATCAACGGTGTATGCCTGCATGTGTGTGTTGTTGATGCCTTTCTGTTGGTTGTTTTTGTGTTTACATTTTGAGCAGAAATTTTTTCTTTTAAATTTCGGTACAGCTGCTTTTGAGTTGCATCAAATTGCTTTTGACACCTTTCTTCCTTCGGTGTGGTTGCTTTAATTTTTGATTTGCTTTCTGTCTCTCTCTCTCGTTGTGTCCTTTGGTTTGGCCTTACTTTGACCTAATCACGTAATATTCAGAAGAGAACAAAAAAAAACCAAACAGGTTCAATTGTATGTAAATGGGCCGCATCGAGTATCAAGTATCATTTCTTCTCTGTTAACCGTCGACCATTAAATATATCTTATATCCTGACCTTTTAACCCCTTTTAAAATCAAACCCATCACAACCAACGCTGTAAATTTATTACTTCTGTTTTTGAAGTGGATGTAATGAAAATATTTTCCACGAAAGAAAAAAAAACCATTAAAAATGCTCCCAAATTTATCAACGGATTTCAATTTTCCGGCGATAAAATCATGGCAGTATGAGTGAGGAAATACACCCGAATTTCATTAACAAAAATGCAACATTTTATAGGGAATGCTGGTGCAGCGATCAAATTACGCCAAATAGATTAGGTTTTTCCATAAAATGTGTTGCTGTGTGGGGTTTTCTCTCTTGCGCTGCAAAATTTATTTATGATAAAAAAAAGCTGCAACGAAACGCATCGAATCATGTTTTTCTACTATGTATTTATGGTGAAATGAGGATGAAAAAACATTGAGCGTAGCCAGTGGCTACCATTTACGCAAGCATTGAGAGAGTGAAAAAAAAAAACAAATCGAAAATATAATTTATAACATTCTGCCATGTTTAATTTGGCTTTTTCTGTTTTTAAAATCAGTGACGCTAGCAGAAATAAAAGTGTAATCGTCGATGTGGATGTAAAGCAAATAGTCAGCAACCAGGGAGATAAAGGGAGATAGAGAATTACAGAAATGAACGAAAAAAAACAACGTTATGATTGAATTGATTTGTGCGCATACTTTCCTTCCTTTTCGAACAAAACTGTGAAATCAACGACCGTTTAGCCCTACCTTGTGAAGAGCGAGAGATATAGTATAAAATTGGTTGGATCTCCTCTATAATTTTTTTCTCGTATACTTTTTCGATTCTGAATCAATAAAAAAAACAGGAGAGAAAAAAGTGGAGCCCAGTACTATACAGCATTTCAACACATATAGTCAAAATCACCTGCATTGCTGGTATTTGTCTGCTTCAATCGTCGGTATTTGTGTGTAATTTCCATCGTGAAATAATATCATTTTTATGTTTGACGGTTTGAATGCAGCAGCAACGGCAGTAGCTGCAGAGAGCCGAATAAAATGACAATAGAATCCCTCGAAATAAAAAAAAATGGGCAAAAATTATTTGGTGCTTGAAATTGTTTGGCGTCGAATAAAAAAAGCGAGTAAAATAAATCATAAAATCGTTGCTATATTTTGCTCGTACTGCCAACAGAAATAGCCAAAATCGACATGTATCGCATTCACTCTCTCTCTCTCACACACACACACACACACACACACACACACACACGAAGCAACCAACTGCTCGCGCGTCCTCACACACACAGAGACACACATCGATGGAAAATGTGTAACAATATCATTATTTTATTGGAATGTTAATGGCGTCGTTTGTGTTGTTTTAATGCAGAAAATATAACAAACGCGTATTTGTGCTCGCTTGCCGAACGATAGATTCGTATCCGAATCGAACGAAAATTCATCGTTACGCTCATTCTATCTTGCTCTCTACGTGTGCTTCCATCAACAACAACATCAACATCAGGCGCGCACAAACACACTCAATACACCAACCAACACAAAAAACGCCATGGAAAAACGGATATACGAACTGAGCACGGAAAATGCCAACGACAAATGCTACACCAAGCGAAATGGATTATGCTATGCTTCGGCATCGGCCAGTCGCTATGACTCTCTGCACTGCTTCTACATGCTGCTGGTGCTGGTGTGTTGTTGTGTGTTTCCCATTCGAAGAGCTTTGTGTCGGCGTTTTTCGGCGAGAGCTTATTTTCGTATTTTGGTGTGAAAGGGAGCATAGCTACAGTCAAATCGTTGTATGAAGCATAAAACACAAACGCATCCAAAACCGTATTCGTTTTGTGTCTGTGAACGTGCACGCGGCTCCACCTCTTTGGCATGGCATTTTCTCTGCCAGTACCATTGGTGGAAAATTATCGATCGCATCCTTACCAAAACAGATCACACTGCCATCGTTGTTGTATAGAAGTAAACGGCATTTGTGTGCTGCTTGCTCTCACTCTGACTTTTAATGTATGGGTGCTGCGCTTTTCCATTTCGGTGTGCGTGTACGTTGTTCGCATCGGTTCCGAATGTTGGCGAACAAAATATGTGTATATGAAAAGCTCACCAAACCAAATAGCATAGAGCACCGAACACACCAGAAGCTGTCTGCCTTTCTCTCTCTCTCTCTAGATTCCTCACTCTCTTGCTCAAGCTGAAAATAAAACAATGGCTGATGATGTCGACAAAGTCTTGATTGTTTCGCACAATGGCGGCGAACTATTAAATTTTTCAAATGAATAATGAGATAATAATTATCGTTTGAGTACACAAATACACACACTCACGTCGGCTGTGATTTTCATGCGCCTCACTTCTGATTTGTCTATTCCACTTCATCATCATCTTTGCCAATCAATCTTGATAAATGGACTAATGACACGGATAAGGAAACACCTTGCATATGAATCGAACCATCATTAAAGTGAAAATGTCATGCAAATGAATGCAAAAGTCAGCGGAGGCTTCGGATAACTACGACATAATGCATTCGATAAATACAAAAGTACGTTGCATTTTCATTGGATATCAAGTGCTCTTCGATTTAAGTTTGCTAACGTTAAACGTCGAACGACAAATGAGCTCTGAATTCTAGGCCAACAACTAGTTCGGCTACACAGCCAAGGCAAGACATTTGGTATGGCAATGTATGTGGCAAGCCTGCAAGCTTCGAAACATTTGATATGCATTTGGATTATTCATAATGATAAGCATGCAAATTGTAGGAAAATGTTATAGTTGGCGATTACGTTTGCAGCTGCTGCTGCTGCTGTCCAAATACGAGAGAAAGTATGGCGGCTTCAACGACCCCGAGATTGCTTTAATAAAGACACACACACATCGAGCAATTTGAATCAAATCGATTTTGGAGCCATGCAAGCGAGAACATCCGACATAGAATCGCTTTCGTTGATGGCTGTATCAATTGTATGGCAATTATGTCGTGTCAATTTCGTATACATACGTGCAACACAAACGCCAAGCGACACAAAATATGTGTGCACTGTGCATTGCAAATACGGAAAACGGCCGAACACTGACTCTGGCTCTCTCTCTCGTTCTCGCCATCTATACTATTTGTGTATGGTAAATAATCGAGAATTTTACGCGTCATTTTTCAACCGTATGCAATTTGTGCAGATTGGTTTTTACAACACTGTCGCTCTCTCTCTCTCTTAAACTTTCCTACTCATACTCTTCAGTGATTCTCACTCTCTCTCTCTCTCTATCTTTGTGTATGCGCATTTGTATGTGTGTGTTGCATCCATGGATGTGTGCGAATGTAATTTGCATTTTGATGTTGCCTGACTGCTGCAAAACCAATTTTCGGCCATCGATTCATAATTTATTTATAATAACAACAACATTGGCAAACAATGGCCGTTCGATTCGTTCCATTGCATTCCAAAGTGTATGTTTAGCACAGTGAAATTTACGACAACAACGAAAACAGCAGCAACGACAGTAAACGGCTATGACGATGACGATGGAAGAGTTATGCAATCGCATCATCAATTAAATTCCATTCAAACGTTCATTTCCATGCATATTCTTTCGATTGCATTTTAAATTATTTTCGTTCATTTTCTTTCTTTGTTCCTCATTTCGTTCTATCCGCTTCGGTTCGTTTTTCTTTTCTTTTTTTTGCTATTTTCCCTCGATTTCAGTTTCTCTGCCTTTTCACTTTATAATATTGCAATGAGCAAAGAAGAAGTAAAAGGCAAAAAGCGCGTTTTACCAGTTCAGCCAATGAATAAATGAGTTGGTTATTTCTTTGAATATTCTCGTTCTGGTTGCAATGTTAACAATTTAGCGAAAGCGTGCAAGTGAGTTAATAGAATGTACGAGCAACGGAACGAGTGAATGAATGATGAAATACTTACGGATTGTGTATTGTACTCGTTTTTCCGAGTCGTTGAGAAATTAATCGAAATAAAATTGAGAAAGGGAGGGAAAATTCGATGCTATTACGGAATATCAAACCACTGCAACAACAACAATGACAAAAATGATGAGATCATTTGAGGTTTTTTTTCTCTTAATGTAGAACTTGTGATGAATGACATTCCTTATATAGTCGCTACGAAAATTAGTTGAAGTAGAGCGAATAGAATAGAAAAAAAAACAAAACTGAACCTCTTTGCCATTTCCTCCTTTCACCCAAAAAAAAAAAAAAAAAAAAAAAAAACAAACAAAACGCAAACACACGAATCTGTTCGAAAATGTAGAATGCGGCACGAATTCACCCATCAATGAGTTCATATCCACCACCGCCTCCGCAACAGAATCAATCTGGCCAGTTGGGACCAGCAGGTGCAATGCAATATTCACCCTATCCACAACGGTATCCGACACCCCCAGGCAGCGTAGCCACCGGAACGAATCATCGGCCCGCTTATCCGGCATCACATCAGGTAAATGAATGACAATTTTTTTTTATAATTCTCTCTCACCGGTTCACTTTATACGATTAGCTGAAATCATAAGCCGTTGGCACTTTTAATTTGCTGGACCATTTTTGATGCTAATTTTTTTCTCTTTCTGAAATATTACAATATGTTTGTTTTTTCTCGTCTCGCTCATTTTAACAGTATCCGACAGATCAATCGAGACCTTGGCCACCGCCGACGGGGCCAACGGCTCAAACGACACACGGACATGCACCTCATCAACATCCACCTTCACCACAGCATCATGTAACCGCTCAAAGTCCAGTGCATGCTCCAAGTCCTTCGCCTCAACCACCACAACCATCTAATTCGCCGCATCAGGTAAACGAGAAAGACGAAACGTCTCTCACTTTCATTTAAAGAGTACAGAAAACGAAAGACAAAAAAAACCATATCAAACATGACTGTTAATCGCAAGTCACGTGAATATTCCCGATTCCGTAACGACACAGGAACAAAATGAATTATTTAAATGGCAAACAAAACAAAGCAAAGAAAATAAAAACGAAGACACAAACACTCCGACTCAACGAGAGAGAGAAGAATGAGTGTAACCGAAGCGCACGAGACAAAAGCCGTACTGATAGAACGCACTGTGTTACAAATGAAACGTAGAAAGTGAAAGGAAAAGAGAAAAAAATATACATCTCCGACGGATAGAACACATCTTATTATCATATCATATCGTATCGGCAGCACGCGTGTTTGTATACCGCATACCATCGAATTATATACTTGAAAAAACATATGTTTTGCTCCTTTTTCCCGGTTGTTGTTATTGCTTGCTGCTGTTGTTGGCGGCGGTGTTGTTTCGTTTGTTTTTATTTTTTCCCTTCGTTTTCGATTTCTTTTAAATGGGCAATATTCCGTTCACACGCATTACATCACTTTTGTGTATAATCTGCTATATTACATTCTATATATATACCCGATCCATTCCATATATTTTAGCGGTATCAATGCAAAGAGTGAGACTCTGTGTGCAAAAAGTGAAAAAAAAGACGGAACAAAACCATTATGGAGAAGCCGTAAATCGACATAGAGAGAGAGAGAGAGAGAGTGTAGACGAAACGACAAACGATAAAATAACTACGTTCAATGGTTGAATGTGTTTTCGGAAGCGCCAGTTCAATTGACGGTTTTGTGCACCGAGCACATGACTCTGTTATTAATTTGGCAATTTGTTGTTCGGTTGCTGTTTGTGTGTGTGCCCGCGAGTTTGTTATTTTTCGCTCTATCGTTCTCGTTTTATTTCTTCATTCATTGCATTCCTGTTTAACCGTTAGCTAGACATTCATTCAGAATCATTGACCATTGTCGCCTTGATTAATTTATTCCTTTTTTTTCTGTCTGTTTCAAACTAACACTCTTGATTATGTGTGTGTGTGTCGCTGTTTATAATACTTCAAAAATGAATTTTGATTTTCTTTTTTGTCGCTCATTGATTTATTATGGTCTTTTTTCGTCGATTTTGTTATCGTTTGTGAGACACAGTTTGACAAATGGGATTATTATGAACCGTAATCTAAAAATGATTAAGCGTCACTCAATCACTTTTGCACTGATTCCCATTGCAATAACAATAAAAATCCGCACAATATTTGCTTCCGTAAAAAAAACGTCAACAATGTCTACGCTCTTTATGTCATTACTGTTTGTTGTTGTTGCGTTGCGTAAAATGAAACGGTCGGGTTTGTTTGTTGTTTTTTTTTTAAATTACGTTATCGCCTGTGCATCATCTTGTCATTGACATCGAAACCGATGCAACTGTAAATCTTGTCGCCGCACATGTGCTCTCTCTCTCTCTCTCTCTCTCTCTCTCTCTCTCTCTCTCGCTGTGTGACTCATGGTCTAAATAATTTTGTTTACATTTTGTCCCCAATTTTGACACACTTCGGAATTAAACACCGGCTACTGTAACCAGTATATATTACAGTATATCACTGTGAGGCAGAATTTCTCGCTCTTTGCCACAACAGATAGTACACGCACACGAACATAAACACAACAATAAGGTTACGCACTATAAACGGCAGCCGGTATACGGAAATTTCATGGAAAATTCAAAATGCGTCCATTGAAAATACACTGATTCAACCACGTTCAAATTTCATTTCTGTAAAGCCGGCATATCTGCGCCTTCTTCACTCTCTCTCTCTCTCTCTCTCTCTCCCTCTCTCTCTTTCTACATCTCTCTTTTGCTTTCGTAATTTTTTTTATTCCTCACATTCCTTACACTTGTGTGTATTAGCAGCACAAAACCCATCGCGCGTGTGAGTCATGCGAATCATTCATAGAATCCGTTATAAATATTCCATTCATTAAGTATTTAGGTATAAATTATCCCTTTTGTGTGCTTTGCACCGTTCACTCGGTCTGTCAATTCATCGTGTATCGCATACATTCGCTTGTATACGATAAAAAAATTTTAATCGGCCCGAATGAATCGAGTCGACGGTATATCAGTTTGTTTGGGGCTTATTTTTAATGTTGTTGTCATTTAAGATCCAAACAACGTACCGCATTTGAATTTGGGCAATTTTCCAAAAAAAGATCTATATAAACTCGTTTGCATGTGTGTATATAGAAAGAAATAACAACAACGACGACGACAGTCGGGAAAAAAAATGCACCGAAAGTGTTTTGTAAAATAGACAAGCGGCTTTGGCTTGAGGTACGAGACTAGCATATTTGGTTCAAATTCGTTTTGCCCAAGCGAAAACCCATTTTTCGCATTGCGTATGCATGGCTAAAGTATGTTTTATGTGGCATTCGTTTTGTTGTTGGTGCTTCCTTTTTGCGCTTTGGTTTCGTAATGAATGTTTATCGCTTGACGTGAGCGCTCTATGAGCACATGGCATATAAATCGGACAATGACGATGCCGACGGAAACACAGAGCGAAAGAAAAAACAGAAAATAAAAACGAGAAAGAGAGATTCGAACGAGGAAAAACAGTGGAATCGGTAAACAATTAGGCAACGTGTTAACCTTATCAAAAATGCATACGCTTTTCACACCAAAATGGCCCGTGAATCATCAATGCTCGTATCCCATTACGAATTCGGTGCGCCGAAATTTGCCATTCTTACATATTTTCTAAATTGGGATTTTATCTTTAGCCGTATCACGCGTCTCGTGTCCAATATAAATAGAAATGTGTGAGTGAGTGAGAAAGAGACGTAGAGATAGAATGAGACTGAGATAAAACAAGTAAATATTAATTGCAAGTACGATGTGGTCGACACAGCAAAGCGATATGACTGAATTAAGTGTATGCAGTTCAATTTTGATGTAGTTGGGTGTCGAATCTTGTTTGAAATCTATTCGCATTTCAGCACGTGTGTATTGAGCCGAAGCATTGTTTCGCATTAATTCCATGATCGTGCATCTTTGCACACAATTTGCATCGACATGATTTTGTGAGTGTGTGTGTGTGCTGTGCATTCGTTCATCGACAACGTTTCAGGCATGCCATACGCCGATGAAGAGTTGAAGAGGAGTCGCACCGAGCCAAAACTATAGCGAAGTTTACATTTATTAAAAGCATGTGCTTTGCATTCGTATCGTTCTCATCGCTATTTCGGCAGGGTCATCGTAGGTTTATATTTATATTTTATGTAAACATTTTCCTCTGGCAATGTACCCGGTTCTTGAAATGAGACGCACATCAAAAGCACAACAAATACAACACACAAACACACAAATGGAATGCGCGCCAAATTGCTACGTCTTTCGTTGTTGCATGTTGATTTCGGAATTTATTGCGAGAAGCAAATTTGCACAATTCTTAGCAAGAAAAGTAGCACTGAAAATCCTTATCGTGAGGCAAGCGAGCGAGCGAGCGAGCAAACACTCATATGCACCGCAAAAAAAGAAATCCATTCATTCCGTTGCTTGGCATAAAGATAAACACGGTGATCCTTTAACATATAAAATTCATAAACACGCTCATTCAAAGTCACCCAATCCTAAGCGAACGAAACATATCCATTTATCCAAAACGCAGAGAATCAACAACATTTTGCATTGCGTTTCTTGTTGCTTCTCTTGATGCTGCAACAGCAGCAGCAGCTTCCAAGATTAAATGAATAAAATACAAACGTCTCGATCGGTCACCCGTTTGTTCCCTTTTCTTTTGGTTTCGTCTCTTATTTTAATCTGCGCATTTTATACACGAGAAAAATCGCCAAATCAAAATGCAAACACATGAGCGCACATTTTCTACTCCACTTTCCAAAGTGATGCGTACGTGCACAAACAAAACACACGCGCTTAGTCTTTATCGCATTTTTCTTTTTCGCGCTGCTGCCATCACTTTAAATTGCTGTACTTTTGCGTTTTTTATGAATGTACGTCTTGTTGGTTGCAAGTATCTTCAACAGAACCATTTCTCGTGACTACGCGAATATTTTCTACTCCCCCCAAAAACAACAACAACAACCAAAACTTTTCTTTTCATTCAACTGTGCATGCCCTGACGGCAACAACAAACTCTGTAACACAAACGGAAATGTAAACATTGCAGAATAGTTCTGACGTATGCTTTGCCGGTATTTGTTCTTTGTGTGTTGTTATTGTTGTTTTTTTTTTGCGTGTATTTCAATCGTTCAGAGCCATTAGTCGTTCCGATTAATTGATCTTTCTTTTCCCGTGGAATAATTAACGAAAAGCCGGAGTTCGATAAACGTGCGCACACCGTGCAAAAGTAATATTAAAAAGAAACGCTCCAAATTAGATTGATTTCGTCGTCGTCGTTGTTTGTTGTTTTTGTCGTCATCAACATCGTCAACATATCGCATGTATGGACTGGTGTGTACGTAATTACCGTATACAAAAAGAGATCAAGTTGCGGTGCTTCGCTTCACTGAAACGAAAAGTGCATACCAGAGAGGGGAAGAAAGAGAGAAAGAGAACGAACGAGTGACTGAGCACAAAGTCAAAGCCGAACACACGAAAAATTTACTGTCAATGGGGACCGCGTTCAAAGCATGCAGCGAATATTTATGTTTTATTTTTTAAAAAAACTATTTGCCAATGTCGCGTGTTTGCACCGCACCAACATTCAGCTTTCTAGGAATGGCAATTCTCGGTGCCGGTGCGAGTTTGTGCGGCGGCAGCGGCTGTTTTTTTTTCTCGCTATCTCATTCTTGCTTCTCCTTTGACTACAGTTCAAATGACATGGTTTCCGAATTAATGGTTTTATTAGCATTTACCAAATGCAAAATATACGATTTAAGAATTGATATTTCTTTTTTTGCTGCTGCTGCTGCTTTCTATCATTACTCATGCACTCGCATTCAGGTATTTTTGTGATAATGCGGTTAGGGCGAAATGTCGTATGTTCACGCTTCTCATTATTATTATTAGTAGATACGTATTTGCCATGCCAATTTTTGAAAAAACTGCTACAAGTCAAAGTAAAATACTATATACGAATTCATTCTTCTTTATCGTCAATGTTGTTATCTTGTTAGTTTTCCCCCATTGATTTGGTCACATTTTTGCGCGATTCGCTTTGGTATTTCTTTCATGGGGTTTTCAATTTAGCCGTCTTTTTTTCATGATGAACAATACTTTGGTTGCGATATACGTTCGTTCATCAAAATCGTTCTCCGAACGAAGAAGAGAGAAACAAAGAAAAAAGCGAGTGAAAAAATGGCAAAGGGCAAACAAAAATTAAGAATCGTCACTATATTCCTTTTCGATGCTATTTTTCCCTCCGTTAGCCCAGCCGAAAACTCCACGAAATAATAACTTCCCGAAGAAATGAAATGAAATAAAAATCAAATATTGTGTGTTTTTTCTTTGTTTCATTCGTTACTTTTGCTTCCAATCTATAATAACATTTTTTCCATTATAACTGTCTGTATAAGGATTGTTCTATACTTTTCTTGCTTCGGTTTCGATTTAGCGGCTAAATGCAAAAGATAGACGAATGAAAAATGTATGTGTATAAATGTGTACAGAGAAATCGCTCAACGATTGTGGAAGCACAGGGGGCAAACGTCATCCATACGCATTCAAGAAAATGTAATAAATAGTATAAATAAACCGAGCAAAAACTCAGTTGATAATAATAAAAACGATTTGTTGGCACAATTGCTTTGGCATAGCATAGCAAAGCATGGCATGGCATGGTTTGGTTTGATTTGGCTTGGCTGTGTGTATTTTCTTTCATTCGGCTGTGTTGACTCGTTCAGTTATTGTGTGAGTGTGTGTACATTTTGCAACGAAACGTCGACTCAATTTTTGCTTCTCAAAAGGCACAACTCGCAGCACTGCGTATTATTTTCGACGTTTCGATTCGATTTATCGCGCGCGATATTTTTTTCCTCTCTCTCCTCTTCTTCTTTCGTCTTTCTTTCTTCATTCACTTTGCTTCGTTCCCATACTGAAAACAACACACAGCACTCTGAACAAACAGCATAAACAGGCAACTTGAAACTAGAAATAAAAAGCATTAAACACATCCCGTGTAGATTTGCGTCGGCCTCGCTCGCTATGTGTGTGTGTGTGTCTCTCTCTCTCTCTCTCTCTCTCTCTCTCTCTCGCTTGTTCTCGTCGTTCCCTTTTTGTTCCATTCGAACGTTTGAATCCGTATATAAATGCGAGAAACACGCATATTATACGAGTTAAAAACACATCACATCGCATTTGCGATGGCATATCTTGTTCTCTACAGACACTCATTCACACACATACACGAAAAATGCACGGCATTAAAGCCGAAGCAAACAGTACAACAAGCAATCATCAGAGAGGTTCAGAGGAACACAGAGCAGCAAAAAAAGCCTGGCAACAACAACAACAAACGAGAACAAAAAGCCGAACGACGTCGACGCATATAACGAAATGACAACAACAAATATGCAGCAGCGACAGCAGCAGTAGAGCGCGGTCGAGGCGGCACTGGCAGCAGCAGCGCACAATTTAGCTCTTATTATAAATTCGAATAAACCAGCACATCATATTATCCGCCATATATTTTATACATATATGTGCTCGAGCTCAGCTCAGCTCAGCTCGGTTGAGTTCAGTTCAGTTTGAACAAAAACACCATATACTATAATGTTATTCTCGTTAGTTCGTTCGTTCATTTACTCTCTCTCCCGCTCGCCTTGTGTATAATATTATCGACTGACTAACAGCAATGCCTTGGCTCGGCTTGGCTTGATGTACACAAACGATATATATATATATTTTAGCCCTCGCAATCGAGTCAAGCGAACACAACGATACGTGTATTTCAAGTGAAATGAGTGAGTGTGTCTGCTGGCTGGCTGACTGCTTTTTGTTTTTTTTCCCTTCACTCCTCGCTTCTCTCTCCGTGCTTTGTGCGCGCTTATAGAAAATAAATGAACGAACGCCTGCCTATGAATGTTAAATTTTCGATCGTTCAGCAGTACACAGGCTTCAAAACAGATTCGAAACAACAGCAACTGAGCTCTGACTGCATATGCCACAATATAGCAAGCACGGCAACGAGGCAACGACAGCACCACAAAATTTATATTGGAACGAAAAATATGTGTGTGCTCGAGAGCACTGAAACACCATCATTTGTACAGCTCAACAGTGTGCACAATGTTGATATGTGGCATAACAAGCGTTTGGTACCCAAGTACCGACACCGTCCCATACAAAATGAGTCGGACGATAAAGAATATCGGCTGCCGGTACATCCAGCAGCAAAACTAAATCGGAATATGCGAAGCAGAGTGAGCACACGATTTTGTATAAATTTTGTGTTTGAGCGCGCCGTTCCCTTCTCATATCGGGTCATATACACATTCCCAGTGTATTGCCATTGCCGTCGTCGCTGCTCCGTTGTTCTGTGAATGCTCGGTCGTTGTTGGGTATTCTTTTTTGTTGTTTTCTTTCATGCGCTCGTTCGTTCGTTTAAAATTTTGTTCGCTGCTGCTGTCGTTGGTTCTTCTTCTTATTATTATTTCCACACAGTTTTGCTGCATTCATTCGTTTTTCGATGTTGGTGTTATTTCTTTTTTTTCTCTCGTCCGTTTCGTTTCATTTTATTCTCTCTCCGTTTCTTTTGCCTTTTCCTTCGTCTCTGCCGTTGTTGCTGCCACCAATTGTGTGTGTTTTGTTAGGTCGTTCGTTTTTTTTGCCTCTTCTCTCTTTCTGCCGTTTTTCGTTTTGCTCTAGAGCGAACATTCAATTTGCTTTAGTCGCTTTGCTTCTTTTTCGTTTGGTATGCTGTTTGCCTCTGACTCGGGTTCTCTACCTCATACACTGCGTACATTTAGAGACGATATTTTCGACGAAAAATTACTTTGTTCGTATCCATCGTGTCCGACTTTGTACGTACTTCAAATACAAAACTCCTCTTCGTTTTCATAATAATGAAACATCGAAAGCGAACGAAGCAAAGAGAAAGATATGCCATTAATGTAACCGAGGCACAAAGCCGTTCTTATTCTTCTTCTCCTTCTTCTTCTTCTATACCACTCGTCTTATATTATTTCTGCTATGTGTGTTTTTTTCTCGTCGTCTTCTTCGCTTCTTCTGCCTCTTCTCTTTGTCTCTCTTTTTCGGTATATGTGTGTCTGTGTTGACGGCAATGGCAACAACCAAGCAGCCAACCAAAGTGCTGTCGATTCGACGACCGATTTTAATGTCAGTTTGAGTTATAAGATAGTTGAGCACAAAATGTTTGAAAAATACATATTCTTACTGCCGAATAAAACCAAGTGCGGAGAGAGAGAGAGAGAGAGAGAGAGAGATGGCTTTTGGTTTATCGTTTGCCTGCATTGCATTGGGGCCAATACAGCATAAAAACGGTATGTGGATCCATCCAAGCCGCAGCTATCCAGTCCATAGAAAAGTCTTTCGCTCTTTTGGTTTTCTGGTTCTGGTGCTGCTGCTGCTGCTGCTGCTGTGTCTATGTCGCATTCAATGTAATACTTTGTATGGCTTTTTCCTCTTGTTTTGAAAATTACGAAAATGCTTTCTCTCAACTGTGTTGTTCACAGCAATGGCAACAGCAATAGCGGCATATTCAGGCTCACCGACCATTTCGATACATGTATTATAAGCATTAAGATTAACTTTTGCGAAACGTAGTCAGGGGGATTTTTTTTCCCTTCCTCGTGTTTATCGTTTTATGTTACTCTCTGTCATTTTCATTTTTAAAAACAACGTGCATATCAGTTGCTCCGAAAGCGCTTCGGCAAAACACCGAAAAAAGAATTTCAGAAGAGAACGAACCGTGCGGAAAACAAAGCACATGAAAAATAAAATAAAATAATAACACAACAGAGCAGCATCAGCCCGGTGTTTTAGATCACACAGAAAATGAAAAACGAACCATGACAGCTACACTCGCACACACACACAGACATAAACTTGATTACACGCGTTCATTCTACCTAGCATACATATAATATATATATATATATATATATATATATATATATCTAAAAACATGGGTACAAATATACGAGGCACACGAATGGACCCATTCAACTCGTTGGCTGATTTGGCGATGACGATTACGATATGAAGAATGATGCAAAATAGAAAAGCAACTTATATGAAACAATCTATAGAGATGGGATGCTTTGGCACATGCATTCGAACTTCGTTTTTCTTCTCCGTTTCTTTGGAATCCATTATAATCTCTTTTTCTCTATGTGTCTATCAACGACAGGATGTGCTGGCCAGATGATATTTCATACAAAGAGTGAGGTATTTATCGCGCGCGCACAATTGCAAACGGGCGAACGGCGAAAGGGAATTATTTTCGATGGTCGAGATTGTCTCAGAGCGACATGAAATAATATTACGGTATAATAATAAGAACGTTGCACATGATACGAATCTCTCTTTGCTCATTCACTCACTCTCTGGTTCTGAAGCGAGTGGAAATGATGCGACACTGTAGGTCATATTTTCGATGCAGCATTCGGTACTCTCGCCAATCCAAATGTCATTATAGAGATACACACACACACCCACACACACTCGAAGAGCGAGAGAGCGACGAGAAAAGCACCCTCGGGTTTGGTAAACAAACAGAACGTCAAAAAAATCTGAATCACACAGAAGGATATTGAAATTCAGAATTCGGATCCGTATTCGACGCATATTCAAATTGAAACGAGACCGGTTCGCTTTCAGAGGGTGGACGTAAAACGGACGATGTTGCACAAATAGCAATTGGATTACGATTTTTTCTCTCTCTCTCTTCATTTTGATAGATGTTATCAAATGCTTTTGACCCTTCATTGACTTCGTTATACGTATTTTTTTGTGGCTCTAGCTGTGTCGCAACTTTTCGAACAAATTACAATTGAAATTGCTGATTGGATGCATTTAGTAAACGGTTGTACATCAGTCGAATGCAACCACTTGCACACGTGGTCGGTCATCGCGCAATGGATCCATCGTGATCAATTTCGATGTGACATTGCTTTGTTGTTTGCCTGTCGAAACGACGAGTGTACACAGTTGCCCATACCACATTCCACATTGGGTCCATTCCATTCGGTCTCTTCATTAAATTAAAAGCTCGTTGTCATGTGTATTAATTGTTTGCCGGTGCTTGAATTGCTCCCGGTGCACCACCAAAGCATTCATATGAATGTCGAGCACATGAAAAATAAACGACACAAACGAAACGAAACGAAATGCAAAAAGGAACAACAAACAAGAGGAAGAAGAAGGAAAAGGGGGACAACGAACGAAAGAAGAAGAAAAAAAAACATGCAAAGAACACACTAAACCAATCTCCGACTAATGGCAATTTAAAAGCATTTAAAAGGAACTGTCCAAATCGGAATATCCAAACACCATCTTCCAATTCGATAACATAACATGCACATGCATAGAAACGAAACGGCAGCAAAGCAATTTTAATCTTTCCAGTCAAGTCAGCCAAACCGACACGGGAAAATGTTGAAAATATCCATGCCAACTCTATGGTCGCATTTTGCATGGGCGTGTGTGTTCTGTCTGTGTGTTTAGCGAGGAGAACATTTTCGTCTTGAAAAATATTTCTGCACTTTTTTTGTTCCGTTTCTCTCGGATTTTGTCGTCATCTGCTTTCTGCCGCTGTGTGTCTCTTGTGCAATTCCACTCGACTGAAACATCCACTCATAGAGAGGCAAAGAGCTTTGCAAGGAAAAAAGTAAGCATCAACTGAAGGCACTCGGTCTCTCGCACAAACACTCACCAACCCAAACACACCACTCACTCACTGGATGATGACTGTGTCAGAGAGCAATATAAAATATAAATTACGTTTATATAAAACCGACCGAAACTTTTAGCAAAGGCAAAAATTGCTCCGAATGACAGCATATTCGAACAAACGATGCAAACGAAAAACCAAACTGAAACAAAACGAACGAACGAACGAAATGAATTGAGCGCGCGCCGCACAATGATTGCAATGACGATGTTCATGATGGTGATGATGAAGATGATAAAAACAAGCGAAACGCACATACACCGAAATCGGCATGAAATTCCGTATTAAAAGCATTTTGGGTGATAAACGTGGTTTTTGTGATATGCGTGCACATTTTTGTCTTGTTTAGAGCTTATCTTGCTCTCGAATTGTTCAACGAGTACAGGCGACTCGGTCTGCCTCTCTCACAGTGTCTGTGTATTTGCGTATTTGGATTTGTTTTTATATCTCCGGTATCTTAATAGCTTGTGTGAGAGCAGTGAGCGAATGAATGAGCATATATGTGTGCTTTCAAGTCTATTTCACATGGCAAGGTATTCTCGTATGTCGTTCCATAAATTTAATTACTGCGGTTTTCGGAAAATTCATATGTGAACCATAGAATTTTATTTTATGAGCACGATTACAGTCGAATAGCTGGAATATATTCATCGTTTTTATTCGATGCCTTGCGACACACACACGCGAGCACAAAACGTTTTCGCGAAAGATGTGAGCGTACTTTTTTGACGTTTCATCACCATCTAAGATACCGCAAACTATGTGATTTTAATCGTTTCGTGTGTTCTTCTTCATCATCAGCAACAACAACAACAAAAACAACAGCATGCACATCATCGGCGGCAGCGGCAAGAAGGAGAAAAATCACTCTGTCGATTTGCCGTTAGTTCTGATAACGAGTTTCTTTTGAAAATTGCTTCATTTACTTCGAAAATGGAAGCAGCTGTGATGTGCGCATGCTAATTAGCGATCTTTATCGATTTTCATCAAATTGCCTTCAAGCGATCTCGAAAGAAAATTTCCCACTTTATCGCATCACTGATCGGCTGGATTGTGTTTATCTCCGTTCGTTGTTTCGTTTTTCGATTTGCTTTAGTGTGATCCGAACAGTGTTCGCCGAGAGAAAAAAAACCGAAATGAAATATGCATTACGACGACCAGCCAACAATAACAACAGATAACGTTCTGATGAAAGAAAAAAGAAATATAAACGAAGCCGCAATGTGAACAACGACAATCACATGTATATAATGTTCATTCTGTATTCGATTCAAGCTCACTGCTCATTATTTGCTTCAGTGAAATTTCACTTTTATGCCGCACTCAATTACTCTGTCTCCATCTCTATCGCGCTATGTAAACAGCATTTTATTTTAAATGTCCGGAATATAAACGCAATTCAATAATTGTTGCCCAATTATCTGCGCTGAACTGGAGTATCAAAAAGTTCGAGACCAAATGGAGAATCAATTATGTCGTTTTGTGTGTCTGAAAATGTTGTATACGAGTCAATTTGTGCTCATGTAGTACGTTAACCATGGTATCATGGGGCTGATGGATGCAAACTTGCATGCAGCATCGTTTTGTCGTTTACAAAGTCCTTTTTTTATATATATGCATGTGATTTTATAACTCAATTCGATTGATGCCAAAACTCTGTGTTTACATTGCACATCGGCATACATATGCACATCGGCGTATAAAGTAACGACGAATGACTGGTGCACGTAATAAGCAATGAATATTGAACGGTCGGTGTTTTGTTTGGTTTGTACTTAAACGTGTAACAATTCGATCGATGCAGTCAACAACAACAGCAGCAGCCACTGCCGCCGCAGCCGCAACAACACTGACGGCAGACTGAGTTTCGATTTTGAGAAGCATTTATGCGCTTGTAATCATATTCAATGGTGGTTTTTTTAATGCCAAACTCTATTCTATGTGCGGCGAATCGATCAATTTATATTGCCTGGGAATGTTTTTGTTGAAATCTATTACCGGCTCGCTCAAACAGAAAAATCATTTCAACCAAAAATACCAACAACAACAAAGTATTAGAATCAAAACTAATAACATTTCAGCATAATTTTCCGCTCGTCAATTTTACCTTGGCTGGATTAAAATATATACATACGGTCGTCAAAAGGTAATTACTCGAAATTCATGCACAAACGAAGCCAACGAAAACAGAGAGTTAAGTAAACGAAATGAAAGCCTCGAAGAGAAATAAAAAAAAATAACAACAACGAAATAACAAACACCTAACAAGCATGTTATTTAACTCGTTGAGCTACTACCCATATATACGTTGGCCAACGTTCGATATTGTGTAATCGCGAACATGGCACAAAGCACCTGTGTGCTTCTGCTGGTTGTTGCTTCGCTTTTTAATGGGAATTTCAAAATGTGCGCTGATTTCAAACACTTTTTGCCAGTGATAAAGACATCGCTTTGTGTAATATGCTTTTGTTGTTTGTCTGTTCACTGCTCAGTCTTTTTTTTGTCTTTCTTTCTCTCATTTTCTACTTTGTCCATATTTTTGGAATTTACTCTCATTTGGCGCGCGAATTTTTCGAGCACACACACACACTCTATAAGCATGTATATGGGTGTTGTCGTCGTCGGTTTATGGTGCCGTAGTGCTATTATTGTTATCGGCAAACAACAACAACAACAAAAAAAACCAAAAATAACTTCTCGTTGAATTTGCATTGCAAATAAAAGCAGAGTAAAAGACTTGTATGCATATCGCCACATATTCGCGAAGCGAGCGAGCGAGCACTCTTTCTCTATTCAAATTGGATTACACGTTCGAAATCGTTTCATTCTCCATACTAAAAGGCATATTTAAATGCGACACATTTTCCATCTCTTTCATTATTCCCGCCACATGCATATCTGAAAAATGCTATTTATTCATTTATAAATTTATATTTTTTCCATCGCAACGATTGAGAGACGAAAGCGAGCGAACGAACGAACGAAGGAATGAAAAAGAATCAAATCGTTCTCTCTCAGTCTGTAGAGCAAATGAGAAAATGAAAAGACGCTGTGTTTTCAACACCAATTTATTCCCATGAATGAGTAATGTGCATTGAAATAAATTCAAAAAGCATTTGATTCACGCGTGATAAAGGCGACGACAACAAAAAAGCATACACATACACAAACTGAAAGCGAACGATGTAAATAAAAAAAGACCCAAATAACATGTTAGAAAAAGCCGGTCAAAATGTACTCGAGAAAAACACATTCTTGTGGAAAGAACCCAATTTCCGTTCTGCCAATTCATTGGTGTGTACGTATTGGTGAGTGTGTGTGTATTTGACTTTGAAACCCGCTCGCGAGCGGCAAATAAACGCGTATGTACGAAATTCTTTTTTCTGTTATTCGGCAACGGCAGAATAAAAAAATCATGCACACATACACACGATGTAAGGAGAGAGAGCACATGTGCGCTCCTTCAATGAAAACAGCAGCCGCAACGTGAAAAAAAAAATTGATTGCATTCCGTCTCTCACTCTATCATTCTGTGTCGGTTTTGTTGCCGCGTGATACTTCCTTTCGGTCCGATTTTACGTATAAATAGAAAATTCGTACCACGCCGTGGTATGGGACCGCATTGAAAGCAGTGGAGTTCGCAGAAGAAAGGACTAAAAAAAATAGAAGGATAAAACGGCACAACAAAAGTTATTGTCATCTGTTGTGCATGTGAAGTCGCACATACATTCGTTATATTGATGATGGAAAATCCGACAAACGACAAACTGCCATTTCGGCGGCACACGGTGCGTACATGTAAATGTCATACATGAATTTGCCGCATACAAAATGCTATATACACACACATACTGGCATCGGAATCAGCACATTAATTTTTACCTACTTATTAATTCCATGTGATCAAAATCGTAATCCATACCATTCCAAAGTCGTTCGCAATGGATTTTCCACTGAATCGAGTTCGTTTACTCAATTCCGTAAACTCAAGTGCTTTCTCTGTCAAAAGCATTTATCAAATCAAAAACAAAATTTGCTCGCACGAAATTCCAAATCTCAGCGGAAAACTTATCAGTTATTGTGTGCCATTGGAGTCTTGTTCTCGTTTACTACGTATGTATATAGTGCTGCTGTTGTTGTTGTTATTGTTTTTTTGTTATTTCTTACTTCACCACTGTAACTAGTAGTATGTGCTTCTTCTTCTTCTTCTTCTGCTCGTACTCATACTCGTTTGTTTATCACAAACACACGCTGTTGCAATCAATCCTTTCGGTTGCCGCACAAATCTATATAAAATACGTGCACAAGCATATATTCACATTATCGTACAATACCAGCAATAAAATATCAGTTTCACAAGAAAGAAAACGAAAAGCGGCTGAAGAAAGCTGAATACAAAACAGACACCAACCGAATGAGCCAATGAAACAACCGACCGACCGACCAACCAAGCCAACGAATAGAAGCGGTTGTAGAAGACGATCAAAACGAAAAAAAGAAAAAAACAAAAATTCGAATTGAGAAAAACAAATCAACAAAAAACAATCGTCAACAATAACAGCCAGTATATATATGAGACAGTTTGAAATGTGCATGCTTGGCTGCTTTGTATAAGCTTTTATGCTCAGTACTCTCTGTGTGTCGCTAATATTCCTTCATTTAATGCGATGGCCATTGTTATGTGTGTTGTGTGTTCTTTTTTCATTCTGTCTTTCTTTCGGTTTTTTTTTATTGTTGTATGCTATCTGCTCTTTATTGCACACGATTACTGTTATTATTGCATATGCATGCCATTTTGCTGAAACAAGCGCGCGCGCTCACTCACTCGATTGCCGTTTCGCCTTCTCTTCTTCATTCTCATTTGTCTTCGCTATTGGCATTTTCGGGCTACGAAAAACGAACGCAAGGCGAAAAGACATTTAAATTATAATTTAAAATAAATCACATTGTGTGCATGTGTGACGACACATCAACCCCCTGTGCGCTCAAAATTCCGCTCGAATCCGTTTGATTTGATTTGGAAATGAGAAATCGATACCTTGGTGTTCTTTCGGCTCATACTTTATCAGCCGGCACGATGTGTTTTTTTTCACTGTGTTTTTTGTGTGTATAGTTTTAAAAGCACGATACGTGATTGCTGCACCAGATTTATCGCTTTTTGTTTCGAGGCTATTCATTGTTGCTCGAACTGGTGCTGTTGTTGTTGTTGTTGTTGTTGTTGTCGGCGGTGGTGTCGCACGGCTGCCTGTATTGAGGCGAATGTCTAATGATGCCTTTAAAAATTTTATTTCACTGTCGTAAAACATCTTTGATGACGATATTTTAACGATGACGACTGACGTTTAACAGTTAGCATTTTGCTTGAGTCTCTCTATCATTCAGGCTTTGCTCCTTCTTCCGTTCACTCTTGCCTTCCCGCTTTTGCCGTTGCTCCTTTTTTTCGCACTCGTCATTAGTGGCGGCGTTTAATTTTCTGGATTCGTTCACATATGTATTGTCATTTTTATTTCGAATCGTTGAATCCATATATCAAAATATACGAATGCATTAATTTGTCATAATCATTTGGCACTGGCTCAAACATTCAATTGGCTATATAAATGCAGCGAGAGATGAAGAGAAATTTTAATGCTATTTGGAAACCCCTTTGCATTTAATTGTATTTATTGATTTGAATTATGTCCATCTGTGAATAAATGAAATCATTTTATGCTATATAGTTTTTCGATGATGAGCTGCATTTTTCCACCATGTCGCATTCGCGATGCAAAAACATAAAAGTGTATATAACGCTAAAAGCAATTAATTTGATTTAAAAGCCTTTGGTGGAGCATTATTCTCATTTTTCGATTCATGTTTTTTTTTGTTTGGTTTTGTTTTCATTTCATTTCATTCGACGCTTTTTATCATGACAATTTTTGCTTCATTGAGTTGCATTTTAAAATCGGTTGCACACCAGCTGTGAAAACAGCAAATAAAATGCCATTCATGCAAATAACAAATCCGTCCATCGATTCTATTATATTTGCATTTAATTTGGACGCGATGGGCACACGTTTTAATTAAAATTCGATTCGTGCCAAACATTGTATGTGTCTCTCTCTGTGTGTATGTGCCAGTGGATTGGTTTGTATATGGGTAGGAGTGTGAGGGCCAACCAACAAATACACACGAAAATAAAAACGATTCTCCTTGCCGATTTGGGTTAGCGATGTTGGGAAGAGTCGCGTAAAAATGGTTTTTAATTGAGTTACACGCAGTAAGCGGTTGTTCGCTCGCGCGTGCAATTCACAATTGAAATATATAAATGTTTTGAATTGAGTTTTTGGTCGATAGCCGCCAAAAACATGCCTTTGATTTTAATTCATGTTGATCCTCATTAGATAAAACTAAAAAAAAGGAATCGATGGTGAATTTATTTGGCATCCTTGTGAATCATCATCAATCGCAATCAATTTATTATTCGCATTGGCAGCAAAGCCGTTGTGTGTGAGTGCCGATTCATGTAAATATATTACGACGTTGGCTCCAGACGCTATCAACATCGTCTGTACGGAACTTTTCTGTGGCGATATCCAAATTGAATAGAACGAAGTAGAAAAAAAAACGGAAATTTTTTTCTGCATCAAGATATGCGCGACAAAGGAGCCAAAGCATAAAAGGTGAAACTACAAAGAACTATACAAGCGAAAATTGTGCACTCGGGCACACGAACTCAAAAATTCTGAAAGCAGAATAATGGACGAAAAAAAGCAGCAAAGCTAGCGCAAAAGCGAAGCATACAGTCAAAACCCAGCGACGAGAGATCTACACGAAGCAAATGAACAAAAACGAAAAATTATAAATGATGGAAATGAATTAAGTAAGAGAGTGGAAACAATAACAAAAAAAAAACGCACACAAGAACAACGATTACGGTGCGGCAACTCGAATGCGAGCACCGAGCAATTTAAATAGCACATAGACACAGTAGATAGAGACATGCAAAACACCAGCACAAATTTCTATCATTTTTCACCGAGAGCCACCATCGAAAAAAAAAAGAAGTTAATGCTCGCGTTGCCAAAGAACCGACCGAGAGAGTAAACGAGCACGAGAATGCTCTTTGCCAGAAGAACACACGGCACAAATGAAAGCAACGCAGGGCGAAGGAGTGACGGAGCCGGTATGTATGTGTATGTGCTCCGGCATACTACGCACAAAACAACAATAAAATCATCTACAGCAAAAATAACTATCTTAAAAAGCATTTAAAAGCGAATGCATGCATCGAATATAAAGATACAACGACAACTCACTTACAAACACTCGTTCGTTCCACCGTCATCGAGAACATAGCCAGTCTCTCGGGGTACAACAGCTCGCATTATATAAATATGGATACGATCGCGCTATATCTTTATAGCTGAAATTGTTATAAATGTTGCTCGGTGGAGCAGTCGCTTCAGTTCCATTTTTCCGGCTCCGAATGTGCTGCTTTTTTTGCTCTCCCGTCACTTCTTCCTTTTGCTGTGCAGGTTTTGTTCATTTGTTCGTTCGTTCATTCTGCATGTGGCGGTTTTTTGCCGTTGCTGCTGCTGCTGCTTTCACCCGATTCCATCAGCCCATCTCTTTTCCATTTTAATTTCTTCGTTTTCTTTTCGCCCAACAAATGTGCACTTGGGTTTCTTGTATTTTTTATGCTCATCGTAGTTCCGACGCGAAACTACGGAAAATCAACGATGTCAAATTGTATTCAACACCAGCATAAGCGAAATGCGAGCTCCGCGGAGCTCACTTCTTCTTGCTGTTCCAAGCATAAAATCCAACAATCCAAAAGTACACGCATAAGCGATTCTCATTTCATTTGACTTTGGTTCCGTTGATGTGTTCTTGGGTAGTGCTGCTGCTTTTGCCGTTCTTCGTTCGTTCGTTCGCTCGCTTGTCGTTTATGTACACATATTCCTTTTCGCTAGCTCACTCTCTTGTTCTCCGATTCTCCGGCATAATGTGGCATATTCGTGTCCTGAGAGTGTGTGTAATGCTCGTTATACTCGTTGTTGTTATATTATAAGAAAATTGAATGTGCATAGCGCGTCAACGTTTTCGACGAAAACGTTTGTTAAGCGAGAACCGCACACAGCATACCGAAGAAACGAACCCGACTAACGTTTCAATCGCATACAAAAAAAGTCGGGCGTAAAAATTTATCGGCTTCCCGTACATCACACACAATATATACAAAATTGTACGAAGTTCTCCTCTCTCTCTCTCTCTCGCATCTTTTTTCCGCCACTCTTTGCTTTTGCTTTCTGCGAGTTGGAAACGAACGTAGAAGCAGACAAGTAGAAAAAAGAGACCTGAAGACACAACATCACCCAAACAGCAGCATCAGCATCAGCATCAGCATCAACAACAACATCCAGCTCTTGGATGGATGAGATGCGATTGCGATGTGAGGTTTTGTGTATATTCGTGCTTCGAGTATTTCGACTTTGACTTCAACTTCGCCGTCGTTTCCAAGCCGAGGGAGAGAGAGAAATGTAGAAGAGAAACATGGTTCGCCTAATGCTTCGAGCTCCAAAACATCCAACCAACTGAAACATTTAATTCTATTTCACAAAACGACAACGATGACAACAATACAATGACAATCGAAATGTATTTATGCCTCATACGCGCTAGCTGCTGTAGATAGAATCAAGGGGAGTCCCATCCATGGAATTGCACCGAACTGAGCAGATCTGTGCAAAACGAAACGTATATTTTGATTAGTTTGTTACTTTTGTTGTAGCCGATCACTCTCTCCCACACTCAAATATCTCTCGTTCTCTCCGCACACTCGTTCCATTTTGCCGAAAAAAATGTTCATGCCGAAATCACTTTAAATGCCCTCCGTTTGTCGTGTGTATGCATGGAGAAAACACCGCAACACCCATGTACATCTAAACGCACCAAGTGCGCTTCGGTTACATTTGTTTTTAGACTCAATGCTGCGGCTATAAATGTCTGTTGCACTAACAGTATACAAGTGTAAAAATCGCGGGTTTTCCATGTCCGTTCTCTCTATCTCTATCCATTTGCTCCTTCTGGTGGAATTGTTTTTCAACGTCTCCATTTTTTATGGAATTTCCAATTCGTCCTTTATCGCCGGGTCTGGTGTGCAAGTAAATATCGGCAATTAAATTCACCGCCTTTGCAGGTTCGGCATGTGTATGTGTCACTCGGTTTCTCTATCCCTCTCTCACTCTCTATCTCTCTCTCTATGTGTGCAGCAAGCATGAGCACTTTGAGCGCGCACAAGATTAATTTATTAAATGACACTGATACACAGGGATATAGCGCATACAACACGCATCCAAAATGGTATTAGCATTGTGTGTCGACGGAATAAATACTCACACAAACAACGACCGATGGTGAGCAAGCAAGCGAACGAACGAACGAGCGAATAAAATTTGCTCGACTGAACGTAGATAGCGTATGTATTTTGATGATTTTGTTGCCCTCCGAGGTTCTATTACCGACGTAGGTGCATTCGAATCGCTCTCTCGCTCTCGCTCTTTTTTTCCCGAATGTACATACACCCGAACATGTTAACATTAAAAATATATTAACATTTTCAGCGATGGATCATGCGAAAAATACTGCAAAATTACCGCGCTACACTCCATATGACAGCACAGAAGAGAAAAAAACGCCATACTGGAGATAGAGTATGATGCGAGCGAGAGATTATTTTGCTTTTTTTCTGTGTATGATTTCGTTGCTGCTGGTTGTTATTCTTTTTTGTCATAATTTTCTACGAATTATAGAGCATTTTTCATGCGACGTATGACGATGAGCTCGTTCGGTTTGTCTCTCGGTTCTCGCATAATTTTTTTGTTCCATAATATACAACTGGAAATGGCTTCAGTTTTTGCCGCTATGACATTTTACTTCGTTCGAAATCTAATTAGCTCCATCATCATTTGGCTGGTGGTGGTGGTGCTGCTGCTGCTGCTGCTGCTGCTGCTGCTGCCACTGATGCAAAACAAGCTTAACAGACAATAATTTTCAATATGTGCCGAATTCCACATGGCTGCGCCACGGATTATGACAAATGGATTGAATGCGAAACTCGGTTCGCTCTCCGGCATCTGTAAACTAAATTGTATTTTCATCATAATTTTAGATATTTATCCGATAAAGCCGCTATTTCTTTGTGTATGTACATCCTGTTTTTTCTTCGGATGAAATCGAACAATGCGATTGTCAAAGCAGTCAGTCACAAAAGCAAAGAATGATGAAAAAAATGACAGAAAAAAGGAAGAGCAAATGATCGACGAAAAAAAAATCCTATTAGAATGGAAAGAAAAAGCGTGCTGACAACGCGCTATAATTTCCAGAATCGAAAAATGAAAATTGCGCGCGCGTTTTCTTCCGAATAGATTGTGTACAATACGAAACAGCCGATATCCACATGTCAATTTTATTATTGGACAATTTTTCTCCTTTCCATTCCACTCGCATTCTTTTCCATTTAACCTCTCTTTAATTTATTGTTGATGTTTTTTTTCCTCAGCGCCCCCTTCTTCTGCATTATTTTTTCTTTTGATTTTGATCTTGCTTGGTCTATCCGCGTGTACATGCCATTCGTAATCATTTTTCTCGATAACATTTTACGCAGAAGACTCATGGCATGGTTGCACGTAGATGCAAACACGTACACATAGAGAGGCAGAGAGATCGAGTATGTTATGTGTATGTGTGTGTGTGTGTGTGTGTTCAGGTATCGAAAGAGAGGATATGGTTTTTTTTTATGAATTGACTGACTTCAAAGAAGAGAGAGAGAGCAGAAAAGAAACAAGCACGAGAAGAGTTCTCATTTAATTGAACAACAACAAAAACAACGGCGTCAATGACGACGACCACGACGACAACAAAAACCATGCTCATTGGAATGGGTCGTCATCATCATAGTCGTTGTGCTTGTCGGTTGCTTGCTTGCTTGTTTTTTCTTTCATATTCATTTGCACGTCATTTTTCAGGGAAATATTATTTCATTGTATGGCCTGATCCACGGTAATTGATGAACATAGCAATACAGTGGACGGCCTGTACTCGACGCATGTTTCACTGTTCGCTTACAATTTCGTTTTTCGTCGTTTGTCTCTTCGATGTTATTTTTAATACAAACAATATGCTTATTAGACACATTGACTTAGGTGTTACACGGTGCACATTTGACACTTTGAAACACACATCAAATTCTGTCTGCGTTGACGAAAAATCAAAAGCATGCAAAATTTCCGAAGGAATGAGTGTACAGATAGATAGAAATGAAGACACACAAAACCATTACAGCAACAATTCACATAATATTGCGAATACAAAACAGACAAGAAGAGATATATGTAAAAATGAAAATGAGTCATAAAGTCATCAGAGAAGCATTAGGTAAACAACGAAAGAAAGACAGAAAGAAATGAGAAGAAAACGAAGAGAAAAATAAAATAACAAGAGGAGAAGAGATTCATTTTTGTGAATTAAGGCGCTATTCAATACTGATGCCGTGCGCGCTGCTAATGTTGTTGTCGCACTGTGGTTTTTCTCTCATTCGTTCGTGTTTTGCTTGTGAAATCAACTTGACAGGCGGTATGCGAACGCAATGCATGCATGAATCAAAAGAATACATAAATGGGATAGTCATCGTAAATAAATCCGTTTGGCAATGCGTATGTATGCAAACCGTCTCTCGGTCTCACTCACTCTCTCACTGGCTCTTTATGTAAACACTTTACTGCACATACGAAGAATTTTAAGTTTTAAATCCAAATGCTTAAAATGCCGGGTCGGTTGAATGTATTTCAATTTGGCATTCATACTACAACATTTTTTTTTCTCTTCGTTCATTCGTTAAATTCTCTCTCTTTCTCCGTCCCAGTCTCCCGCTCTCCCTCTCTTGCTATATATCTCTGTTTTGAAGCGTGTTTTTATCTGCTACAGGCGATTTATTACCCAAACAATTATCGTTCGGAATATTTATTGTTGTCAATGCGTGACACGATATTCATTTCTTGATTCATTGTTTCTGTACGTTTCGCTGTCATGCGATCATTTTAGTTTTTTTTCCCTCCACATTCGGTTTTTTTCGCCTTTCATATGAAAATATATCTTTTTTATTTCGATATATACATAGTACATAATATTCGGTTTTTTATTTCGTGAGCTGTGAATACACGAGTAACACGTTTTTGATTATCATATTTTTGCTTTCTTCTCTGATTTATTTCTGTAGGAAATTTGCCAGAACAGCAATGACAGTAATGCACCTGGGGCAACGACAAATACACCAAATTCAATGACGATGCGACCAACGCCGTCACCAACTGGAAGCTCAGGATCGAGGTCAATGTCACCAGCCGTACCTCCACAAAATCACCGACCACCTTATCAACAACATCCAGGTGAACAACAACAACAGCAGCAACAACAACAACAACAGCAACCCATCGATCCGGCTGCACAGCAACAACGATCTCCGATGATACCGAATACACAATCGGCCAGCGATTTCTACGAGAAAAGGTATATCCAATGTCGAGTCAATAATGTCGAACAAGAACTAATTTTTGTCATTTGTTTTTTTGTGAAATTTGTAGAAATCTGCAAGGAAATTATCCAACACCTCCTTCACCGCATAAGTATCCGCCACCACCACAAGCAACCGGTCCGAATGCGATGCCACCTCAAGGAATGCCACCATATGGAAGTCAATCGCAGCAGTTTCCACAAGGCAACTATCCTGCACGACCACAATATCCCTCAAATTATGTACAAGGTACGTACTATATCATACGATTCACACAATAATTCACGCAATCATATTTACATTGTTGCTTAAAAAAAATGTACCCATTTTGTTTTATCTCCGTTTACCCATTTCACAGTTAATGGTCCAGCTAACGCACCTCATGTTCCAAATCAAAATCAATACGGCAGACCCATGCCTAATCAAACACAATTCCCACAAGGAAACTATCCGACGCCTCCATCTCCTCATATGCATGGTGCTTACAAAGGTGGTGCAGGTAAAAAGAAACACATCACATTTATCCATATACATATAGTGGATTTCATTAGTTTGGCTCAAAGGGTCGAAATTTTATTTACACTTACTAATTTGTGTTTTCTGTCATTTTTAGTGAACGGACCTGCGCCAAATGCAGCACCAGGTGGCTCACCACGTCCATTGAACCATTTGAAGCAACATTTGCTACACAAAAGTGGATACGGTAATCAAAGCCCAACATCGCCGCAAAGCTTTGGTAATGGGCCGGGAATGCATCAGCCAATGGGTCCCCCACAAATGCAAGCGCCGACACGAATGCAGGTGCGTGTTTAATTGCCATTGAAATAATCCAATTCAAAATTTACACGGAAGAAACTAAACTTGAAACTCTGATTTTTCTCTTCTCTCAGGCACCTGGAAGTATGGGACCACCATTTTCACCGCATCATAATTCACAAGCAGGAAATACTCATCAAGGCGGTAAGCATTTACAATTTCCGCACATCTTTTTCTACACTATTTCCATCGGTGAACATGACTAAAATGTAATTTATTTTATTGTATTGGTATTAGGTATGATCCCGCTTCCCGAATCACAAGATAATGGCATTTCGTCCGGTTCATCGGCATCATCTCAGCATCCTGTAACGTCTATCATTACAACTGGACCGGATGGAACAACGATCGATGAGGCTAGTCAACAGAGTACTATTTCCAATGTCTCAGCAGGTACGATGCAATCCAATTCATGCTCAGCATACAGCATTCATTTTCAACATGTAAACTAATCACTTTCCATATCTATTTACAGCATCAGATCCATCAGATCCGCAATGCTCGACACCAAAACGAAAATCGGAATACAATCAAAGCCATTTGGCGTCAGCCGGCAGTACGCCAACCATGCACGATGATTTCGAAATGGGATCGCCAACGTGGCCACGAACACCAGCTAGTCCTGTTTTCAATAGCCACAGTGAACCAACTCCGCATCGATCATCATCGTCAAAGGTATAATGATGCAGCATCACTCATCGGTTTGAACGTCAAATTTCTAACTTCTTTTTTTTTGTTATTCTACAGCAAAAATCGGACAGTCTGTGTAAATTATATGAAATGGATGATAATCCAGAGCGACGACCCTTCTTAGATAAATTGCTTAGTTTTATGGAAGAGAGACGAACACCGATCACAGCTTGTCCAACGATATCGAAGCAACCATTAGATTTGTATCGTTTATATATATTAGTTAAAGAGCGCGGCGGCTTTCTTGATGTTTGTAAGGTATGTATATCGACCGTGTACTGTACACACAATGTGTCGCAGCATCCATTGCTGCTACACAGTCATGAACATCGAAATGACATTTGTTTATTTCTCTCGTTCGTTCGCTCGTTGCAGGTTACTAAGAGTAAAATATGGAAAGACGTTGCCGGCATGCTTGGCATTGGTGCTAGTAGTAGTGCAGCGTATACATTAAGAAAACATTACACAAAGAATTTGCTCCCATTTGAATGCAACTACGATCGAGGTGGCATCGATCCATTGCCGCTTATTCAGCAAGTTGAAGCTGGTTCGAAGAAGAAAACGCCAAAACCCGCATCAGCTCCATCGCCAGGTAGTTTTTTTTTCGATTACAAATCAATTGTTTTATGCTCTGCATTCTGTTCATGTTCACTAATTTATTTTCAATTTCTTTCAATTTCAGACGCAAACCACAAAGGTTCATCAAATTCACAAGACTCATTTCAAGGTAGGGAAATCGCCAGTGCATTTTTCAACTGAATTGAATCTAATCCGTGTATTTTATTTGTCATTTTAATTTCAGCAGCTCAAATTCAGTCACCGCCTGGCTCAAGCTCTGCATCCATGGATAGTTTTAACGCATATCCACCGCCACCTCAGCAGCAGCAACAACAGCAGCAACCACAGCAACAAGGGCCACAACAACCGATGACAGGCCCAAGCGTTCCAGTGCCACCAAACGCCTATCCACCACAGCCGAACGCAGCCGGTAAATATCGATGCGAATTTTGACTAAAAGCCAATTCGTGAACAACGACAAAAAAGGAGGAGAATTGAGTAATAACGACACATGATTTCGATAAATTTTAGGTGCAGCAGCAACACCTCAGTACCCCGTCGAACAACAGCCGTACGGTCCGACAACTCAACAGCCACCATTTCAACAAGGTCCGCAGCAAAATCAATTTGCAGCGCCAAACCGATATCCACCATACGGCGAAGCACCCGATGCCCGATACAATCAGCATCAGCCGCATCAACCACATCAACCGCATCAGCCAAACCAGCCACACCAGCCGCATCAACCGGTACCACCACCAACAGCCCAACAAAGTGGCGCTCAAGCTCCGCCTGCTTCGCAAACTCCATCTGGACCATTGCCTAATGCACCACCTTCACAGTATCCACAAGGTATGCGCCTAATCGATTACTACAACCGATTCGATTGTCGATTCTAACCTCAATGGTTTTCGTTTCGTTTAGGTCCTCCGCCACAACAGTTTGACTATCGTCAACAAGAGCCACCGCAATCAAGACGTCATCCAGATTTTACAAAAGAATCTCAGTATCCGCCAGCACCAGCTCCATATAATCAACGGCCTCAGCTTTATTCAAATTGGCAAGGCAATGCCAGTCCATCACATTTTAATCGTCAATTTCCTCAGGCACCGCAGCAATGGGGCAATCAACGATTACCAGGACCACCCGTTATGGGTGCACCCGTTCAAAGTTCACAATGGGAACAACATCGTTACCCACCACAAAATGCACAGCCACCTTATCCAGGTATATTTGGTATTATCGAATGACGCGTTCAATTCATAATTTTCGGAATAAATTTGCTAACGAAACCAACACCATTTGTCATTGCAGGTAATCAAGTGCAACCTCCCCAATGGACTGGTATGAATCAATCGCCAATAGGCAATGTTCCGAATGCCATTCGGCCACCGCCTGGTCGCGGGCAAATTCCTGGTAAAAATATTCCCCTCAACATGCCACCGCCACAATCGGCCAAACCGCAAGTCGCACCATTTCCTAGTGCATCGCCTGCCAAACGTGATATTGTCTTTCCAAGTAAGTTGACTCGTTCATTTTTCCAAAAAAACACCACACACAAACACACACACACACATGTTCACATTGTAATTGACCCTGATTCTAATAGTCAAACCTCCCAATCTAGGTGATAGCGTTGAAGCTGTAACACCGTTGCTGTATCGACGAAAGCGACTAGCGAAATCGGATATCGGGCAAACGGATATGTGGCGGATATTCATGTGTCTTCAGTCTGGCCTATTGTCGGAGAGTACGTGGGCACTAGATGTGCTGAACATTTTGTTATTCGACGACTCATCGGTTCAATGGTTTTCGCTGGCATATTTACCGGGACTGCTAAATATGTTGCTGGATCATTTTCAAAAGAGTCTAACCGATATGTTTGACAGTAATAAGTTCAGCGGTCGACCGGCTAAGCCGCAACTAAATGTCGAGAACAAAAAACGATTGTCGATTAAAGGCAATGAAGAGAGAGCAAAAGAAGATGGTGAGAAAGCGGAAGTGGAAGAGGAGGAAGAAGAAGATGGTTTGCTTAAAGATAGCAAAGACTGTGTTGATTTAGGACAAGTTACCAAACAACCAAATCCAAATGATCGATTAGTTGTGCTTCATTCGACGACCAATTATACGATGTGCTCACGCAAAGGCATACCGGTTCGGATAAAGGAAGCCGATGACGATATCTTTGTGCTGGACTCGAAACGCGATTGGGATATTTATACCGATGTCGAGCATCAAATATCCAACACCGGTGCAGTGAATGACATTTGGTCGTATGGTCATACCGAACCCGATCCATATTCGCACATTATCGATCCATTCGAAGGAGAGTTCGTAAACATTCCATTTGCTAGATACATTAAATCAAGTGATAGAAAACGTAAAGCTACTACGACCGACGGATCGAAGAGTGAATCGAATACGGCTACAAGCGATGCACCAAAATCGGCCAATGGTGATAGTAAAAAATCAACTACTGTAAATAGTCCAAATCCTAGTGTAAAAGAAGAGAAGGTCGAAGAGAGTAACGATGAACCGAAAGTGGTTGAAACGACCGATGCCGACAAAGCGGTAAAAATCGAAAAGGCAAACGATGATAATGAGCCGGAGCCAATGGAAACCGATGCCAGCGAAACAACAACAACAACGAAAAAGAGTGACGATACTAGTGTGAAAACTAGTGACAGTGAACCAACCAAAAAAGAGCAATCGCCTGTGATGGACAGTGATTGCCGTGAAGTCGACATGGAACTGGATCGAATTTCGAATGGGCCGCAGAGCAATGAAGCGACTGCCAATGCAAAAGAGAGTGAAAGCCAAAAGTCTGAAAATACGGAGGAGGCACAACCGCCATTCGATGTGAAGAAAACGATACAAGATCCGGCCGAAACGTTGAAACGGCGCCGCATCAGTGATTTCGAAGATGAATGCTATGCACGCGACGAAGCTTCTCTATACTTAATAAGCGAGAGTCAAGACACGGTGGCACGACGCTGTATATCGATATCGAACATTCTACGAAATTTGACATTCGTTCCCGGCAACGAAACCGTGTTTGCAAACTCCGAAACATTCCTGGCAATTCTTGGCCGCATTTTATTGCTGCATCACAAGCATCCGGTGCGAACGCAAACCATTCGTAACTATGATCGCGAGGATGATAACGATTTTTCCGATTCGTGCAGCAGTTTGCAGGGTGAAAGTGAATGGTGGTGGGATTATTTGGTGCAGTTGCGTGAAAATATGATGGTTGCCGTCGCCAATATTGCCGGTCACATGCAATTGGCCAACTACGATGAACTCATTGCACGACCATGCCTCGACGGTTTGTTGCACTGGGCCATTTGTCCATCGGCCCATGGACAGGATCCATTCCCATCGAGCGGCCCGAATTCGGCTTTGTCACCGCAGCGATTGGCATTGGAAGCACTCTGCAAGATTTGTGTAACCGATGCAAATGTTGATTTAGTGATTGCAACACCACCATTCTCACGCCTCGAAAACCTATGCTCCGTACTGACACGGCATCTCTGCCGAAATGAAGATCAAGTGCTGCGCGAATTTTCCGTCAATTTGCTCCATTATTTGGCATCGGCCGAAAGTTCAATGGCACGAACGGTTGCCCTGCAAAGTCCATGCATTTCGTATTTGGTGGCGTTTATCGAACAAGCCGAACAAACTGCACTGGGAATTGCAAATCAACACGGCATCAATTATCTGCGAGAGAATCCCGATTCGATGGGCACAAGTTTAGATATGCTTCGCCGAACGGCTGGTACATTATTGCATTTAGCACGGCATCCAGACAATCGGCCGCTATTTTTGCAGCAAGAACAACGGCTACTCGGTCTTGTGATGAGTCACATCTTAGATCAACAGGTTGCGCTAATCATATCGAGAGTATTATTTCAAGTGTCACGCGGCGGTGGTTTGTGTGAATCACCGGTAAAAAAGGTGAAACAACGACCGATGCCACACAGCAACGGTAAACTAGCTCTAAATACTGAATCGTCTATTCCAGTGTCATAATAGCAAGTGAACGGTTTAACCCGATCAACCAGTCTGTGTTCCTTCAACAAATAGAAATGTTTTGAACGTGTAATATAGTTGGAAGGATTTAGCGGCACGCGCCCATGTAACATACGGAGAAACGAAGAAACAACAAAAACACAAACCATCCGATCCAGATCGACTTTCTCTCTATCTCTCTTCAACTCTCTCATACACACAAACTGTTTGTAGCGCGCTATAACGAACCAGTAGACAAAATATCGTAGAATGTGTTATGTTCACAACCATTTTTATTCAACCTTTTCTTCGCATTAAATCTATGCAAGCAAACAGAAAATTGTGCATAAATTATTTGCTATGTGACCCACTGAACAGATAGACAAAAAGAAAACCGTTAACAAGTAAGGAGTTAATATAAATTAGTAAAGAGAAAACTGCATTGCTAAACACAAATTATTAAAAGGAAAAAAAAAACAAAATATGATTATAAATTGTAGTCTCTAAGCTAAAATGCTATTCGGATTTGTACTTTAAAACAAAAGAAAAATTTCCCGTTAGAGATCTGACAAACAATAATACAGACAGGCAGACAGACAAAGAATGTTACATTGTACGTATATATTTCAAATGTTTGCATATAAACGAAACACTGGTCAACTTGCAAAAACAAAAAACGCATACGGGCAGACATGATGATATTTGGCAAGCAAATCTTGAAAAAACAAGAAGAAATTGTAAAATAAACATAAGAAATTTTAGTTGTAAGCTAGTGAAAAAGGAGAAAGAAAAAAAGTACGACATTCGCGAGATAAAGACACGATATGCATTCATTTAGATCGACGACAATGATGACAGCGGCATTGGAATCAAACACAAAACCCACAATTCCATAACTGTATATGTGTGGTGACATGTATCGTGTGTTCTAACAAACTACGGGATTTGTGTTGACGACGCCAACCATTCGACTCAATCTAACAAAGGAAATTTTGAAAGTGAAAAAAATGAAGAAATGAATACATTCAGTGAAGTGATCGACTCATAAATAAATAACAATTGTAAATAGAAAACATGTAGAGGATAAATTTGTAGCGCTAAACTAACAGAAAAAAAAGAGAAACCAACAGCAACAACATGATCTAATTCCTATATGATAAAAAATGGATTCACCAGATTTATTTTCCTTTTTTTTTAAACACTCTTTAGTTTCGTCCCATTGAGCATATACGTGGAATGTGTGACTGAATGAAATGTAATCTATATTCATCGAACCATATTTTTTTTATTATTTGCAAGGATTTTATCGAATTTGTCATTTCGTCAAGAATTTTTTTTTTTATTATTTTATGAACCATAATGCTGTTTCTTTTTTTTTAAACCAATTGACGTTGGCTGTTTGTAATTTCTGTATTTAATGACGATTGAAATTTGTGTTTTTGGACCAAAATGAACGGAATCACGGCGACACACAAAAAAAATACAAACCATGTTAACACAATCGAATCAAATTTCGATCAAAACCTTTGCAAAACGCGAAAATCTAACGAGAGAAAAAAACTTTTTGATGAGATGAAAAAAAAAATAAACGAAGTGAAAAACAAATTCTATCTAAACTATAAATAGAAAAAGAGACAAAATGAAAACAGGGATTGGATTTTTAAATTTTAATATTTAATTGTCGTAGAAATTTAATTATTTTAAATTGCAAATGAATGAAAAACCTATACATTATCGAAAAATAAAATGTGTAAATTTAATTGAGAAAGAAGAAAAAAAGAACCGTTCGAAACGAAAATAAATATGGCTTCGTATCGAGCACACAACTTTTTGAAAATATTCCCATTTGATTGGGTGAAATAATTTCCGCGATAAAAACAAAAACAACAACTCTCGAATCCGAATTACCCGTTTGTTGACTAAGTGAACTTAAAGTGCGCGTTGGTTTTTCATTGTTCAGACGAGAAAATTCAGTCAATGACAGATAGCTGAGGATATATGCTGAGCATAGAAACTC